>NC_141612.1:11749926-12114301 GCF_047967505.1 Dipteris shenzhenensis | reverse complement strand
AATCAAATGAAGGGGCATGTGTGTGTGTGTGTGTGTGTGTGTGTGTGAGAGAGAGAGAGAGAGAGAGAGAGAGAGAGCATGTCAAGCTTAAATGCCAATCATGTAATTGAACATCACTGAGTTTGTTTCGATGGTATGCAAAGACGAAGTTGTATGTGACAGAGCCAAATCTTTGGAGGTTTTTGTAATTTGGTGGTGTGCCAAACTAGAGGTATATGGAATGTTGTTAATACTACGTGAGTATGCAAGATTTTGGAGGTAGCATGGAAGGCCCATAAAGATACTGCAAATCAAGACCAATAATCCAGAAACACAATGAGCATCCATGCATACGAAATTATCGGATTTGAGATGTCCACAAAGCTAGGGCTGAAATGTCTCTTGGGTAGTGTAAGAAAGACATAGCAACACAATAGGAAGCCCCATAAGGATCCTGCAAATCAAGAACTATTGAGAGGAAGAGAAAGAAGAGAGAGACAGACACAAGAGTTGCTCCCAAGGAAGTGATCCTATTCATAGATCATAGAGGCATATATATAGTTGAGGACTAGGATGAGTTAGGGCGAGCTATATATAGCTCTAACACCCCCACTCAAACTAGGCCCTCTAGCTATGGATGAAAAAACTATTGGGGAGTACAAGGAAAAAACCCAAGCCACTATATATATATATCTATGTGAAAAAATATCTACAAGGGACAATTTGAATGATATAGTGTAATGTTGGATGATACAGTTCAAATTGCATGTGGATAGTACAAAGGCATAATACAAGCACTTGTCCATAGTATAGTGCAAAGTATAGGTGCTATGTTTGGTGCATGATACAGTGCAAAGTATGTGTGAAAAATGAAAAACTCTTCCTGGAAATGCCAACTTGTTTGACATAGTGATGATGCATAATCAGGTCTTGTGATCTCTTCAAGTTTGATGTTTGAGCTCTTCATCTGAATAGGAGAGCTTGTCATCTCCAAGTTCAATCTTGTCAAACCTCCTCAAACCTTTATAGTCATGCCTTCATGTTTTACACAATTCATCCATCTAAAATTACCGGTTTCATGCAGTGTATGATGAGATTGCTTCAACCACTCCAAAGATGAGTATGTAAGGGCAATTTGAGATGTCCACAAAGCTAAGGCTGAAATGTCGCTTGTGTAGTATAAGAAAGCCATGGAAACACAATAGGGACGCCCATAAAGATCTTGCAAATCAAGAACCAATAATCTAGAAACACAACCAGCATTCGGGCATCCGGAAGTACCCAACACTTGGGCATCCAGAAGTACCAAACAACTAGGTAGCCGGAATTACCAAACAATCAAAAATACAATGAGCATAAGCCACACACGTATGACAAGAGGCATTGCCAAAGCTTGTGTGGATTAGACACAACTTACATAATCATAGCGGCAATGAAATAACATCTTTACATATGAAAGTATCTAACAATCGAAAATACAACGAGCATAAGCCACACACTTATGACAACAGGCAAGCTAGTGTGGATTAGACACAGCTTACATAATCATAGTGGGAATGAAATAACAACCTCTTCATATCTAGAAGTACCGAGCAATAGGGAAGATGAGCATCTGATATTAGAAAGAACATTTGGAAGTAACCGAGAAAATGGGCATTTGAGTAATCCATATGTGCACATTTCAGATACAAAAGAGTAGGTACTAGTGTAGGCAACCCATGTTTCTTCTAGTGCTATCCATCCTAAAATATGTGCTTCACAATCTCATGGGCCCAGCTAGAAGGATAAGCAGTTCAGAATGTGCCTTGCCAATTTTCCCCGTGACACTATTTTATGACTCAAGGAACTTATAGATTTTCCCACTTTTTGGAACCCCGTTAGAGGGCCAACAGACAATAGCAAGGAGTACTCAAGTAGTTAGCCATATATGTTCACATAAATATTGTCACTTGCAAGAGGTTGAAACTTGCCACATCCAAATGAGTATGCAATAAGTAATCCATAGGTGCCACAACAAAATGAGTACTCAATAAGTCATCCATATGTGTTCATCTTGAAAGACATATAGGGAGGAATAAAAGGGAAGAATAAAAGTATGCCTTGCTTGAAGATATAAGGTGAACCAATAAGTAAATACATACCATAAGTCATCAATAAGTAAATCAACAAAGAAGGAACAAACCATTAGTCTAGCAAGACCTTTCATGCACTCCTAAATAATAGATGAGTATGAAAAATAAAAAAGATGTACTCATCCTGTAGGTATGCAATGTGCATTTTCCATTGGATTGTATCCAAGAACCTGTACAAACCTACATGTAGTTGGAGACACAACTGATTGTGGTGAAAGAAGACATATGTATTGAGCCTGGAAACAAATGAGTGCCTTGCTATAATGAAGAGGAAACATGTGAGAAGCACCTTCTCATATGTGAAGTAACGCATCCAAGAAGCAATGATATTAAAGCTAAATAGAAAAGAAACAAAGAAAACATGTATAGCATGTTAACAACACAAAACATTCGGCAAGTCCTTTTCTTCCATAGGATGGACCATCTTGTGAAAGTGAAGCTAGTGTTGAATACATGATGAGAAAGTCAAGCAATGTGTAAGCTTATAAGAGAGAAAGAAACATTAGATCTACATTTTCTTTTGCATATCAAGCACACCTACATGATTAGTAAGTCTGTCCAAAATGACAAGAAAGTGTTTAGGATGAGGAACCTCAAGCAGTAATAAATGACATGCTCAATATCAAATCTTTACCCTACTCCAGATCATATATAATGGATGGTCTATAGGCATGCTTGATTGACAAAAGATGAAAGATAACCTGCTTTCAAAATCATAAGATAATCAAAAGTAAGTCTCACCAGAAAACATTTAGGAAATCAAAAGTAAATGATAACATAATCGAAGAAAATGTAGCCTTCACACTGTACTTTGTGTTTTCCTTTGCTCCTTCACCTTTGGTTGAATCTCGAGGGGTTCACCTCACAAAATTTTAGTATACCACGTGCATTGAAAAGGAGGGGTATTTTAATGGAACTTTTGGAAAACATTTAACATATTTACAAAATCTGTTAGCTCATAAGTAAAGTATGTTGAGGGGTTTTTTTAATACCCCTTGAATGCACATGATACCGATGGTTCCTTAGTAATTCACCCCCTGAGGGCTAAATATCCTTCTGCTCCTCCAACTTTTGCGTTCCGATCTTGTTAAAGGTCTCATCATCCATATCCTCCTCATCCATAGTTTTCTTAAAGCACATCGGGAGTACCTCCTTGGGATCAAATGTATCTTCTAGTACCATTAATTCATCATTTTCAATTCCAGCATCCTTATCTATGCTACATAATTGAGCAATTAAGGCCAAGGCATAATCTTCTCTAAAGTCAAAGATGACACGTATATCTGAGAGCAAATAATACTCTTGACCTTGAATAGTGAAGGAAGGAAGGATAGGTATAGCTAGACTACTTGTCTCAAAATCGAGTCCTTCAGTAGACATAGCTCCATTTATTGTTTATGACTTTAAGGCTACAAGATCCAAGGCTACAGCTGTTAAGAATAAGGGAGAGAGATAGGAGACTCAAGTTCAGCTTTCTTCACAACACACAAAAGAGAGAGGACACAAGGTTGGAGGGTGAAGCCTTTCTTCACTTTTGCACACAACAACCATACAATAGAAGAGGGAAATACCCTATATGTCAAAACCTAGAATACGTGGTTCATATGTGAACCCAAACCAAAAACATACGTGGTAGTCTAACTACATCACGAGTACAACTAACATAGGCGGTGACATAAATGATAGTCATCCAGGAGATATATCGGGGGTAGAGCTTGATATCTCAACACTCCCCCTCAAGCTCAAATCCATCTCACGTACACCAAGCAAGCTCCTAAATCTGCGAAGCTTCTCAGTACCCAATGCCTTCGTAAAAATATCAGCCACCTGCTCCTCAGTGCTGACATAGACAAGATCAATCTCACCAGCTAGAACCTTCTCTCTCACAAAGTGATAATGCACCTCAATGTGCTTCGTTCTAGCATGATAAACTGGGTTATTAGCAAGCATGATGCTGCTAATGTTGTCACAATGAATGACAACTGCTGCATGAATTGACTGTCCCATATCTGCAAGTAGCTTTCGTAACCAAGCTACCTCACATGCAGCCATTGCTGCACCCCTGTACTCAGCCTCTGTGCTCGACAAGGCAACTGTTGGCTGCTTCTTGCTACTCCAACTGATGGCACCACTCCCAAGGGAAAACATAAAACCACTAGTAGATCTCCTGTCTGAGACACTACCAGCCCAGTCAGCATCTGTGTATCCATGTACCTGTAATGCACACCCAGCTTCATAAAACAGTCCATAATGCAATGTGGACTTCACATACCGCAGTATGCGCCTAGCCACATCCAAATGTGGCTTCCTCGGTGTCTGCATAAACTGACTCACCAGCCCCACAGCATAGCTCAAATCTGGTCTAGTTATAGTCATGTAAATCAAGCTACCTACTATGCGCCTGTACATAGTAATATCTTCAAGAAGCTCACCTGTCTCTGCATTGAGCTTGACATTCTGCTCCAATGGAATAGAAATAGGCTTACAGCCTGTCATCCCATATTTGGACAGCATGTCCAAACCGTATTGCCTTTGCAACAGCCATATCCCACTCGGGGATCTAATAACCTCAATGCCCAAGAAGTAACGCAGCTCTCCCAAATCCTTCATCTCAAATTTCTGCTTCAACAGCAGCTTCACTTCATTAATGTCTGCATCACTATCACCTGTAATAATCAAGTCATCAACATAGATGACTATAAGCACAATCCCTCTGTTTGTCCTTTTCACATAAAGTGAAAAATCTGAATTGGAAATCTGAAATCCAATAGTGACAAGATATTGCCCTATCTTGTCTGACCATGCCCTCGGCACCTGTTTTAAGCCATACAAGGCTTTGTGCAACCTGCATACAAAATCGGGGTGTGAATTATCCTCATAACCTTCTGGCTGCATCATATAAACCTCTTCCTGCAAATCACCATGCAAGAAGGCATTTTTCACATTCATCTGATGTAAAGACCATCCCTTTGCAGTAGCCATAGCAATTACTGCTCTCACGGTTGCCATCCTTGCAACTGGGCTGAAAGTTTCCTCATAGTCAATTCCATATGTCTGTGCAAAACCTTTGGCAACCAATCTTGCCTTGTACCTGCTAACAGACCCATCAGCATTGTGCTTTACTTTGTAAACCCACTTGTAGCCAATAGCCTTCTTATCATGAGGCAAAGGCATCAAATCCCAAGTGTGGTTTGCATCCAAGGCAGCCATCTCTTCATCCATAGCTGCTTCCCAATTTTTATGCCCTGCTGCATCCTCAAAACATGTGGGCTCTGGCTCCTCTAGAACCTTGACCATATAAGCATAGTGATGTGCTGTATACCTATCATATCTCAGCCTGTCAACTGGATACTTAATACGAGTGGACCTCCGTACAACTGGATCAGTTGTAGGAGTCTTTAAATCATGCCTGCTTTTCCTTGCACCAGGTGTAACAACAGAAGGAATCCCAAGTTCCTCATCAAGGCTCATTTCAGAGCCGCTTGACTCTCCATCAACATGAGAGCTACCAGCAGACACATCAAACACTGGAGCATGGTCTACTTTTTCTTTTCCCTTATGTGATACCTGCACAACACTATCAGGGCTGCCATGTGACGATTCACTAGATCTCAATCTCCCTGTCCATGCATTAGATCCACTAGTAGAGGACTCTCTGGGTCCACTCAAGGCTTGAGATTGCTGCTCTGGATTTATTGCAGCATTCCCATTTCCTGCATCTGCATCTCCTACCATAACAGTTGGTGCATACCAGCTGCTCATTTCATCAAAAACAACATCTCTGCTCACTTGCATTTTGCGGGTGGAAGGGTTATAACAGCGATACCCTTTCTGGTGCAGAGCATATCCAATAAAGATGCATTTTTCTGCCTTTGGATCCAGCTTTGTTCTCTTCTCATCAGGAACATGAACATAAGCTATGCAACCAAATACCTTCAAGTGAGAAATATCTGGTTTTTGGCCTGTATACATTTCTTCAGGCGTCATGCCATGGACAGCTGCAGTGGGGGTTCTGTTCATAATATAAACAGCAGTTGCTACTGCTTCAGCCCAAAAATAATCAGGCATGTTTTTCTCATTTAGGATCGCCCGTCCTACTTCTGCAATATGCCTGTTCTTCCTTTCTGCAACCCCATTCTGCTGAGGGGTAGACCTGCATGAGTACTTTCTTTGAATTCCCTGTTCTTTCAGATATTCACAAAATTCTTCTGAAAAATACTCTCCCCCTCCATCAGATCTTAGCACTTTAATATGCACACCTTTCTCTTTTTCAACCATGGCCTTAAAAGCCTTGAAATGGCTGAACACTTCACTTTTGTGCTTCATAAAATAAATCCACACCTTCCTAGTGTAGTCATCAATAAACGTCACATAATAATGGCATCCACCAATAGAAGCAGCTTTGGTTGTCCAAACATCTGAATGGATCACTTCCAAAGGTCTTCTGCTCACCTTAGCATTTTTGGGAAATGCATGTCTGGCCTGCTTACCCATTTGGCATGCTTCACATACCTTTTGCATTCCCTCAACTCTGAATTTAGGCAAACCTGCAACAATGTTTTTCGTTTGCATAGATTTCAGCCTTTGTATATTCATGTGCCCAATGCGCTTGTGCCATATCTCAATATCTGCAATGACACCTCTCCCATGCGCAAACATAGCAGCTTTCACCTCAGGCATATCAACATCCAAGGTGAACATTCTGCCATTTTTGTTGCCTTTCGCAACCAAGCGGCACTTATTTTTCAAGTCGTCAACAAAGCATCCATCAGGATTAAATCTAACCTGCAGACCTTGCTCAACCATCTGGCCTACTGAAACCAGGTTCTTAGTGATTTTTGGAACATGAAGTACATCTGCCAAGTACTTCGTTTTGCCATCCTGCATAGCCAATGGCACTTTACCAACCTGCGTAATTGGGTGCACAGTATCATCACCTGTTTCAACATAACCTGGCTTATCCAAATTTCTAACATCATGAAACCACTCACCATGACTGGTCATGTGGTTAGAGGCACCTGAATCAACATACCAAACATCATTGCAAGCTGCAGCATCTCCTGACATGGAGTTAACCATATGCTGCATCACAAAAAGGTGCTCATTTCTGTCGTCACCATGCCCACTTGATGATGCATAGTTGTTTTGCTGCAACTTCCCACTTTTGATGTCATTCTGTTTTTTATAGCATGTATTCTCCTTGTGTCCAAGCTTTCCACAATAATAGCATTCTGTGCTGCTATTTACTTGCTGGTTCCTTTGCCATGAACCATGGCCTCTTTGGCTCCCCCTGCCTCTAGAACTACCACGTCCTCCTCCATAGGACTGGTTTTCCTGTTGTTGTTGTTGGTTCTGATTTCCTGCACGGCCACCAAAATGGCCTCTTCCTCTACCCCTGCCTCTACCTGTATTCGAGTAGAAAGCAGTCTCTTGAGAAGTTGAGGTGGCTGAACCACCATTCCTTTGCTCTTCACTCAGCAAGAGAGCAATAAGTTCCTGAAAATCAGGAAATGTTTCACGGACTCCAATGGATGTCCGAAACTGTGCATAATCTTTCCCAAGACCATTCAAGGTCACGGACACTAAGTCCTCATCATCAACAGGTGCTCCAATGGAGGCAAGAGAATCTGCAAGGCCTTTCACCTTCAAGGAATACTCATTTATATTCATATTTTTCCTTTGCACATTGTGCAACTCCTGCTTTAGCTGCATCTTTCGTGCTTTGGTATTTGTGCTATACAGCTTCACCAATGTATCCCATGCCTCCTTAGGCGTCTCTACATCCTGTATATGCACAATCATAGAATCTGAAATGCTAACAGACAGCCAATACAGGCATTTTCTGGCTTTTTCATGCCATTCTTTAAAGGCCTTCAATTCAGCAGGAGTGGGAGCAGCACCCAAAACTGGTTCTGCAGTTTCACCACTGATGTAATCCCAAACTCCCTTTCCCATAAGGAAGTTTGTCATCCTGAACTTCCATGCTTGGAAGTTGTTCTTGTCAAGCTTCTCACTGACAATGGTAGACAGATTCTCAGACATTTTACAAATCACGAATTGCAACAGCAACCTGTAAACACAGCAAATGCCTCACAAGGGCAAATAGCAAAACTTTTGCAAACAGCCTCACAGGGGCAGATCCGCAACACTGACGAAAGTGGTATTTCACCACACAGTCACTTCCTAGTGACGATTTTGCATCAACAGGAAACAGGCATGAATCTGCAACTCCCAATATCTCTGCACACAGGCATACGATGCAATTTCTGTGGCACCTTTCCACCGACTAGCCGCGCAATGGTCGCACAGCGAAAAACAGGGCCTTTTTCTGAGTGCCTGCGAAGAACTTGCGCCTTCAAAACGGGCCCCGAAACGACCTCTAATCAAAAAAATAAAGTCACCAAGGGCTTCGCCCATTCCCGCAGCATATACTGCGCTCTCGCCACACCGCGAAGGGCCTCTCAATCTGAAACAGTGCACTCCTGCACTTCTGGCTGTGCTACCTGCAGAGATTTGCTCCCAAACTCGAAATAGGAAAGCAACACTGGTCCTCTTACCAGGACACCACAAACTTGGCTTGCTTTCTTGAGCTCCTTACCATGAACAAGGCTCTGATACCATGTTAAGAATAAGGGAGAGAGATAGGAGACTCAAGTTCAGCTTTCTTCACAACACACAAAAGAGAGAGGACACAAGGTTGGAGGGTGAAGCCTTTCTTCACTTTTGCACACAACAACCATACAATAGAAGAGGGAAATACCCTATATGTCAAAACCTAGAATACGTGGTTCATATGTGAACCCAAACCAAAAACATATGTGGTAGTCTAACTACACCACGAGTACAACTAACATAGGCGGTGACATAAATGATAGTCATCCAGGAGATATATCGGGGGTAGAGCTTGATATCTCAACAGCAGCCTCCTTGCTCTCTTCCTCAAAATTAATATCCCCCTAATCTAGTTCTTGTGCCTCTACTATATTTTTTCCTTTGTCTTCAATATTAGGTTCTTCCCCAGGATCTTCCATGGCAAACCTCCTATTGATGGGAATATGTTTGTAATCAAATCCTTGGCATGGACATACAACTTCCCAGATATGGTTACTTTCTGCTTCTTTGAAATTTTCTAAAATTCTGCTAGCTCGTCTGCTAAAAAAATCTATGTGGCTCTCCAAAATTGTAGCAACATAATTGAGCTCTTTATTCCACATGTCATAAAACAAATGGTAATCGTGCTGAGCATCCCACTTCTCAAGGAAATAAAAAAGTAACAAATTTGCAGGCTTTTGCGTTTCTTTTAATGTTTTCCCCTTCAATGGGACTATTGTTTTTACAAAAGACATCCCTGGAACACTTGATAGCTTGATTTTATCATTTCTCTCCTTCCTGCTTGAACTTCCCTCTCCCTGAAGAGGGAAAGATTGTTCTTGCAACCTCCTTTTCATCAACATAATTGGCGATTGTTCTGGAACCCCTTCAATTTCAATAAGTAAGTTATATAAATCAATTTGTTTGCTGTCTCTCTCCACAATCTAAATCAAGCACCTTGCAATAAAGTTACACAATCAAAGTTATAAAAAGAAATTTACTATCTCTCTCCACAAATGGAGCACCAACATAAAATTATGATTTCCATATCCATGCATATCACACAAAATATATAATGTTGTTGAATGCTTACAAGTCGGCATAAGATTCAAAACAAGTTGTGAGGAGAGTCTGTGAGGTGATTTGCAATGCCAGTCCCAGTTATGCATGGCTTGCAGATTTAAAGTCTACTTGTTTTCACGAAGCCAATGCCATAGTAGGCACTTTCGAGGACATATGCTCTCTCTAATGGTGTAATAGTCAAGTGATGGAAATTTACTTCCACAGAGACTTATGTGTTTTCTAAAGTTGTAATAGACAAGAAATGAAACTATAGTTCCACTAAGACTTTTCAGTTCTCTAATGTAATAGAGAAGGGATCAAAATATATTACCCTCTCTCTTACACAAACTCTCTCTCTCTCTCTCTCTCTCTATATATATATATATATGTGTGTGTGTGTGTGTGTGTACAAAAGAAACTGATTAGGAGGGTTGGGAACTTCTCAACCCTTGATATCGCTTTCTTTTGTACACTCTCCCCTCTCTCCAACTCCACCCCCCTCTCTCTCTCATTCCAGCTCCCCCCCCCCCCCTCCCTCTCTCTCTCTGTCTCTCTGCAACTACAGCAACTAGATCACCCCCCTCTCTTTGTCTCTAGCTCCACCTCCCCCCCCCTTCTCTCTCTGTCTCCCTCTAAAGCTAGACCCCCCTTCTCTCTCTCTGTCTCCCTCTGAAGCTAGACCCCCCCCTCTCTGTCTGTCTCACTCTCTCTCTCTCTCCCCCCCTCTCTATTGTCCTGAGAAGCTAGATCCTCCCCCCTCTCTCTTTGTCTCGCCCCCCCCTCTCTATCTTCCTTAGCACCTACATCCTCCCCCCTCTCTATTTGTCTCCCCATCTAGCTAGATCCCCCTCTCTCCCTCTCCCTCTCTCTCTATCTCGCTCTCTAGCTAGATCCCCTTCCTCTCTCTCTCCCTCTCCCTCTCTCTCCATCTTTCTCCCTCTGTCTCTATCTCCCTCGATCTAGCTGGATCCCCCCTTCTCACTGATAGAGAAAGACAAAGAAATGAGAGATGGAGAACTAATAGCCAGAGAAGTGACGGACAGATAGAGAACTAATAGACAAAGATAGAGAGAGAGAGAGAGAGAGAATTGACTGACAGAGAGAGAGAGAGAGAGATAGAGCGAGAGAGAGGGAAAGATTTGAGAGACAGATAGAGAGAGACAAAGGGGAAGAGAGATAGACTAACAGAGACAGAGATGCAAATCATTTTATTCAAAATGCACATCGATGATGCAAATCATTTTATTAGATGAAACCAAGTTTTTAATGTGTGTATAGACCCTTTTCATGGAAGCTTTCTAGAGAGAATTGATAGAGAATTGATAGAGATCTCTATCTCCCCCCCCCTCTCCCTCCCTCCCTCTCTCTCTCTCTCTCTCTCTCTCTCTCTCTCTCTCTCTCTCTCCAACAAGATCCCCCCCTCTCTCTGTGAAGATAGTGGGAGAGAAGGAAGGATCTCACTTGCAGCTTTCTCACATACACAATGGGGGAATACACACAGACGTGGAGCTGAAAATAGTTTTTCTCTTCTTAGTTTGTGTAAGCCAAAAGAACTCTAGTACAAAGAAATAGAAGAACCCTATATGTGGGTCTCAAACCAAACTCAGCTAACTAAGATGGCATACTAACTGAGCCACGAACTAGAGTACATAAGGATAGCTGTCATCCAGCTATTATTCATGGGCGGTGTACCAATCGCATCTGCAGCTAACAAGTCGGTGACATACATGCACAATGGTCACCTTGGCATATCACGAGTGGAGCTCGATATCTCAACATTCCCCCTCGAGCTCAATCCCAATTCCTGCATACCAAGCAGGTCTCTGAACTTGCGTAGCTTCTCTGTGCCCAATGCCTTCGTGAATATGTCAGCTACCTGATCCTCTATGCTGACATAAACTAGAGCAATAAGACCTAGTAAAACCTTCTCCTGCACATAGTGATAATGCACCTCAATGTGCTTTGTTCTACATGATAGACTGGGTTATTTGCCAAGTGTATACTGCTCATGTTGTCACAATAAATGACAACTGGCCCATCTGTAGACTGATGCATATCATAAAGTAGCTTATGCAACCAAGCTACCTCACATGCAGCCATTACTGCACCCTTGTACTCAGCCTCTCTACTCGATAAGGCAACTATAGGCTGTTTCTTGCTACTCCAAGTGATTGCAGCACTCCGAAAAGAGAACACATATCCACTGGTAGATCGTCTATCAGAAATACTACCAGCCCAATCAGCATTAGTGTATCCATGCAACCGTATCTGAACCCCAGTCTCATAAAATAGTCCATACTGCAATGTGGACTTCACATACTTGAGTATGCATCTAGCCGCATCCAAATGCGGTTTCCTTGGAGCCTGCATAAACTGACTTACCAATCCAACAGCATAGCTCAAATTTGGCTTGGTAATAGTCATATAAATCAAACTTCCTACTATGCATCTGTACATAGTAGGGTCTTCCAGAAGCTCACCTGCATCTGTGCTCAGCTTCACATTCTGCTCCAACGGAACTGAAATAGGCTTACAACCTGTCATCCCATATTTGGACAGCATGTCCAATCTATACTGCCTCTGCAAGAGCCATATCCCACTTGGTGATCTAATCACCTCAATGCCCAAGAAATAATGCAGCTCTCCCAAATCCTTCATCTCAAACTTCTGCTTCAATAGCATTTTCACATGAAGGATATCTTCATCACTATCATCTGTGATGATCAAATCATCAACATAAATGACAAGCAGCATAATACCTTTCTCTATTTTTCTCACATAAAGTGAGAAATCTGCCTTGGGAATCTAAAAGCCAATAGTGACAAGATACTATCCTATCTTGTCAGACCATGCTCTAGGTGCTTGGTAAGCCATACAAGGCTTTCTTCAACCTACAAACAAACTCAGGATGAACAGCATGAACATAACCTAGTGGCTGCTCCATAAAGACCTCTTCTTGCAAATCACTATGCAAGAAGGCATTCTTTACATTCATCTGATGTAAAGACCATCCCTTTGATGTAGCCATAGCAATGACTGCTCTTACGGTTGCCATCCTTGCAACCAGACTGAATGTTTCTTCATAATCAATGCCATATGTCTGTGCATACCCCTTGACAACTAATCTTGCCTTGTATCTGTTCACAGAACCATCTACATTGTGCTTCACCTTATAAACCCACTTACAGCCAATTGCATTCTTGTCTTTAAGCAGAGGCACCAATTCCCATGTAGAATTTGCTTCCAAGGCATCCATTTCTTCATCCATGGCTTTCTCCCATTTTTCTTTTCCCATGGCTTGCTCAAAAGAAGTGGGTTCTAGTTCCTGTATCACTTTGACCATATAGGCATAGTGAATGGCTGTAAATCCATCATATTTCAGCCTATCCATAGGATACCTAGCTCTGGTAGACCTACGCAAAATAGGCTCACTTCTAGGTGCTCTCAAAACATCCTTGGTCTTCCTTACTCCAGGTGTAACAACAGAAACCTTCTCTTTTCCTTTTTGTGAGACCTGCATACCACTATCTGCATTGCTTTGAGGAGATTCTCCTGATCTCAATATGCCTGTCCATGGCAAAGTATGTGAACCACTGCTAGAGGACACTGCAGGTCCACTAATATTTAGTGATTGCTACTATGAATTCTGTGCAGCATTACCATTTTGTGCATCTACATCATCAATCACATTTACTGGTTTATACCAGCTACTCATCTCATAAAAAACAACATCTCTGCTCACTATAAACTTATGAGTAGAAGGGTTATAGCATCTATACCCTTTCTACTACAGAGAATAACCAATAAAGATGCACTTCTCAACTTTTGGATCCAACTTGCCTCAACTCATTTGGCACATGAACATAGGCAATGCAACCAAAAATTTTCAAATGAGAAATATCTAGTTTCCTACCAGTATACATCTCCTCTGGCGTCATGCCATGTATTGCTACAGTGGGAGTCCTGTTTGAATTATGTAAACTGCTGTAGCAACTGCTTCAGCCCAATAATCATTTGGTAGGTCTTTTTCATTTAGCATGGCCCGAGATATCTCTCCAATATGCCTGTTTTTCCTTTTTGCAAGTCCATTTTGCTATGGGGTATGACTGCATGAATATTGCTGCTTTATGCCATGCTCCTACAGGAACCTTGCAAACTCATTTGAGAGGTACTCTCCCCCTCCATTTGACCTTAGGCATTTTATTTGTAGGCCTGTTTCTTTTTCAACCATAGCTTTAAAAGCTTTGAAATGCCCAAACATTTCACTTTTCTTTTTCATAAAATACACCCAAACTTTTCTGCTATAGTCATCAATAAAAGTGACAAAATAATGACAGCCTCCAATAGATGCAGCTTTAGTAGTCCACACATCAGAGTGGATTAATTCCAATGGCTTGTTACTCTCTTGAACATGTCTAGGAAATGGTTTCCTTGCCTGTTTTCCAAATTGATAGGCTTCACATAACTTATGCATTTCTGCAACCTTGAATTTAGGCAATCCTGCAACAATATTTTGGGCCTGCATTGATTTAAGTCGATGTACATTAACATGACCAATGCGTTTATGCTAGATATCAATATCTGCAACTACACCGGTCCCATGTGCAAACATTGCTGCACTCAATTCAGGCATGTCTGCATCCAACGTAAACATCTTGCCCTTCTTCTTTCCTTTTGCTATCAAGCGACCGTTATTTTTCATATCCTCAACAAAGCATCCATGAGGATTAAATCTGATCTGCAAGCCCTGCTCAACCATTTGACCAATAGAAACCAAGTTCTTGGTGATATTCAGGACATGAAATACATCAGACAGGTATTTCTTTTTCCCATCCTGCATAGACAAAGGAATTTTATGAATCTGCACAATAGGATGTGTAGTATCATCACCAGTCTGCACAAATCTTGGTCTTTCCATTTTCCTTGCATCTTGCATCCATTCTGCATGACCTGTCATGTGGTTTGATGCACCTGAGTCAACATACCACACATCATTGCTTTCTTCTGCACTTGTCACAGAATTGGTCATGTGCTGCACCATAAATAGATGCTCATTTCTGTCATCACCCTGCCTAGTAGAAGATGCATAATTCCCTTGCTACAATTTTCCATTCATGATGTCATTCTGCTTTTTATAGCAGTCTTTAGCCATATGACCCATTTTACCACAGTAGTAGCATTCAACATTGCTGTTTGCATTTTGGCCTCTCTGCCATCCACCACGACCTCTTTGGACTCACAGGAACCCATTGTACTCTATCTATGTCTAGCCGGATCGAGTAAGGCCTGATTTTCTCTCTCACGTAATCTACCACATCTCTAAAGAGATCTAGATGCTTGTGGACTATGCCAATGACATCTATCTAACGATCAAAAATGTCATACAACTCTGCCTCTCTACTCGAATGATGAGTAGAAGCGATGAAGTCATGGTATGCCTCATGGGGTGTGGCCATTGGAGGTTTGTGGAAGATGGCAAGGGTAGGCTATTTAGGAGGTGAGGACAATAAAGGCTATGCCATGCCTAATGGCCCTTTATATAGTTGACTTCAGACTCTTTGAATACCTTAAAGGTCCAACCACAATTTAGATAATAAAATATTGGACAATGTAATATATTGGCCTAAATAATTTGCCATCATATTCCACTCCCACCTCCCCTGCCAGCCAAATTAATGGGATTTTTTTTTGGAATTTAGGGGGCCCTATATTGTTAGTACAAATGACATCACACTTAACAAAAACTATTACATTTAGTCAAAAACTATTACAACACAGTTCCAAAACTTTAACATTTATTCAACAACTATTACAACACACTTCAAAAACTATATCATATTTTCAAAACTATTACAACACACATCAAAACTACTAATTTATTAAGTATAGACTCATTGCTAGTACAAATGACATCACACTTCAAAAACTATTACATTTATTCAATACCAGTATGAATGGACAAGCTACAAGGAGGCTTCCATTTCTCAAGCATTGATGTTCCTTCCAGTCACCTTCTCACTATCTTCCCATTTAGTGAAAAAATCACTATCATCAAAGGTGACAGCGATGTATTCTTAAACGTTCTTCAAGCTCCAGGTATCTGTGACCACAAGATATTGGATTTCCCCATTGGGCATATGTACCTCTACCTTTGTGGTGTCCACTACATCACAATCCATAGGTATCCATGTGCCATGATTATTTTTCCAACGTCTGTAAGCGTATCTCATGTAGCAAAAACTCCGTAGTACTTGATATCTTATTACTATACTTTCTTTAGTAAGTATACATTGAAAATGGTCTCCCTTCTGCAAACCCTCCGTAACATCCCACATTGGGTATAGAAGATTATCAATAAATTCATTTTCTAGGCCTTTGCATACCCACATGGTCTTTGTCTTGTGAATGAAGACTAATTTGAAAAAATAAATAAATGTAATGGAGGGCATGAACCAACTAACACCCATAGATTTTGAACCGAAAGTAAACCTCACTCATGATTGAATATCTTATCTCATCTTCATTCTAAATACATCTATAGAGAATGGATAAGGAAGAGGCCATTCTGGACTATCAAAGTTAGGGAGAGGAATAGGATGGAGGCTTCCATATGCACCTTCTATTTGAGGAGCTTGGTAACATGAATTATAGAAAAACATACTAGATTTTGTCAAGGAGGCATTGCTATGTCCTGAGAACATTAATTCCCTGATATTTGAATGGAATGCTTGAAATATTCCCGTGAAACTATCCAGAGGCTGGGTTTCAACTTTGATAGAGGGAAAGATATCTACATAGAAAGCAAAGAAAGATGTTAATGGGCCAATCAATCTATCTCTCTCACTCTCTACCTATCTCTCTCTCTCACACACATACACACTTCTCTCTCTCTCTCTCTCTCTCTCTCTCTCTCTCTCTCTCTCTCTCTCTCCCTCCCTCCCTCCCTCCCTCCCTCCCTCACAAATCTCTCCCCTCTACTATCTCCCCCTAACACCCCTCAACCCCTCCATCTCTCTCTCTCTCTCTCCCACTACAAGGCACAGGCCATTTTCTGACGAAAATACCAACGCTTTTTACATTACAATTTTTTTTTTCACGGGCGTAAACATCGCTATAAGTGTCGCTAAAAGCATCGGAAAAGGACCGTCGCTATAAATCGTCGCTATATAGTGACACTGGCAAACGTCGCTATATAGCGACGATGCAAACGTCGCTATATAGCGACACTGTTAATCGTCACTATATAGAGACACTGGTAAACGTCGCTATATAGCGACGATTAACAGAAGTTAAAAAAAAGGGTTAGTGGGGCTAAACAGGGCTTCCTTTTGGCCCTGTTTAGCCCCACTAATCCTTTTTTTTTTTTGTAGTTACAAAAGAAAGTTTTTTATAACAAAATTTCCCTTGCTTGCAGGGTGATACAAAATTGTTCTTGTGAAATAATGAGTAACAAATGCATATACATGTCGGACATATACAACAGTGTTTGTAACAAAATTACCCTTTCGAAAGGGCGATACAAAATTGCTCAAACGAGCAGATATATAAAATGCTACTACCACTACTACTCATCCGAATCCGAATCCGAATCATCTTCGTCTTGTTGGCCTATTCCTTGTTCCTCGACACCTGCGTCTTGTCCCTCATCGTCGCCACCTGCGTCTGATCCTTGGCCCTGTTGATCGCTCACCTCTGATGATGGGACGCTTGAGCTTTGACCCTAAGAGTGAACCATATAAATCGAAAATTAGATTGGAACTTAAATTAAAAAGTGATATTACAAGTAGGAGTAAACTTATACCGTGCGAGGAGCCACCTCAGCCCAATTGACCTTCGCTCCCATTGCCTCTTGCTCAATGAACCACGGCTTTGTTCCTATCCGAAATGTGCGTCGCGTCTCTGCATCTGTAGGAAGACGGCCCATCGTAGCTTGCTGTGGATCCAATTTACAAGAGTTAGAGTTAGCTAAAGTGCATGTAATATGTAAGTAAAACAAATAGAACAATACATTAAATGAGAAGAAGTAGACTTACAATGATTGCCTCGAACGCATACCGTCCGTCTGCACCAAAGTGCGAAGTACCTACGACATCCAGCCGTCTCTTCGCAGCCCTCCTCTGACCCTCGAACATTTCGGGATGGTCCCTATGTTGCTTCTTGAAGTACTTCCAATCAGCTTTGTCTGCCCAGCTGGATTTAGCTGCCAACCCCTTTTTGATGGAAGTACGCAAGGTTGATCTACGATGCTTCAGGACCAAACCCATGCGCTCTCGCATATAATTGTCATTAAACTCCACATTTGGCGGATTAGGGTAGCTTTGTTTTAACTCATCAATCACCGCCTGCTTCTTTTGGGCATCTTGATACCGCCAATCTGTATTTATGCCGCTCTTGAAGTGATGACTCATCAACCTCCTCATGGTGGCCATCACTGCTTTGCCCTGTTTATCTTCTATTATCTCTCCGGCAGATGTGATTTGATAGAAGAGATCCCCTGATGAGTAAGGGGGACTCATAGTAGCAGAGTCTGAAGGAGTGGAAGCTGCGTGAGTGCTTCCGGAGCAAGGAGTAGCAGTGGGATTAGGAGAGGGAAAGGGACCTGACTGATACTGTGTCTTCGGACCAAGTGGAGACCTAAAGGAGCGTGAGTGTGTTGACTCGTCTACATCTCCCGAGTCAGCACAACATGAGTCGCCCATCCTACTCTTCCTTCCCTTGCGAGAGGCATGCGCAGGTGATGATCCCGCGGTGGAAGGGGCGCAAGGGGATGGCGGGGCAGTACTTCCACCTGTCGATGTAGGGGAAGGAATTGCTGAGGTCCTCTTAGAGAGCAGAGAGAAGAATCTCGCTGCCTCCTCAATGCTCATCTGCGCTAGAAACTCGTTGGGACTCCCGACAAAGCCATGCGCGGCTAGCAAAGGAGTTCCCCGAGGGGTAGTCGCAGTGCTACATGGAAGAGGAGTCAGACCAGGGGTAGTCATAGTGCTAGGTCCGAGAGGAGTCGGTAGTCCTCGGGGTAGTCGCATGAGAGGAATCAAAGTCCTCTGGAGCATATAGATCGTAAGCTCTCCTCCTGCGAGGCTGTCCGTACTCGTCGGATGAGCGACGTGATCCCATGTCTAACATAGACACAAACACGAAAACAAAAAACAAAAAAACAAACATAAGCATAGGCATAGGCATAGGCACAGGCAAGAAGAAAGAAGAGGGAAAGGAAAGAAGAGGGAAAGGAAAGAGGGAAAGAAAATGGAAAGGAAAGAAGAGGGAAAGGAAAGAGAAGAGGAAGAAAAGGGAAATATAGAATAAGAGTTAGAGAGAATAAGCTCATTCTTATGCTTATGCGGAAATAGAGAATGAGAGAAGGGGGAAATAGAGAAGGGGAAAGAGATGAGGGGGAATGAGGGAAGCATAAGCATAAGCTTATGCTGAAATAGAGAATGAGCTTATGCGGAAATAGAGAATGAGAGAAGCATAAGCTCATGCTTATGCTTCTCTCATTCTCTATTTCCGCATAAGCTCATGCATAAGCATAAGCTTATGCGGAAATAGAGAATGAGCTTATGCGGAAATAGAGAATGAGAGAAGCTTCTCTCGTTCTCTATTTCCGCATAAGCTCATGCATAAGAGAAATCTTGTGCGGAAATAGAGAAATAAAGAAGGGGGAAAGCTTATTCGAATGAGAGAAGGGGGAAAGAGATGAGGGGAAATGATAAGGGGGAAAGGCTTATGCAGAAACTTAAGCATAAGCTCATGCTCATGCATGAGCATAAGCATGAGCTTATGCTTATGCATAAGCATAAGCTCATGCTTATGCTCATGCGGAAATAGAGAAGGAGCTTATGCGGAAATAGAGAATGAGTTTCCGCATAAGCTTCTCTCATTCTGTATTTCCACATAAGCTCATGCATAAGAGAAAGCTTGTGCGGAAATAGAGAAATAAAGAAGGGGGAAAGCTTATGCGAATGAGAGAAGGGGGAAAGAGATGAGGGGGAAATGAGAGAAGAGGGAAATAGAGTGGGAAATAGAGAAATAAAGAAGGGGGAAAGTTTATGCGAATGAGAGAAGGGGGAAAGAGATGAGGGGGAAATGAGAGAAGAGGGAAATAGAGTGCGAAATAGAGAATGAGCTTATGCGAAAAATAGAGAATGAGATCCACATAAGCTTCTCTCATTCTCTATTTCCGCATAAGCTCATGCATAAGCATAAGCTTATGCAGAAACTTAAGCATAAGCTCATGCTCATGCATGAGCATAAGCATGAGCTTATGCTTATGCTTATGCTTAAGCATAAGCATAAGCTCATGCTTATGCTCATGCGGAAATAGAGAAGGAGCTTATGCGGAAATAGAGACGGAGCATGAGCTTACGCGGAAACTTAAGCATAAGCTCATGCTCATGCATGAGCATAAGCTCATGCTTGTGCTCATGCAGAAGTAGAGAAGGAGCTTATGCGGAAATAGAGAATGAGTTTCCGCATAAGCTTCTCTCATTCTCTATTTCCACAAAAGCTCATGCATAAGAGAAAGCTTGTGCGGAAATAGAGAAATAAAGAAGGGGGAAAGCTTATGCGAATGAGAGAAGGGGGAAAGAGATGAGGGGGAAATGAGAGAAGAGGGAAATAGAGTGGGAAATAGAGAAATAAAGAAGGGGGAAAGTTTATGCGAATGAGAGAAGGGGGAAAGAGATGAGGGGGAAATGAGAGAAGAGGGAAATAGAGTGGGAAATAGAGAATGAGCTTATGCAGAAAATACAGAATGAGATCCACATAAGCTTCTCTCATTCTCTATTTCCGCATAAGCTCATGCATAAGCATAAGCTTATGCTGAAACTTAAGCATAAGCTCATGCTCATGCATGAGCATAAGCATGAGCTTATGCTTATGCATAAGCATAAGCTGATGCTTATGCTCATGCGGAAATAGAGAAGGAGCTTATGCGGAAATAGAGAATGAGTTTCCGCATAAGCTTCTCTCATTCTCTATTTCCGCATAAGCTCATGCATAAGCATGAGCTTATGCGAAAACTTAAGCATAAGCTCATGCTCATGCATGAGCATAAGCATGAGCTTATGGTTATGCTTATGCATAAGCATAAGCATAAGCATGAGCTCATGCTTATGCTCATGCGGAAGTAGAGAAGGCGCTTATGCGGAAATAGAGAATGAGTTTCCACATAAGCTTCTCTCATTCTCTATTTCCGCATAATCTCATGCATAAGCATGAGCTCATGCTTATGCTTCTCTCATTCTCTATTTCCGCATAAGCTCAGCTTATGCGGAAATAGAGAATGAGACAAGCTTCTCTCATTCTCTATCTCCGCATAAGCTCATGCATAAGAGAAAGCTTGTGCGGAAATAGAGAAATAAAGAAGGGGGAAAGCTTATGCGAATGAGAGAAGGGGGAAAGAGATGAGGGGGCAATGAGAGAAGAGGGAAATAGAGTGGGAAATAGAGAAGGAGCTTATGCAGAAATAGAGAATGAGATTCTGCATAAGCTTCTCTCATTCTCTATTTCCGCATAAGCTCATGCATAAGCGTGAGCTTATGCGGAAACTTAAGCATAAGCTCATGCTCATGCATGAGCATAAGCATGAGCTTATGCTCATGCGGAAATAGAGAAGGAGCTTATGTGGAAATAGAGAATGAGTTTTCGCATAAGCTTCTCTCATTCTCTATTCCCGCATGAGCTCATGTGGAAATAGAGATGAGCTTATGCGGAAATAGAGAATGAGAGAAGCATAAGCATGAGCTTATGCTTCCCTCATTCTCTATTTCTGCATAAGCTCATGCATAAGCATAAGCTCATGCATAAATAAATAGAGAATGAGCTTATGCATAAGCTTATGTTGAAATAGAGAAATAAAGAAGGGGGAAACTTAAGCATAAGCTCATGCTCATGCATAAGCATAAACATGAGCTTATGCTTATACTTAAGCATTAGCATAAGCATAAGCTCATGCTTATGCTCATGCATGAGCATGAGCTTATGCGAATGAGAGAAGGGGGAAATAGAGAAGGGGGAAAGAGAGAAGGGGGAATGAGAGAAGCATAAGCATAAGAGAATATTATGCTTATGCTTAAGCATTAGCATAAGCATAAGCTCATGCTTATGCTCATGCATGAGCATGAGCTTATGCAAATGAGAGAAGGGAGAAATAGAGAAGGGGGAATGAGAGAAGCATAAGCATAAGAGAATACTATGCTTATGCTTATGCTTATGCTTAAGCATTAGCATAAGCATAAGCTCATGCTTATGCTCATGCATGAGCATGAGCTTATGCGAATGAGAAAAGGGGAAAATAGAGAAGGGGGAAAGAGAGAAGGGGGAATGAGAGAAGCATAAGCATAAGAGAATAAGAGGGAAAGGAAATAGAGAATAAGAGGGAAAGGAAAGAGAGAAGGGAAAAGAGATGAGGGGGAAATAGAGAAGGGGTTTAGGGTTTAGGCAAGTGATTGGATTCTACGGGGGAGGAGGCAGCAGTCAAGGCAGACATTGCCTCTTTTCAAACACTGACAGGGTACATGCGTTGCTTGAAAGGAGCATTTTCAAAGGACAATAAGCTTAGTGGCCTCAAGTCCCATGATTGGCACAAGGTCTTACAGGTATTCTAAGTAGAATTAGTGTACCGATAATCGTGATGCGTTAGCATAATTATTATTATGTTATATTTTTGACATGACTTCATTGTTGCTTTGATAGTTCATCCTCCCAATTACAATAAAAGGGTGCTTATGAGAAGATGTTAGAAATGCTATATTCAAGATCTGTGGTATTGTGAGGTATGCTTACTATCAAATCGCATTATGTATTTTCTTCATGGACATGTGAAATAGGTGGATATCTCAAATATCTTACATATGCATGGACATGTGAAATAGGTGGATATCTCAAAAAGAGATCTCTATATCGAGCATCGAGAAGGCTAAGGTGGAATCCATTGAAGCCGTATGCTTGCTTGAGAAGCACTTTCCCTTGAGCATTATGGCAACTCAAGTCCACTTGCTTGTGCACATAGTTGATGAGGTGGCTATAGCAGGTACCGTTCATAGTCGATGGATGTTTTTTCTCGAACGGTTTATGAAAACTTTAAAGGGGTTTGTAAGACAAAGAGCAAGACCGGAAGCAAGCATGGCAGAGGGATGGCTTGTGCAAGAGTCATTAGTATATATCACAGAGTTTCTTGCATCCATGGATCCTGATATGCCGCAAGCTTGGCACAACAAGGATGATGATCGCATCGTTGGCGAGGTTCCCCAAGGAAAAGGGATTGAAAGAAAGATGAGCGAGAGCAAATGGAGAAATTCAATAAGTTTTGTATCCTCAATAGCCCTGAGATGCATAAGTGGATTGAGAGATATGAAGTGGCCAAAGTAGAAAGAATAAATGCAAGGACGAGATTCAGAGTAATGTACAGGCAATCACAACCATATCCACGAGATCTGGCTCTTCTCCCTACTCACATGTCACTTGATTGGCTACAACTGGCTCTACGTAAAGCCGAACGTGATGGAGAGACAATAAGCGAGCGCGAGCGAGAGTTATCATTTGGACGTATGGTGCATGTAAGTTTCTTATCTCTTGACGTAATTAAGTAATTATTTGTGGTAATATATGCTATAAAATAGGTGCATCTTCAATTTTTTAATGATGCTCTTTTACAGTACAAAAAGTACAGTGGATTATGGTCATATGGACGACATTTTCACATGGAACGCATCGATTCAAAGAGAGTCACGTATGATTGTGGAGTCATGGCTAACTTCACACAAGATAGCCGAGCAAGTGCTTCGGATACCAATCTTTTCTCCTCACAGTTGGATTATTGTGGAACCATACGCGACATCTATGAAATTGATTTCAGACGATTTACTATTTTCATTCTTGATGTAAAATGGTTTAGAACTACTTACAACGGTCCCCATGCAATAGTGAGAAAAGATAGAAGCGGTCTCTTTGCAATAGACTCCACCAAACATTGGACCAATGAAAGTGATACTTTTGTTCTTCCCGAGCACTGTGAGCAGGTGCATATTAATGATTTGATTAGTCGAAGCTTTTGTTTTTAAAGTCCATTGATATATATATAATTGACGACATTTGGCACCCATCTTCAATATAGGTGGTTTTTCATCCGGATCGTTCTGATCCAAGATGGTGGTACGTGATCCAAGTTGCACCACGAAGTAAGCAAATTTTTGAAGATCGAGATGTGGATATGGAGATGCCACTACCAATGCCGGATCCAATTGATGAATCTAGCGAAGAAGATGTAGATCACCATATGAGCCAAGAGGAAGATGCGCATAATGACATCGCACGGGAGGAGGATGGAGATCACGATATTGACGAAGAAGACAAGAATCATCAAGATCAATGACCACACTTAAGCTTTATTGAAGAAGATGATCAAATACCTTTAGGTGAACGTACGATGCTAGAGTACGAAGTACGATGATGATATAGGAGATCAACTCTGTATAGAGTTGGAGATAGACTTGCTTGGCACCTTAGACTTGGCTCAAGATGAAACAGTTGACGTAAATGCTCTTATTTGATTTTTCTCATCTCAAATTTGGACATGAATATATGAGCTTCAAAGGCTTGATGTACATGCTCTCATTTTTTTATTCTCTATGAGTTCAAACATGTATGAAAATTTAAAAAAATTTGTCATTGGGAAAAACTAACTTTTAAGGCCTATTAAAAAAAAAAAAACCTCTCTGTAAAAATGTCGCTATAATATTTTTTCTCAGTGTCGCTATATAGCGACTGTTGCTCAAAGTCACTATATAGCGACTTTGAGCAACAGTCGCTATATCGCAACGATTTACGAAACCCGCTTTTTATACCGACGATTAGCACTAAACGTCGGTACGTAAACGTCGCAATAGGATCCGTGTGTAGTAGTGGATCTGCCCTCCCCCTCTACTATCACCACAAGAAAATTCATGCACACATACAATCATTAGAATGCACAATTGAACTAAAAATGAAAAAAAGTTAATGTAAAAGAGAGATACAATTTGAAGGAAAGAAATTTTGACAGGCAGGGTCCAAGTTCATGTCTCAAGCCATGTAGATATGTTGAACCTTCATCTTAAGTCCTTTTTTTGTATTACGAAACAACCCAACAATGCAACCCTTCCAATGCTTCTCTTTCTTTGCTCTATCCTTTCTAGAAACCTTGAATCGACCTATTGCAGATGGTTGCATTGTGACCTAGGACATTAACCTAAACTCTTGAGGGATCCAGATATCATTGTTGTCCTTCAAAATGAAACCCACACAAGATTGAATTGATAGCTTTGGCCTAGGGGAAGGGGAGTGCTTCACCACTATAGAAAGAATGGGAGCATCAAAGATAAAGAGGTTGGGAGGAGGAAGAGGTTGAGAGGAGGAGGCTGAGAGGAGGTTGAGAAAAGGAAGAGGTTGGGAGGAGGATGAGAGGAGGAAGAGGTTGGGAGGAGGCTACAAGGAGGTAGAAAGGAGGAAGAGGCTCAGAGAAAGGTGGGGAGTCAATGGGGATAGTTTGGGGAGACTCGTGGGAGGAGTTTGGGGCGCTAGGGACACTTTTGGAAAATTTTGATTTTTTGGAAGGAAAAAAAAGTCGTGGATTTGGGAGCCTACCAAGAGAGCCTAGGAGGGTATGGGGACCAAAAGTAAAGGGGGGGAGTAAATGCCTCAAGAGGTGGTGGGGGCAAGAGAGACACAAGTGGAAGCCTAGTGGGGACCAAGGACGACTCTCCACCAATGAGAGGCCAATATGGAATCCTCCATTCTTTTAATGCCCAATCCTTCCCATTGGCTGGTTTTCTAATCACAAATCTTAAGGGACTAATCCAAGAGGTCCTTTTTGAGTCCAAAATTCCCCTAATGTGATCATGCAATGGTTGCTCATGAAGACCCTACTACTTATATTGAACCTATCTCTTCTACACAAAAGAGTCAATGGCAAGAGGCCATGGAAGTTGAATATGATTCTTTGATCTCTAAAGGTACATGGGTTCTTACTGAACTACCTCTTGGTCATATTCCTATCAAATGTAAGTCGGTTTATTAAACCAAAACCAAAGCCGATGGTTCTTTTGACAAGTTTAAAGCTCGTCTAGTTGCAAAAGGATACTCACAGAGTGCAGGAGTTGATTATCATGATATATTTTCACGCGTTGTTCAGAGCACAAGCATTTGGGTACTCTTGGCTTTTGCTACTCAATTGGATTTGTAGGTTCATCAAATGGATGTGAAAACTTATTTTCTTAATGGAGATCTTAAAGAGGAGATTTATATGGAGCAGCCAGAAGGGTTCATACTTCCTAGTCAAGACCATCTTGTTTGTCACCTTCATTGTGCTCTTTATGGTCTAAAACAAGCTTCCCGTTCTTGGTTGATAAGTTTCTCACATCTCAAGGTTTCAACTCTTGTTTCTCTAACCCCAACTTAGATGTCAAATGTGATGGTACTGTTTTTGTCATCCTTGCTCTTTATGTGGATGACACCATACTTGTTTCCAATAATCTCGATTTCCTACAACATGTTAAGAAAATTTTATCCTTAGCTTGTGATTTGGTTGATCTTGGGGACATCCATTCACGTCTTGGTATTCAAGTTCAGCGATTTTGTCACCCAGGAATTCTGCTACTTCGATAAACAGAATGCATTCAAGATGCAGTTCCAAAGTTTGGCTTGATAGAAAAATGTCTCACATATTGATTTTGAAAACTAGTGAGTCACGACTCATTTTTGTAAATAAATCTCGCACCATATCATCGAACACCTTCTCCTCCATGGCCTCATGAGGTAATGGTGGAGGGTTAATGTCACCATCACTCCATGCATCCATAACGGTCCCTTCTAAAGATCCCACCTAATATCGCTGGTGCTTCACCTCCTCATGATGAGCATAGGGCAACATATGCAAGTTTAGCACTGCATGCTATATTAAATTAGAAAAGGATCATATATCAAACACTTAAACACCCATAGGTATCTCAATCAACCTCAACGCTTTAACACTTACCATGGATATGGTCACATCCCATTCTCCATACCTTGAGATGTGATTGACTCGTGTAATTCTATGTGCACGATACATGTTTCCTTGACATTGATCACACATACATTTCATGTTTTGCTCCAACCAGATTTCTTGATTGTGGAGAGGGAGGGATTCATCCTCACTGGAGGTGCTTGTTGAACATGAAGACATACTACAAATAATAACAACTCAAAATGTTAAACCAAAATGTTAGTGAAGCGACCCTTGAAATGTTTACCCCAAAAATGTGTGACGCATTTGTTAGCACATATATACTCTGAAACATATATATAGTTGGTGTGTCTATTATACAGTATAGATGCACTAATAGACACACTTTAAATGTGCTAACTGGTTTTTAAACCTACATGAACAAAACCTTTCCCTCACTTTGCCGTGTTTGCATTCCTTTCAGCTTGTTTTCCCATCTCCAAGAGGAATTCTTCTCCAAGCATCTACACCTCATCTCCAAGCATACAAGAGAAGAGGGTGAAGAAGGAAGCCACAAGAGAAGAAGGAGAAGAATCTTTTCATACCTCTATCCAAGGTAAGTCTCTTATTAGTTGCTCCTCTCTCTGAATCTATGATGCTTCTTGTACTTGTGGAAAGTTATTTTTTTCAGATTTGTCCTCTTTCGCATGCCATCAACAACAATGACAAGGTCTCAAGTGTGATGCGTAACTGGCACAACATGCACGTAAGCCAACCTGCCACAAGTGATGGCCCATACAGAGTGATAGAGGTTCTAGAACAAGGCACTTTCCAGTTAGCTAGCCTTCATGGTACCGTCTTTGACAAAACAGTAAATGGCTTTCAGCTCTAGCCCTATATTGGAGATGGCAGCGGTGGCGCGTGCAGTATGCCCTCCTCTTCATCAGGATGAGGCTGGCCCATCTCATGTGGTCCTTATAAGACCTTTCAAAGAGATCTTCAAATACATTTCCATATAAGGACCTATAAAACCTTCATTATACGAACCTTATATGTCCTTATAAAGACTTACATGGCTATATGATAAACCTAGTCAATCAGGGTGTCATATAGGGGCCTTAATTGACTCATACAAATCTGCATATGAGACCATTCAAAGGATTTGTAAGGACATATATGGCCCTTACAAGACATTAAAATGGATCCTTGACTACTTGGCCATAGAAGGACCTACAAAGCGTTATGGCTATATGGTAAGGTTAGCAAATTAGGGTGTAATATAAGCACCTACATGGCTTCATACAAAAGCACATGTTTTTAAGAAGGACCTACATGGCCTTATAAGAACATGTAAGAACCTACTATTAGAGCTATATATAGCTCGCTCTATCTTGAACTAGGTCTAACTAGGTCTCACCTATATATGTGTAACTTGTGATCTATATGAATCAATCTTTGGGAATCTATTTGGTGTGTCTATCGTGTCTTCTTCTTCTCTCTCAACATGTTATTAGAGAAACTTATATGTCAAACGTGATGGTCTTGTTCTTTTCATCCTTGCTCTCGATGTGGATGGCACCATACTTGTTTCCAACAATCTTGGTTTCCTGAAACATGTCACGAAAATTTTATCCTCAGCATTTGATATGGTTGATCTTGGTGACATTCATTCATGTCTTGGTTATATTCAAGTTCAATGATATCGTCATAAGGGAATTTTGCTACTTTGACAAACAAAATTCATTCAAGATGCAGTTCAAAAGTTTGGCTTCATGAATGCTCACTCTATGACCACTCCTTTACTTGTGAGCTCTATAAAAAATACTATAGTTTGTAGGATTGAACAGTCGATTAGATATTTTTTTTTGTGCCAATTTTCTAGGTCAATATTTGGCTACTCCCTCAATGCAACATTGGTTTGCAAAGCAAAACATGCTCTAAAGTATTTGAAAGGAACTTCTGACTTTGTATTAGTTTATCGATGTCATACAAAATCATCTTATGTGATGTCTCTTGATCTTTTGCGATATACAGATGTAGACTGGGCAAGCTCTCACTTCTCTATGTGGTCTACAAGCGGTAATTACTTCTTTATCAATGGTTGCTTGCAGGTCTCTTGGGCAAGTACGAAGCAACATTGTATTGATGTTTCTACCACATAATCTGAGTATGTAGCATCCTCTCTAGCAGTTTGAGAATTGGTTTAGCTGCACCAATTTCTTACAAATATTGGACATCCTCCATCATCCAATACTCCTCTCAGATGTGATAATCAAAGTGCCATTAGCCTAGCTAAAGACTATGTTTATCATAACAAATCCAAGCATATTGTTGTTCATTATCATGATGTCAGACATGAAGTGAAGAAAGGGATGATAATGATTGAACATTGTCCCACTTCTCAAATGCTTGTAGACATTCTCCCTAAAGGACTTAGTGAGGCATGCTTCATAGTGGTACGATCAGAACATGGAGTTCTTGCAGCTTCTCTCTTCCAAGATTAACACACCTATGGTTGACTTTTAACATTTGTATATAGATGCACATCTACATAGCTGGCAATTTATGATCAGCATTGCATACTTGTAAATAATTGTACACATGCATCACATTAACTCTATGATCATCTTGTATACTTGTATATAGGAGCTCGGGTTTTTCCCTCGTGCTCCCCAAGGGATAGCTCACTCTAACTTGAACTAGGTCTACATATGTGTAACTTGGGATGAGCTTGGGATCAATATGAATCAGTATTTGGGAGTCCATTTGGTGTGTCTATCATCCCTTCTTCTTGTCTCTCAAAACCTACTAGGAGTTGTAAGGACCTATATGGTCATAACAAGGCCATTGAAAGGGATCTTCAATTGCATGGCTGTGTAAGGACCTACATGGCCATTTAAAAATGTTAGTCGATTTCGGGGCCATGTAAGGACATGAAGGGCCTTATAAATGATACATGTATTTTATAATGACCCACATAGCATGTTCATGAGAATATGACCATCATCCTCAATAGGGTGATATACAATGACAAATGACCATATATCGCTCCTTATTATAATCCTTATTATAATGAGAGGGATTCATACAATCAGAATATATAAATGACCATCATCCTCAATATAATCATTAATTTAATGAGAGGGACTCATGCAATCATAATATATAAATGACCATCATCCTCGATATAATGATAGTATGATCATCTACACAATACAATGACAAAATGACCAAGTATTGATCACAACACATTCTAATGCAATTATCTCTAGTGTACTCTATGATTCTCTATAAGAAGTCACCAATGTGGAGTGACATGCCTTTTGTGAGTATGCACTTGATGAATCTGTAGCTTGATTATGATCATTATAATGGGAATAAGTGTATTCCTTGCACTAATCTTAATATTGGAAAAGCTGAACCCATTGCACCTTTGTATGACTTCATTGTATTGTGCAAAATTTTTGAGCCTTTTTTTTTGTTAAGAGTCATGAAGATGAGTGCATAAGAGTGCCATCTTTTCTGATCACTTTTCTAAAAAAGTCATTTTTCATGAGGTTATCAATTAGCTCCTTTAGTTTTATTTGGAGTTCTAAATACCTTAACGATGATGTTCAACCACTTAAGGAAATTTTGGCTACATGTGTGGTAATTACCTTAGTATCTTAGGCCATAAAACGTTGGAAGTAAATGTAATGAAATAATAGGCATTACTTCTTGCATATAGACGTCTATCAATCATGATAGTAGAATTATTATTTCCTAAACTGATCCCAGTATGGGAGTGGCATCATCATTTTTATTCAGTGCATTTTGTAATCCTTGGTACATACAATTGTATACATCAAGCTAGAAATATAACTACATTAATTAAAAGTATTCATCACTTTTCAAGATTCTTTTTTTGATTGAAGCACAAGACTAACTAGTTTTCTAAAAGGTCCAAGTCTTTAGTAAATTTAATGCATGTTTATTTTCTTTGTTAAAGGTTGTCCCTATATGACTAGAGAAGCATTTTCAAGTGAGGCGCGCGTGCACACACACACACATGCACGCATGCACATGTGCACACACACACACACACATGCGCATGCACACACACGCACGTATGCATGTGCACACACACACACACACACGCACACATGCATACACACACACAAGGGCATGCACACACACACAAATAGATAGATAGATAGAGAGAGAGAGAGAGAGAGAGAGAGAGAGAGAGAGAGAGAGAGAGAGAGAGAGAGAGAGAGAGAGAACCCTTTGTGCTTGATGCTCCTGCTTGCTTAGGTGGCAAGATTGGGCCATGGAACGGTCAATCTTGAGGATAAGCATGTATAAAAAATACTCCTATTCTTGCATTTTTTTGCATTTTCTCACATATATATTTGATTATCCCCCTCTTATTGCATGTTTACATGTTTCAATCCTAAAATTTAGATACCTGCTTGACACCCCTCCATAAATCTACAACACTAAGATGTTGTATGTAAACGATATATAAGTCCCCCTATTAAAATTAGAGTGCACAAGTGTGCATGGGCACTTCCTCCTAGTATATATATTGGGGATGTAGCAAGCAAGTTTTGAGATAAAGCAAAATAATTTTTAGCACTTGAATCACAAAACAAAAGGCTTGTTGCATTGTCCATAAAAGGCACTGTGAAAGAAAGACTTGAACCTTTCACAAAGACTTGAACCTTTCCAAAAAAAAAAAACTTTTCCACAAAAGAAGTCATGCTTTTCGCAAAACAAACTTTAAGATATTCACAAAAGAGAATCCAATTCTCAGTGCTAACTGCTATGTCGCACTCATCAATAGATGTCCATGAAGGCCTTGTGGGGAGATTGCGTTCCAAGATTTATCCCCAGGCTGGGCGCTGCACCTAATCTTGCTCTCTTTGTAGATCTCAACTCGTTAAGTAGCCTACTCATCATCTGCTGCTGCAGCGCTGATTGAGCCTTAAAAGCTTCACCTGTGAATAGGGCTAGGTTCAGGAAAAATAGGAGGACTCGGCCCTTTGTTCAGTGCCTGCCGCAATGAGTATTCCTTTGAGTGTTCAAGCACGTCGTCCTTATTTGTAACGACGGAGCTCTCCGTTGCGGTGTGGATCCACGATGAGCCGCCTGGAGAATGGGTCAATATACAATTCCTCGGGTGTTCTCTTTCGTGAACAGCCCCAACGAAGCGATTGTGATTCATTGAGACGGAACTGCCCGCCGCTGTGTCTATATTGCCGGGGGAGCTGCCAGGAGGGGGGCTCGAACCGTGGAAGCCGTTGCTCAAAGTGGTTCCCGTCTCCGAATATGATTCAGGGTTTCGTTCTAGGTTGTTGGTGGGAAGTGAAGGGGCGGAACGGCAACGAAGGACGCAATCAAACGCCGCACTACACTCAGATAAGCAAGCATGAGTTGCCGGCTGGTGCTCGTGAGACCTAAGAGGGTCGTTTACAGCGTGCGGATGAATGTGCACAGAAACTTGGAATTTATCGTGAAGGGGACGGACGGCAGAACATCGAAGGAGGGTGGCAGGATTGTAGAGAAAGAGCAAAACAAGAAGAGCATAACTTTTGCACGTCCAGACCATTTCTCTCGTTCTCAAAATGCTCGCAATGGACGTAGCAGGTTTGGTGAAGCCGCGCAAAGTAGGAAGGTGATATGCGTGGATGCTAGCAATGATAGTTGAAAATGAGGGGAGGGCTGCTCTGAAATATGTGCGGATGCGCCGCTCAGGTCATGGTTTCACGCGGAGAGGTGCAAGGTGGAAGATTTGAACGAAGAACATGAACTTTTGAGGTTTTGACAAAATATGTTTTATCCGTCTTCTTCAACCATGACTTTTGCTAGCTTTGAAAACGTCAGACTACGTGAATTTTGCGACTATGTGACTTTAAAACTTCAGACCAGTTGAGCCTTGAGATGACTATTTGCTTTGAAAGCTTCGAAGTTCAGACTACTCTCTGCATTTTCGTTTTGTTCGTCTATCTTCAACCCCTGAAGAATTCACCCAACTAGAGACTACTTTTGCTGCACGGAATTTTTTGCTAGGCTTGAAACGTTGGTACGTAAGACAACTCCTCCTTTTGACTACTCCTTGAGTCTTAGACTAAGTCTCCTTTCATTCACTTCACAAAGCGTCATTTTTGTTTTGTTCATCTATCTTCAAACCATAAAGAATTCAGCCCATAAGCGACTTATACTTTTGCTACAATCTTATTGACTTTGCTAGGTTTGAAAACGTTTAGTCCTTGAGTCTTGGAGAGTACTCCTTGCATAACTTTAGAAAGGTTCATCTTGGTTTGGTTCATCTTACTTCAACCCCTCAAGAATTCATCCCATGGGAGACTATTTTGCTACAATCTTATCGAATTTTTGCTAGCTTTGAAAAGGTTCAATGTTAAGACTACTTGCATTAAATTTCGACTACTCATTGAGTTAATCCTTGAGACTACCCTTTCATGCATTATATCACAACACAAAGCACACACAGACGCACACACAGGCGTGTTTCCTTAACTAAAAAAAAACCTTATGGGCATGTCTATTTGCACGTCTACAGACCTGCGTCCATAGGTGCGTCTATATAACAAACATACGTGCCTATAGACGCGCTGTAGAAATTAAAAAAAACAAAAAGATGCGTACATAGACGTGCTTATAGACGCTCTACAAATTCTTTTCTTTTAATAAAAGCATAAATTTGTGTGGTTGAACAGAATGCTGTGTATGTTGTGTATGCTATGTGGTTACAAGAATCCCATTTCCACATTGTGCAATTCAATTCTTATAGCCTACTACATTTTAATTAGCACGATTCCAAGCACATCTATAGTCAATGATTACAATTCCAAATAAAACATTACAACTCCAAAACGTTTAGTTCACAAGGCATTCATTGATAGAACATTGCACAAGGAAATTGAAAGCCCAAAAAATAAAAGGAGTATATATTAATTTCTAGCCCAAAAAGTGCTTGTATGTACATATAGCACGAAGCCAAGCCACGTCCTATGGCTTCAAGTACAAAAAATAAGAGGATATACAAGAGAGACATGAAGCCAAGCCAATGGCTTCAAGTACAAAAAAAAGTGGCTAGCACTACTTCTATAACTAATCTAAGTTCTCTGCATTCTCGCTCCCTTCTTCCTTATCTTCTTCCTCCTGATCAGCCCTAGGCCCTGTAAATGAGGGACAACATGTGTCAATGTATGAGAAATCAAATCTTTATTTACAATATTGACATTATTTAATTACTTTTAAATACTTGGGAGGGTGCTCCAATAGTCTGGATATACTACTCCTCAATAATCAACTCGACATCATAAAAGTGCCTCCATGTATCTCCTCTGCGATGGTGGAAGTGGTAGGCTATCTCGATAGGAGTAGGGTACCTGTCCATGATATCAAGCTGCAAGATGACACAATTTGCAAAGGGGTTAGTACAAAGAAACAACCTCCTAATAAACCATATAAACACAATATAATTTGAGATTGATGCTTATAAATTAGGCCTCCCATGATTCAACACAGCCTGCTCCAAAATGCATGTTTCCATATTGCTCTATTTGGATCCTTCGTGCCTCCACATGCTGTAGATTGGGGTCTGCCTTCGCTGCCTTCATTGCTTTCTTCCACTCATGCTTGTGAGCGGTGTGGGACTCTGGCCCCTTGGTGGTTGACCTCCCTCTCTCTTGGCAATCTCGGCTAGTGCTTGCCTCTTAAGCGAATATCTTTTATTGGCAAGTATCATAACAATCATTGACTTGGCCCATTTATCTATGAACTGAACATTGGGGGGATTGGGATACCTAGAGCAAACAGTAGCGAGGGTCTCATCAGTAGCCAACTTTTCTAGCTGGTCTTTATAGTGAATAAAGCAATCTCTATAGTTATTAGCAATTACAGAGCGCATGAAGGCCATGATTTCCTTCCCCCGTGCATCAATCAAGATGCCTCCTATCTGAGTGATGTCGTAGAAGAACGTACCATCACCCTCTGGCACATCTACATCATCTGAATCAGCCCCACCCCCACCATCAGCTCCCCCCCCAGAGCACTGTGCCATGCATCCCCCATTGCTCTCACTGCTACTATGCATGTTGCCCTCTTATGTCAAGCTAGTACGCTAGCCACTTGTATCTAGAGCAGTGACTCTCGACTGCATGAGAGTATGCTAGCCACTCGTAGCTGAAGAAGCGACTCTCGACTGCACGGGAGTACACCGGCGACTCTGTGAGGGAGAAGGGCCTCCTGACCACCGTAGGGGGGAGAAGGGGCTTGGCTTGGTAGCCTATTGGGCTATCTCGACTCCATTGGGGTAATCTCAGCTAGTGTGGTATTGGGGTGGTTTGGAGCCTGTACTACCGGCTCCTGGGGGGACAATATGTGGGAAGCACATGTGGTAGAGGAGGTTTGTCTTTAGTGGCATTAATTATAGGAAAAACTAGATGTCTATAGAATGGAAGATGAAAGTAAGATATTTTTTGGAATATACAATAGGCACGACCTGAAACATGGACTTTGAAGCTCATTTCCTAGTCCTAATTTTGTAGGGAAGAGAGAGAGAGAGAGAGAAGTTAAAAAAAGAAAAGAAAATATATAAAGGTCTTACAGGCCTATGAGACCAAGTATACACCAAAAGAGTAGCTACTATATCTTTGGGTATTAGGGAGTCGAGGAGTGCACATGGCATCTCTGCTTGAGATTATTATAGCACATATTTGTATTCTAGTCCTATAGCAAAGTGGCCTTCATTACATCAATTTAAGACTAAGGTCTTTGGGTTTCAATTTGAAAACTCTATTTGATGCCAATCCATCTCGATAGACAGCCCAGTTCCATGCTTTGTATGCATCCTTCACTTTAGTGAGATCAATATTCCTTTGTTTCAGCTGGGTCGGATTGAGCTACTTAAATGTCCATACCCTCCTACCCTTTAGCTTATTTGTCTGTCAAAGAATCTTGACTCATCCTGCCCTCTCTCTAAAATAGATAGGCACTTGTGTTCCCTTTTAAGTGATACAACTGATGTCATTTTCATCCCATTCACCTTATGGTATCCCCTTCTTGAGGTGTATGATTTTTTCATCTTCAGCTTACCCCTCATCATCATTAAGACAGCCAAGGCAGTCCTCTTTCAAAACCCCCCCAGTGCATAATATTTTCTTATTTTGTACTACAGCTTTCCACATAAAGATATGTTTTATTAATCTTGTTGCTGGCCTTAGAGTACTCGTCATGTATGTGCATAACTCCCCAGGAGTGGGAGGGTGCCCCAAAATATTATAGAACTCCCAAAAGATGGCATCTCGAAGATCAGGTGAGGCTGAAAAGCTTCCTGTCCACATGATGAACTAAAGAAAAGAAAAGAAGAAGATTACCATCAAGCATGCCCTCTTTCCATCATGCAAAAGAAAAAATAGAGTGACAGCCTGACATTGAGCAAGCATTTACAAACTCCTGCATTCTTTGAGTTAGAGTGATAGAAGTCTATATCTGCTTGCTGAATGTTAGGCTTTTGAAGCTTCATGTGGGCAAAATGAGAGAAGGAAAGAGACGAGAAAAGAGAGGAAAAGAGAGGGGAAAAGAGAAGGAAAGAGAGGAGAAAAGAGAGGAAAAGATAGGAAAAGAGAAGTAAAAAGAGAGGAGAAAAAAGAGAGAAAAAGAGAGGATAAAAGAGATTTAAAGGAGAAAAGAGAGAAAAAGAGAGAAAGTGAAAAGAGAAAGAGAGAAGGAAAGAAAGGAGAAAAGAGAGGAAAAGAGAGGAGAAAAAAGAGAGAAAAAGAGAGGAGATAAAAGAGAAAAAGAGAGGACAAAAGAGAGGAAAAGAGACGAAAAGAGAGAAAATGAGTGAAAGTGAAAAGAGAAAAAGTGAGGATAAAAGAGAGAAAAAGAGTGAAGGAAAGAGAGGAGAAAAGAGAGGAAAATAGAGGAAAAGAGAGGAGAAAAGAGAGAGAAAAAGAAGGGAGATAAGAGAGCAAAAGAGAGGAGAAAAGAGAGGAAAAGAGACGAAAAAAGAGGATAAAAGAGAGAAGGAAAAATAGAGAAAAGTGAGGATAAAAGAGAGAAAAAGAGAAAAGGAAAGAGAGGAGAAAAGAGAGGAGAAAAAAGAGAGAGAAAAAGAGGAGATAAGAGAGAAAAAGAGAGGAAAAGAGACGAAAAGAGAGAAGGAAAGAGAGATAAAAGAGAAAAGAAAAAAGAGAGAAAAAGTGAGGATAAAAGAGAGAAAAAGAGAGAAGGAAAGAGATGAGAAAAGAGAGGAAAATAGAGGAAAAGAAGGAGATAAGAGAGAAAAAGAGAGGAGAAAAGAGAAGGAAAGAGAGGAGAAAAGAGACGAAAAGAGAGAAAAAGAGAGGAGATAAGAGAAGAAAAGAGACGAAAAGAGAGGAGAAAAATGAGAGAAAAAGAGAGGAGATAAGAGAGAAAAAGAGAGGAAAAAAGAGGAGGAAAGAGAGGTGAAAATAGAGGAAAGGAGAGGAGAAAAGAGAGGAAGAAAGAGGGAGAAAAAGGGTGAAAAAGAATGCTCCATCATACATGCCCTCTTTCTTTATCCCGCCCTCATGCTTTAGTTCAATTTTCCTCTTTCTTGGAACCGCTCTCATGGAATCACTTATTTCCATCATTCATATAGGTAGGACTGGTTTTCTTGAATTTGCTGCATATTCTAATTTCTACCACCGCCTCCAAATTGGCCTGCTCTACCTCTGCCTCTACCTCTTCCAACATTTGAGTAGAAGATAGCTTCTTTTGAAGTTCCTCCTGAAGAAGATGCACCACTATTTCTTTGCTCTTCGGAAATTAGGAGAGCAATCAACTCCTCAAAATCACGAAAATTCTCATGGATGGCAATGGATGATTGGAATTGTGCATTATCCTTTCCTACACCATTCAATGTCACAGAAACTAAATCATTATCTTCCACTGGTGACCTAATAGAAGCAAGTGCATTTGCAATTTTCTTCACCTTCATGTGGTAGTCATTGATGCTCATATTTTCTCTCTGCACATTGTGCAATTAGGGGAAGGAGAAGGGGAAGGAAAAGAGAAGAAAATGAAGGGGAAGGGAAAAGGGAAGAACACATAGGAAAAATTATTATAGCATGTCTATAGATGTCTCTAACAGCAAGTCTACAAGCGCAATTGTCTGTTTTCCAAAAAATTAGGCGCATTGTTAGATGCGCTACTTGACGCATCTATAGACGTGCTCCGACAGACGCCTTTTTAAAAGAATTTAAAAAGGACATGCACCTGACCCCAAAAAGAATAACACTAGTACCAAAAACGTCCCTTCCCTGCATATGACAAAGGACAAATCCAAAGAGAGCAACTTTCAAAGAAGACCAACTACCAAGAGACTTACCTTGGATAGAGGTATAAGTTTCTTGTCCTTCTTCAAAGTTGCTTCTCTTTCTTCTCTTCCTTGCTCACCCTCTTCTCTTGTATGCTTGGGGATGACTATGTAAGCCTAGAGATGAGTGTGGGTGCTTGGAGATAAGTGTGGATGCCTGGAGCTATGTCTGTTAATAGGAAAGCAAGCTAATATGTGAAGGAAAGCAAGCGCGCTAAAAGTAGGTTTGAAAATCAGCTCATAGTCTATGCATCTAAAAGCACGTCTAAACATGCATCTAAAAGTGCATCTATCAGCATAGCTACACTATGTTTAGGTGCACCTATAGATGCGTTCCACAGTATAGATGTAGTGTTAGACATGCTTTTAGATGCTACATAGTGTTTTGACATTTACAACTCATGCAAGAACACATTTTTTGGGTTGTTTATCTATAGGATGTCTTCATCTTCAACAAGTAGCTCCAGTGAGGATGAATCCCTCCATATCCACCATCACGAAATGTGGCTGGAGAAAAAAATCAAATGTATGTGTGATCGATGTCCAGGAAACATGTATCGTTCATGTGGAATTACACTTAATCACATCTCAAAGTATGGAGAATGGGATGTGACCGTAAACATGGTAAGTGTTAAAGAGTTAAGGTTGATTGAGATACCTATGGGTGTTCATGTGTTTGATATACATGATCCTTTTTTAATTTGATACAGGATGTAGTACCACACCCGCATATGTTGCCCTATGCTTGTCATGAGGAGGCGAAGTATCGGCGACTCATCGGTGATATGAGGTGGGATCTTCAGGAGGGGCTGTTAGAGATGCATGGAGTGGGTGATAGTAGCCCTCCGCCATTACCTCATGAGGCTGTGGAGCAGGAGATGTTTGATGATATTGTGGAATTTATATATCCATAAGTCCTTAGGTAGGGATGATAGCGTGGAGCAGGATGATCTTTTTATTGTAGCATCGACTCCACTATTTGAGGGGTGCACATTCTCTGTTCTATGTGCCTCCCTTGAGTTACTAAACTTGCAGACCATCTATGGATGGAGCAATCCAAGTTTGAATGCATTACTCAAGTAGGCTTTAAATTCTATTTTGCAAACATGGCGAATTACGCTAGTGGGTCAATTACTCAAATGGTTTTTCTCATTTATGGACTTCATGTATAGGCTATTGTGTAAAATGCTTCCAAGCTGGGAGAATAAATTACCGACCTCAAGAGATATGGCAAGGAAACATGTGACCTCTCTCAGAGGATTAGATTACAAGTGCATCCATGCATGCATCAATGATTGTGTTCTATTTTGTGGACCACATAAGGATGCAAGAGAGTGTCCTACTTGTGGAGAGGCAAGATATAGAGCAGATCTCAAAACTTTGGATGTGCCTCGTAAGGTTCTATGACACTTTCCCATAATCCCTCGCATCCAACATATATTCAAGTGCAAATCCATTGCAAAGCTCATGTCATGGCATTCCTCCCATTGATTAACCGATGGCAAGTGGAGAACTCCTGCAGACACTCCTGTGTGGAAGCATATTCAAGACACATGGCCAAGCTTCAAGGAAGAACCTAGGAACTTGAGACTTGGATTGGGTATGGGCGGTGTGAACCTATTTGGTCTCAAAAGCACCTCTTATAGTGTATGGCTAGTGATATTGCTGAATTACAATCTTCCACCCTCTATGGCAATTAAGAAAGGACATGAGTAGCACAAGTAATAGTGGGCTAAATGTATTTGTATATCTCAACACAGGTTTTGATTTTGAAGTAGATAGTTTGGCAAGGGTTGATCTCGTCCTTTCTCCAAATATGGACGTGGTGGTTATAAATGTGGTGGTCATCTGTATAGAGGTGGTAATTCTTCTCATCTCAAATATCTTGAGAAACATTGTCCTTATTGTGATAAGCATGGTCAGGTTATCTCTCCTCTCATTATTGGGCTCGACAATATGATGAGGAACATGGTGTTACCACTAAGCAACCCTACTTATCCAATAATTCTCCTTGTGAATATTGTGGTGTAAATCATCCATCCTTTTGGTGTTATAAGAGGCATTATGATCGCGAACATACTCAAGCATATGATGCTTTGAAACAACAAGATGCCGATATGCATCAAGAGGAAAATCATATCTATTATGATGTCTCTCCAGAAAGGATACTGCATGTTCGAGATGGTTTCACTTTTATTGTTGATTCTCATGCTACTGGTAATATGACGTATCAATCTCAATGGTTACATAATTATCATGCTCTTCCTTATAAGAAATTGGTTTATCTTGCTCATGACACTACTTGTCAAGTCATGGGTGTTGGTGATTTATATCTTGGCACTTTTTCTTCAACAAGAGTCTTGCAAGGCATTCTCCATATTCCAGATCTTCAGAGAAATCTTCTTTTTGTTGCATGACTTGTTGATATTGGTCTCTTTATTGGCTTTGACCACACATAGTGTTGGATTGAAAAAGATGGACATACCATAGTAGTTGCTCCTCGGAATGGTAACCTCTTTCAACTTTCCTTAAATGATGATATTGCCAATGTGGTTACAGCCCCTGGTGATCTGGACTACAAGCTATGGCATCATCATCTTGTTCATTTGGAATTTACCAAGCTACTTCCTATAAATCGTCATGATCTTGTGGATGGTATGAATCTCCCAGCTCATCTTCACACGGGCCTCTATGAATATTACGCTCTTGGAAAGAATCATTAACCCTTTCAAGCATCTACTTCAACTCATTCATATGCTTTATTGGATCTTGTTCACACTAATATATGTGGACCTTTTCCTCCATCCAAGTCTTTCTACACGTATTTCATCACTTTCATTGATGATTGGTTAAGATATGCAACTACATTTCTCCTGTGACATAAGTCAGAGGCCTTATTAGTATTCAAGCAATATAAAACTACTGTGGAACTTCATATTGGTCTTCAGATCAAGACCCTTCGTAGTGACGATGGTGGAGAATATATTTCTAATCTTTTTAATGATTATTGCATTGAGTGTGGCATTCATCGTGAATATACTGTTCCATACTCTCCCGAACAAAATGCTCATGAAGAGCATAAGAATCGCACTTCTCTTGATGCTATGTGATGTATGCTCCTTCATTCTAGATTATCTCAAAGATTTTGGGCAGAAGCACTTCTGATAGCCATCTTTGTGCAAAATCATCTTCCTATAATTGCACCTTCTGGTCAGATATACCAATCACAACTTGGATAGGGGAGACTCCTTCTGTATCACATTTTCAAACTTTTGGTTGCATTGCTTATATTCATGTACCAAAAGAGACATGAAAAAAGCTAGATTTTCCTGACAAAATGGTCATATTCATTGGATATTCTCCAAATTATAAAGCTTATAAATTCTATGATCCCTCTTCTAAGAAGGTGATAATCAATCTCATGATGCCATATTCAATGATCAATTAATGGGAGGGACATGGTCTATTGAGGATGTAGAGGACACTGAGTCCTTACTTTTTGCCTTTCCTTTTCTATTTGATAATGATTCCACTTTTGATGTCATTACTACTCCTTCATCTGATGGCATCATTACTACTCCATCAGTAGAGCAATGTGTTAACAATCTTGATTTGCATCCTACACATACATAGGCCTCTGATGATAGTGTTGATATTTATGTTGATCTGCCTATTGATTTTGAAGATGGTTTTACTCATGATTGTGTTGATGACTTTGAAATCATTGATCATGCAATGGTTGCTCATGAAGACCCTACTACTTATACAGAAGCTATCTCTTCTACACAAAGAGTCAATGGCAAGAGGAAATGGAAGCTGAATATGATTCTTTGATCTCTAAAGGTACATGGGTTCTTACTGAACTACCTCCTCGTTGCACTCCTATCAAATGTAAGTGGGTTTATAAAACCAAATCCAAAGCTGATGGTTCTTTTGACAAGTTAAAGCTCGTCTAGTTGCAAAAGGATACTCGCAAATTGTAGGAGTTGATTATCATGATACTCTTTCACCTGTATTTTGTAGGCCAAGTATTCGGGTACTCTTGGCTTTTGCTACTCAATTTGATTTAGAGATTCATCGAATGGATGTGAAAACTACTTTTCTTAATGGAGATCTCAAAGAGGAGATTTATACGGAGCAACCATAAGGGTTCATACTTCCTGGTCAGGACCATCTTGTTTGTCGCCTTCATTGTGCTCTTTATGGTCTAAAAGAAGCTTCCCATTCTTAGTACATGAAAATGATTAGTTTCTAACATCCCAAGGTTTCAACTCTTGTTTCTCTGACCCCATCTTACATGCCAAATGTGATGGTGCTCTTTTTGTCATTCTTGCTCTTTATGTGGATGACACCAATATACTTGTTTCCAACAATCTCGATTTCTTGCAACATGTCAAGAAAATCTTATCCTCATCATTTGATATGGTTGATCTTGGTGACATTCATTCATGTCTTGGTATTCAAGTTTAGCGATCTCGTCACAAGGGTATTCTGATACTTCAACAAACAAAATTCATTGAAGATGTAGTTCAAAAGTCTGGCTTGACAAATGCTCACTTTGCAACCACTCATTGTCTTGTGAGCTCTATAAAAAATACTCGATTGACTCATGATGTTGAGGTTTCACATCAACCCTATGCCAATCTTCTTGGTTGCCTACAATTTATTGGTTTGAACACTCAACCAGATATTCTTTTTACTACTAATTTTCTAAGTCAATATCTGGCTACTCTCTTAATGCAACATTGGTTTGTAGCAAAATGTGTTCTAAATAATTTGAGAGGCACTTCTGATTTTGGATTACTTTATCATGTCATACAGAATCATCTTTTGTTATTTCTCTTGATCTTTTGGGATATACAGATGTAGATTGGGCAAGCTCTCACTTCTCTATGTGGTCTACAAGTAGTAATTGCTTCTTTATCAATGGTTGCTTGGTCTCTTGGGCAAGTAAGAAGCAACGTTGTGTTGCTATTTCTACCATAGAATCTGACTATGTAGTGGCTTCTCTGGCAGCTCAAGAATTGGTTTGGCTGCGATAATTGCTTATAATATTGGTCATCCTCCATCATCCAGTACTCCTCTTAGATGTGATAGTCAAAGTGCCATAAGTCTGGCTAAAGACTATGTTCATCATAACAAATGTAAGCATATTGTTGTTCATTACCATTATGTCAGACATGAAGTGAAGAAAGGAATGATAATGATTGAACATTTTTCCACTTCTCAGATGATTGCAGATATTCTCACTAAAGGACTTAGTGAGGCACACTTTGCAGTGCTATGATTAGAACTTGGAGTTCTTGCAGCTTCTCTCTTCCAAGATTAATACACCTGTGGTGACCTTTTGTATATAGATGCACATCTACATTACATACTTGTTGTAAATAAATGTACAAATGATCAACTTGTATACTTGTACATAGGAGCTCGGGTTTTTCCCTTGTGCTCCCCAAGGGTTTTTTCATCTGTAGCTAGAGACCTTTGTTTGGGTGGGGGTTTTAGTGCTATATATAGCTTGCCCTAACTTGAACTAGGTCTCACCTATATATGTGTAACTAGTGATCAATATGAATCAGTCTTTGGCAGTCTATTTGGTGTGTCTATCATCTCTTCTTCTCTCTTAACATGATAGATGTGCAAAATAGTGGGTATGTCTATAGAAGTAGATAGAATTAGTGAAAATACGGGTGCATCTATTAGTGTGTCTATTGGCATGGTTATTAACATGTCTAATAGTGCATCTATATTGTGTTTTAGACACGTATGTAGTCGCATTTATAAATGCACAGGAGAGAGTAAACTTTTTCTATAGGATGATAAATGTGCATCACTACTTTCCAAACATTGCCCATAATTACCAAAGCACATAATTAAAAAAATATATCAATGCCATACACATGTCACACATGATAATATGCTTTTTGGCAAACACACATATAAAAAAATTAAGTGAGGTGGAGAGAATGAGACCATATATAAAATAGTTTTGTCAATATCAATGATGGGCTATGGTTCTCAATCTCATCCCTAATGAGATCAACCCTTTCCAAACTATCTACTTCAATATCTAAACCAATGCGGAGATCTAGAAATACATTGAGCCCACTACTACTTGTGCTACTATGCTCATCGAAATCAGCATCACGTCACCAATGGCAGGCTCATCCTCATGGGTAATGGCTTGAATATTTGTATCTCCTATCTCATGATCATCCTCCTCTCTCATATCAAGATCATCAACACCTCCACGGCCATCATCATCCTCCATGCACTCCATATTTGTAAATGAACAAACACAATACAAACATGTTATTTTCCTTGCATCGAAGTATCAAATATTCAAAAGTGAGTATTTTTACATATGTGTAAATTACATGTTCACATTATTGTAGTAGTACTAGTATGTCCTTCTTGCTTTGCCAAAACTTTGTGGAGTCCATAGCTATAAAGCCACTTGCATGGTGTTTGATTGTTTCATTAGGGCCGCTTTGTACACGTCCTCCATTGGCTCCCTCAAAGCTAGCAATAACACTGCAATCTTGTGTATTTCTCTTATCATCAATCTATTATGTCCAAAAATGCTTGTTCTCACACCATATAGCATTGAACATAGTATACTACACCAAGACAAAATCAATTGAATAAGCAACTAAATTGTTGAAAGCTCCAAAATTTATGCATAACACTCTATATACCAACCTTTTACATGTATCCTCTAGCATACTCCCATTCTGCCATTGTGATATGCATCCCCTCGTCTCTCTGTGCTCTCTCCATTTTGTGAAGTAGCCAATCCACATGAATATCCTTTGGAATATACTCAGGGTATTGCATACAAGATCCATGGTGTGTACGAAAGAGGGCCCTTTCTCCTTGACTTATTGCCTTTGCATCCTCGTATCTTGTCACCCATCTTTTCATCACATCACTATTAAGCATGAAATAGAGGTTTAGATTACTAAAAGCAACTCCGTGTGCATCACCGTGATGGGCGGCATCTTGATAGATGCACAGGGGAAGGACATCATGGCTTGCATGTGCTCTATAGTTCATAACAACTATATAGATTGCTTTATTCCATTAAAGAGAAGAAAAAAAGTTTGGCTGATGATACCATCAATGCTATACACTCTAGGTATCCCAATCCATCCAATGTTGAGTCAAAAAAATGGACAAAGTTAAAGATTAGCATTATCCTTGCCAATAAGAGATATTTGCTTAAGAGGAAGGCACTAGCCGAGATTTCGAGGAGAGAGGGAGGTCAACCACCACCAAGGGGCCAGCCCCACACCACTCATAAGCACGAGTGGAAGAAAGCAATGAAGGCAGCGAAGGCATATCCCAATCTGTAGCACGTGGAGGCACAATGGATCTAGATGGAGCAATATGGAAACGTGCACTTTGGAGCAAGGGGTATTGCATCATGGGAGGCCCAACTTGTAAGTAGAGATCCCAAATTATATTGTGTTGATGTGGTTTATTAGGAGGTTGTTCCTTTGTACTAACCCCTCTCCAAATTGTGTCATCTTGTAGCTTGATATCATGGGCACATACCCTAGTGAGCCAAGCTATGTATAAGCACAGAAAGGTAAGTTATGAAATCTTTTTATTATTCTCAAATTCTTGCTATTAATTGTACTTCTTGCCAAATTCATTTACTTAATTGATTGAATTAGTAGCATGAGTGACTTAATAAATTACATTATTGATTTCATTGCCATATCATGAGCTTCAATGACCTAATAAATTACTTGAGTGACATAAGAAATTTCATGATTGACTTGTATGCCATAACATGGAATATACAATCATAGTACTTAACAAAGGAGAATAATATGAGCCAAAAAATGGCATCCAATGGGACTATTTTAAATATTCATGCAATCAAAACTTTGTACAATGTCCTTTGGGAAATCAAAGCTATAAGGTTCTTTTGAAGATGCCAAAATGAGATGATTCCTCATGAGTGGAAGGTGAGGCATGTGCTATACCTGAGAGCATTCCTTGGTGCATGTTTGTTTACTCCCTTTGAATCTTTAATAGGGGATTTGCTATCATTTACCTTCACAAATAAGAGCATATGTTTCCTTCCCTCTAGCTTGATGTCCTCGATGTACTGTTATAGTGCATAATCTACAAGTAATACAAGTGGATGGGTTATGGCACTGAGGGCACACAAATCCTTGAGTGCCATGATAGACTATGTCTCTATCTTTTCAAGGTGTACTTAGAGGTGTACTCCACCTTCAACATAAAGCAAAAGTGTGAAGAATTCACATGAAGATTAAGCAAAGTAATCATGATCATTTTGAATCAATTGAACTTCAAGTACTTGAAACAAGACCAGAAAAATTTTCTCATGACGAAGGAGACTTGGTCCAGTGCTTCTTCTCCAATGCATCCCTCAATCTAGACTTTTCAATCATTTGTTGTTGCTGCTTTGTCAAACTATTCATGATTAAAAATGTTGGGTCAACTCACATGTGCTATTTGTATTGATAAGGTTATCCCAAAGGCTTGGATTAATGATTGCCTATTCATTCTATCTAAAATTCAAGTTCAGGAAGAAAAATATTTCAATCAAACATGAATCCCATAAAATGAAATGCATACTCATCCACTCTAAAATTCCACAAGAAAGGAATACATTTCAATGGAATATGAATCTCAAAAAATTGAAATACAACTCTAGAAAGTTGAAAGATCACTTATGAATGCATCTATTGCAATCCATCCAACAATTCAATTTAGATGTCCTCCGAGGGTCTATCAATGTGCACATATCTCTTATGTATCTAGACCTTTTCTCCATGTAAGGCTCAACAATCAACTCCTTCCATGCAATTGCCCGATGGTTTCCCTCCCATACATAGAACATCTTCTTGGGTAAAACTTTCACTTACTCTTGCTTGCAACCTCCTTCTCATCACTATCCACCTCCTTTGATACATGTGACTATGTATCCACAATTGCATTTGTAACAGGACTCTCCTCTCCATCACACACTTTCTCATGCAAGTTACCCTCATAACGGAAGCACTCTTTAGTACATATATGTTGCTTCTCCAACCCCTAGCCCAAGCATAAGGATCCAAGCTACAAAGAGGGACCCTAGGACATTCATTAGACCCAAGAAGTTTGCACTTCCCAATCACATCTCCACCACTTATTATCCACATGTCTATCTCCACCACTTATTATCTGCATGTCCATCTCAACAAATACATCCTCATCTTATTTTTCTTCACTCAAATGCCCAACCTTTGTGACTAAATGTTCCTCAAACACTTGTTTCTCCTCATTTACATGGATATTTGGAGGCATGAACACTTGAGCCCACCATAACCTACTTCCCCCTTTCCTCAACATGAGGATAAACATCTGGCTCCTTACAAAATAAGGTCCTAGTTTTAGAACCCTATTTCTTGAACCTTTTCATGCCATTGCTGCAACATATGAAGAAATAATGAATATCAAATTTATCTGCAATGATTAATTAAACTAATGCAAGAACAAAAAAGGAAATGAAATCACTATGAACCAAACATGAGTTGGGAGTAATGTAGAGTCCAAAAGCATGTACTTTACATGCTTTTGGTCTCAAGACTAGCCTCTTAATGAAGCTCCATATCAAAAAAAGTATGTCTTTTTCATCTTAGGGTGTTCATTTGACATTAGGGCCTCACTCTTTATTTAGAGGTTTGGTGCAATTACCTTCAAATAATAATGCACATATTACTGCTACAACCTTGTTCTACTAGAGGCCACCTTACTGAGAATGTAGAATATTCTCTTGATTAAAGTTTATGATGGCTACTATCTTTATCCTATTGGCCTTGACAATCTCAATTAGTCACTAAATACAACTGAAGGCTTACCTCAATGAAGGGGGCTGAATATAATATCTGGTACCTCAATGGATATGATGGTTCTTAACTATAGAGGCCAAGGCTGAAACCAACTATCTCTAATGGTTGAGAGCTCATCCCACATAAACAATAGAGATGGAGAGGCTATAGTGGTTGAAGGGGCTACTGTGGTGGGCTAATGGGGCTAAAGTGCTACACTAGTGACTACCATTCTTCGTCTATAACTACAGATCAAGTTGGCTCTATTACTAGATTGATTCAGTCTAGGGTAATGAAAAGTTTACAGATAGATATGAGACCATAAAAGGTTGTTGCACATCTACCAGTCTTTTCTTGCTTGCATGGCCTTCCTAGAAACTAATGTGGCATGTTTGGTACTGTTGTATACTATGTGGATGATGTGGCAGCCACCCCATGGACCTCTTATTGTTGCTCATTTATTGCCATGTCTCTTGTGGCTAGATCTATCCATGATTGAGAGTTTGGCAACCCTTGAGGCTGCCCTATGGTCAAGCAGATGGCTGACATTAGCTTCAAGCATGTAGTTGCATATTCAATGCTTTCTAAGTCTAGGAGAACTTGAGATTCAAGACAATTATGATTTGGCTTGTGATAAAGCATAACTTAGCTTCATGATTGCAAAGCACCAGTCAACATGACGATAGGATATTGAGAGTATGGTGTTTTTTTTCCCCTTTCTTGGTGAGTGATTTTAAGGTCACCATATGCTTCAGCTTTATTTGTGCAAGATAGGGGAAAGCATGGAGCTAGAAAAAAAGTAGTCTACAAAATTATCACAATTGTATTTGATCTACTTTTAAGGAATATGGAAATGGATAGGTGGCTTTTCAAAAACAAGCTCTGTTAATGATCGTGGCTGGCATTGGTATGAAATCCGGTGGACCTATTAGCTCTACTAGCTTGATGGTAAAGTTATAGCTTGTAATAATGAGCTCAAAAATTTTCCATATCGGCTACAAAATGTTAATATCACCTACAAAGGCTAACCTGAATAAGACACCTTAAGGAACTCAATAGAGTTGAACTACCATTGGAATTTGTGCACTCTGACAAGATATTTGTTACCTTCATAATAACACTAGCCATCATCTAACACAAGGTCGGTCAATTAAACTTGGATGCTTACAGAGTTATGGAATTAGTAGGAATGTTTGATAAAAACTATTCCAACGAAAAAAACGTCAAAATGGAATCTCCTCACTGTTGTGCAAGCACATGTACTCATTGTTGACGCATCCTCTATTTCCCAAATTATAATAACATCCCCAAAGCATAGTCTAGAAAATTCACATTCAAGTTGTTTGATCCAATTTTGAGAAGCATGGAAGCGGATAAATTTTTCAGAAACAACTGGCTAAAAGCTCTTTGCATGCTTTCGGCCGGAGACATTGTAACATACATTGTCTAGAAGTTTATCTGAGAAGTTGTTTATGGCCTATTCAATAGGTATCACTAAAGATTTATGTGAGAACCTTATGGTTATTGTCAAATCTAACAGCTCAGTGCTATTGTCAAAGTCCTTAGGACTGCGTGTTGACATCTGGTCCAAAAACATGCAAAGAGCACCGAGACATTGTAGCATACATTATTCATGCTCTCAGCAAATCATTGGGAATAGCCACCGTTTACCCCGAGTCTTGTGGACAGACTCAATGAATGTTAGATAGACCACACGTAGTATGAGACCCCACCACACTTCTGGCCTTTTCCCCCTTATCATGGAGATGCTCAAATGATAATCTACTAGTGCTAAAATCTTTGAAAATGACGAGATCACATCCAACAAGCCTTTGAAAAGGAGTCAGAGAGAAATGGAGAGAGAAGAGAGAGCACACCAAAAGCTGGAAACCTCTTTGAAGGGGCAGAATCCAATAATATAGCAAGGCCTACAATTCTATGGAACATAAGCAGGGGGCCTGAAAGCAATGCCAACAAAAGCATGCACTGTGACTGAATTTGGACTGCGTGTTAACACGCAGTCCAAATGCATTCACAGTTGGAAGGTTGACTTGTGGATGCTGCAGGCCGAGAAGACCACTGTGAACAATAAGTGATTTGAGGCTCTGCTCGATAGAGGAATGGAGCTGGCTAGAGCATTTCATCATCATCATCATCATCGACTACGCCACAACAGCAGCAGCGAATCACCAACTCCTATTCAAGCTTGATCTTCACTTCTTTTGTAGTAGCGATGTGCATGAGCGATCGTAACTACTGCAATCAGCAGATTTTTGGCAAACAATCTGTGATGGGGTGCCAATCTGCGAGATGAAATTCAACAAGCCGAGCTACACGGAGGCCACCATCTCCATACGAGCTAAGTGTAGGAGCTTTAGCTTCAACGCGAGCAACCGCAGTAGCTGCCACCATAGCCTCCATAGCTCAGTACCTGCATTTCGTTTTTTGCATTCTGAGAGAGATGCTTCTTCTAATTTTGCTCCTGCCACAGCTTCCACAACTCAATCTTGCTTGCGTCCTCACAGAGATCACTCTATCTTTAGCGTCTTCCCTCCATCGCCATTCTTTAGATTTATCTCTTGCTGCCCTTCTCATGGGAGATCCCCATCTTTTGATCCCATCTCTTGACTCTATAATTCTCAACCGACGATTCTCCCCTTGGGCTTCCATCGCTCTGATAAAGACTTATTGTTAGTCTCTGGATCAAAAGCGGTCCTCCTCTCCCTATAGGGATTTCTTCTCACGCTGCTTGCATTTGAGGCGCATCACGTCCATCTTCATGAAGACTAGCTTCTTCTTTAGCTTCCATCATTCCCAAGATATTTTCTCCATCAATTATTGGATTCCAAGAGGGACAATTCGTCAGTCTCATGAGGAGAGGAGCAGGTGTCTGTGAACAATATTCGAGACTGGCCGCATGGAGAGAAACTTGGTAGACATTGCATGGATGCTTTGTTTAAAGAGAAAGCAACGTCTCCAAATGACTTGTATGGGTGCTCATATTAGGGACCCGACTTGGGGACTTCTATGCTTGTGGACGTGGTGCAAAGTTACGTGACCATTAGGCAGTAGACCTAATAGAAGAAGACGTTTTTGCATATCCTTATATCATGGAATTATTGTTCAAACTCCATATTTAAGGGATTAGTAAGGGAAACAAATAACGCACATGATATTTCTGCATATCCATACCCAACACGTAAAGTCAACTAAAGAAGAATAGAATAGTTTAAAGCATTCCATGCTAGAGGCAAATTCATTCTACATTGTTTTACAAAGGCATGAAGAATAGGGATAGCAATAGTATCTATCTCCCCATAATTTTACAAAGTTTTTTTGTTTCAAAATAGCATATAAGATTTCCTAAGATTGGTTACCAATCTTCCAGCTACAATAGTCCATCTACCACCCATAGAGTTTTGCTAATTTTGACACATCGAAAGTCTACCACGTCATCCTTATTTGCCACATCTATAGAAACCTAGAATTCCATGCGATCATCACATGCAGAAGCCCACGCCACAATACCATATCATCACTACCACATCATAGGCCACATCATGTGGCTAGATGGTTAGGAGATGCTACCACTACTACCCATGGGCCCTATTTCGACACTTAAGCACCAACGTTTAGCGTGCGCAGGGTGCTAATCATCGGTAAGCAAAGCAGGATTAGTAAAGTATTGCTATATAGCGACGTTTATATAGAGTCGCTATATAGTGACACATACTAGAGTTGTAGATGGTCATTATGTAGCGACACTAAGGCAGTTTCCTATAGTAACGTTTTACAAAGAGTGTTTTTTCCCATACCGACCTTTAATGATAGTTTTTCCCAATGACAAATTTTTTTCCCTTTTCATACATGTTTGATCCTTTGAGAGAATAAAAGTACAAGAGCATGTACATCAAGTTTGAAGCTCATATATTCATGTCCAAGTTTGAGATGAAAAAATCAATGAAGAGCATTTACATCAACGGCTTTATCCTGAGCCAAGTCTAATGTGTCAAACAAGTCTATCTCTAACTCTATACTGAGTTAATCTCCTATATCATCATCATACTATGGCATCATATGTTCACCTAAGACTTGATCATCTTCTTCAATAAAGTGTGGTGATTCTTGATGATCATCATCTTCTTCCTCAATATCGTAATCTCCATCTTCCTTCCATATGATGTCATTATGCGCATCTTCCTCTTGGTTCATATTGTGATCTTCATCTTTTTCACTAGATCCATCTGGATCAATTGGATCCCGCATTGGTAGTGGCATCTCCATATCCACATCACTATCTTAAAAAATTTGCTTACTTTGTGGTACAACTTGGATCACGTACACCATCTTGGATCAGAACAATCCGGATGAAAAACCACCTATATTGAAGATGGGTGCCAAATGCCATCAATTATATATATGAAATTATGCTTAAGTACATGTATCAATGGATCTTTAAAAACAAAATCTTCGATTAATTAAATCATTAGTATGCACCTGCTCTCACAATGCTCGAGAAGAATAAAGTATCACTTTCATCGGTCCAAAGTTTGGTGGAGTCTATTGCAAAGAAGTCGCTACTGTCCTTCCTCAATATCGCACGGGGACCGTTGTAAATAGTTCTAAACCATTTTACGTCAAGAATAAAAATACTAAATCGTTTGAAATCAATTTCATAGATTTCACGTATGGTCCCACAATAATCCAACTATGAGGAGAGAAGATTAATTGAAGCACTTGCTTGGCTATTTTGTGCGAAGTTAGCCATGACTCCACAATCATATGTGACTCTCTTTGAATCAATGTGTTCCATGTGAAATGTCATCCATATGACCATAATGCACTGTACTTTTTGTACTGCAAAATAGCATCATTAAAACAATGAGAATGCATCTATTTTATAGCTTATATTGCCACAAATAATTAATTAATTACATCAAGAGGTAAGAAACTTACATACATCATACATCGAGATAATAACTCTCGCTCACACTTGTTTATTGTCTCTCCATCGTGTTCAACTTTATGTAGAGCCAATTATAGCCAATCAAGTGACATCTGAGTGGAGAGAAGGGCGAGATCCTATGGATATGGTTGTGATTGCCTCTAAATTACTCTAAATCTCTTCCGTGCAACTATTCTTTTTGCTTTGGCCACATCATATCTCTCAATCCACTTTTGCATCTCCTTGCTATTGAGGATAAAAAACTTATTGAATTTCTCCATTTGCTCTTCACTCATCTTTCTTTCAATCCCTTTTCCTTGGGGAACCTCGCTAACAATGCAATCGTCATCCTTGTTATGCCAAGGCTACAGCATATCGTGATCTATGGATGCAAGAAACTTTGTGATATATACTCATGACTCTTGCACAAGCCATCCCTCTACCATGCTTGCTTTCAGTCTTGCTCTTTGCCTTATAAACCCCTTCAAAGTTTTCATAAACTGCTCGAGAAAAAACATCCACCAACTATGAATGGTTTTTGCAATGGCCACCACATCAACGATGTGCACAAGCAAGTGCACTAGAGTTATCATAATGCTCGAGGGAAAGTTCTTCTCAAGCAAGCATACAGCTTCGATGGAGTCCACCCTAGCCTTCTTGATGATTGATATGAAGATTTGTTTTTGAGATATCTACCTATTTTACATGCACATGTAAGATATATTAATAATCAACCTACAGATTATTCAGCTTAAATTGAAGAAAATGCAATCAGTGTGATTTGATAGTAAGCATACCTCACAATACCACTGATCTTGAATATAGCATTTCTAACATCTTCTTGTAAGCACCCTTTCACTATAATTGGGAGGATGAACTATCAAAGCAACAAAGAAGTCATGTTAATAATATAACATAGTCATAATTACACTAACACATCACGATTATTGCTACACTAGCTCCTTTCAAGCAACGCATGTACCCTGTGGGTGTTCAAAAAGAGGCAATGTCTGCCTTGATTGTTGCCTCCTCTCTCTTGGAGAGGATCCATATTGCTTTCGGAAGGACAACTTTTCCTAAAGCATGCACTTGGGGCCACAAACGAGATATCCTATTCATAGCACACAAGTCTTCTCGCACTCCTCTCAATTCTTTGGAACCAACCAAGTGTACCCAAATAGTAGCCCCCACATTCTTGAAGATATGCATGGGATCCAAAAGATGATGGATTTGTAACTAACCCCAATAAGGAAGCTCATGAAAGATGGATAGCCTCTTCATACCATGAGTAGGTTCCTCTCTATTTGCCCTCCAAGCCTGAATCCAGTCACTTACCTTCAAACATGGTGGTGGTGGATCAAGATGACCTCCACACGTGAGATGTTCTAGTGGAAGGTATCGAGCATGACCATCATAAATATTTTTCTCATATGTTTGGAGTATCGTGCAAGCGGTTTCAAACCCGATCCACAAATAGGACAAGCATGCTACCCACTTGTAACAAGTCCTGCACGCGTGCACGAATGTGTTAGTATAAGACATGTGCATGAAAAAGAGTCATAAATGCATAATCCTATATTATACATGTAAAGACACAACCATGTACCTGTACACTCTCCATATCTTGGGTAGTCATGCATGGTATGAAGATACTATCTAGGAGCTCTGGAAATATCAAAGACCGACATTCCTCTCCATAAGATCTGCAACTCCTCTATCAAAGGTGCCATGTACATGTCCATATCTTTGGCCTTCTACTTCCCTAGCACAAGCAGTGCTAGCATGAGGTGTCCCTTCTTTATTGTTAGCCATGGTGGGATATTGTAATTCACCAAGACTATGGGCCATGTCGACCAAGATGTTGAGCGTAACCCAAAAGGGTTCACGCTATCCATGGCGAGCCCAAGATGTAAGTTGCATGGCTCCCTCATAAAGTCTGGCCACTAATTGTCTATGTTCTTCCAAGCTGCACAATATGTGGGAAACCTCAATGTGTCATCAGTGGACCGATGAGATGCATGCCAAGTCATCAACTCCATTATGGATTTGCATTGAAACATGTGCTATATTCTTGCAATGATAAGAAAGTGTCTCAAGACCTTTACCGGTATCTGCTCACCCTGTAAGTCATCTCTATATCATTGTTCCCCACACTCTAGAGAACTAGCCAAATCTCCATGCTCACGGGTGAAAGAGAATACAATCATTACGGCAACCATGGATGGTATCATAATCCACACCATTGTTAGCATCTTCTTTGCTTCATCTCTTGATGCAGGGATGGTGTTTAGTGAAGCAACATCTTTTGGAGCAACCTATCACAGTTCAAACATACACAAGATTCGAATAATGTTGATTCTCAAGCATACATGATGATTCTCAAAACAAATAATGTCCAAAAAACGAGTCAAATTAATGTGGGAGCTAACCTCATTAAGGCCGAGACACTTATATCTGACCACCCATACTTTGCTTCCAGATTTAAGATTGAGATACAAGCCCATAGTTTAGACATCCTAGCACCCTCATACAAATGTGTTGATTGCAACTCTCGCTGTTGACCTCAGACTCAAACATCACGTGTATGTGTGATGTAGTGCACCTAAAAATATAATCCATGATGTCCACCATACCGTCATCGTCTGGCACATCCGGGAGACTATAGTCTTGCTCAAAGTGTGAAGGTATATCCGCACTCTCGTGACCCTCCTCATCTTATCTCAAGGTTTCATGTAAATATAAGATCTTGTCTCAAGGTTTTGGGTCGTGTACGTATGCAATATTAATCACAAACTCAAATAGCATCGACTTACCAATGATCCATCACCATGTGCAACACCAACGGTGGGTACTAGTCCGGGCTCCTTCCTATACATCCGTAAGTGGCACATGACAATACAACGTTGATATCGTACTTCTTGCTTGCAATGAGTGCAACGATAATACAACCTCTCTGTAAGATAATACAACCTCTCTGTAAGCCAGTTTGCACTCCTAGGCATTAGTGCATCATCTGATGAGTTTCCACTCATCCCTTCCATTTGCACACCTCCAAAATCACAAGATGAGTTACAAGGAAATTTATTAAGACCCAAAAAATAGCCACCCATGAGCTCCTTTCCTCCCTTCTAACAATAAGTGCCTTGAACTGTCACTATATAGCGATGTTTTGCACTGTTCCATCACTATATAGCGATGCTTTTAGGATATAACTGTCGCTATACAGTGACTGACTAGTGTCACTATATAGCAACACTGGGGGCTAAAACTCAAAACCTTGCGTGATGCTGTCTTTCACATCTCTATTGCGAGAAAATCAAAAATCGATCCTTCAACCTTATATTCGATGACCTCGCATTCCTCCTCTCTATCCCCCACACTCCTCACCCCTACCCAGCCACTCGCCCAATGCTTGTGCTCCGTCTCCACCCTTCTCCCTTTCTACTTATGTGAAAGGATGTTTTTTAAGAAGGTGTGTCTCTTTAAGCAATGTAGGTTCACTTTTTGTGAGATGCTGTTTTGTGAGTGTTGAATCATGTTTCTCTTTAAAACCCCTGATCTATGAATTTTTCATTAATAAAATGCAGTCTTTCCTATTCAATCTGTAAATATTTTACAAAATTCCTTTTTTGGCACCCTTCTATTTGTGAAAATGTGAGAAAAAATGAAATTAAATATTCCCTTATGTTGAACTCATATGATAGTCAGATAAATTATTGAGTGAGCCCCCCGAGGTTCCATCATTGGGAAACCTTCAATCTTGCATAGAAACAACACACAAAGTCATGCTCAGGCAAGGATTCTTGATAAAAAGGTGGTGAGGTGGAGATTGAAATTAAGGAGTTTAGAGATAGGATTGAGAAAGCGATGGTAGTAAATGCAGAGATTATGAAAGAGGATATCATTACCCCACATGAGGTTCATGTTTTCTATCTATGTACTCCTAGGTCAATCTCAAGGGGATTAAATTATTTAGACACAATTCTAGAGTGCCCATGCTGCACATGCCCTGACTTTATTGAACATGAAGTAAATAGGACAACTTATATTCCATGCAAACATACATATTATGTCTTCATTGTTGTGCTGGGAATGAGTGCAATAGTCCATCAATTTAATCATTAGGCTGCTCTCAAAAAGGTAGAGTAGTTTTAATGTTTGGGATCTAAGACAAACCTCTAAAAGATAATTAGATAGCTTTGAGGTACTGCCTTGAGTTGTTGATGTACTATCTAAAAACATATGGCTGAAAGACAAGTGTTTCTGGATAGAGCTTGAGAGGTTTTATTATCCAAATAGTATAAGCAAATTTTTTCTTGTGCAAGCACTAAAGAATTAGTTTGGTATTTGACTACTGAAATTGGTTAGGGTTGCAGTTGTATATGAATTAGTAGCATGTTTCATGAAAAGTTCTATGTGGGTTGGCAATTTGGCCTCTTCATTGGCTTATAGTAATTAAATTATTTAAGATTAGTTTAATACCTTGTGTTCTCTATTTCAAATTGTAATTGATTAGCTCAGGTTTTTTGTGGCTCCCTTTTACTACTTCGCTCGCTTCCCATGGCTCGCTTTTTGGTAATCCTCATTGTGGAGATCACAGGCGACATACATGGAGGCACTTCTATGGTGAGGGGTTGATTACTAGAGGAGTAGTATATCCTGGCTACTAGAGCACTCTTGCAAGTATTTAAAAGTACTTTAAAAATGTCAATGTTGTAAATAATGATTTGATTTTTCATGCCCCTCGTTTACAAGCCCCTGGGGATATTCAGGAGGAAGAAGGTGAGGATACTGAGGTGGAAGAAGGCAATGAAGAAGGGAGCAAGGATGTAGGTGACTTAGATTAGTCGTAGAAGTAGTGCTAGAATTAGTGCTAGCTACTATTTTTTGTACTTGAAACCATTAGCTTGGCTTCATTCCTCTCTTGTATATACACTCCTCTTATTTTTTATACTTGATGCCAAAGGTGGCTTAGCTTCATGCTATATGTATCTACAAGCACTTTTTGGGCTATGAATTAATCTACATTCCTCTTTCTCTGTAGTATATATATATATATATATATATATATACACACACACACACACACTCCTCTTATTTTTTCGACATTCAATTTCCTTGTGCAATGTTCTATCAATGAATGCCTTGTGAACTAAACATTTTGGACTTGTAATGTACTATTCGGAATTGTAATCATCGACTATAGATGTGCGTGGAATTGTGCAAATTAAGATGTAGTTGGCTATAAGAATTGAATTGCACATTGTAGAAATGGGATTCTTGCAACCACATAGCATACTCAATAAGAAAGGTGAGGACATCTCACCATTAATGCACACCCTAGCTAAGGCATTTGAGAGAAAAAGTTTAACCAAAGAAATGAAATTTGGACTAAGACCCATGTCTTTCATGGATTGCATTAGGAAATCCCAATTAAGCCTGTCATATGCTTTATCAAAATCTACTTTGATAATGCAGATATCTTGACCCAACTCCCTAGCATGTTCATAGCCTTCCCAAATTATTTACAATAGCCTCCAAGAGGGGATTTCTTTTATAAAACCCTTTTGTTCCTACAAAATCTAGCTATCCAACTTGTGTTAAAGCTTTGGCAAAGATTTTGTAACTGTAGTTAAGCATAGTTAGAGGTCTCCAATTTTTAATCAAGTCCTTTCTTTCTTCTTTGGGAATCAGCTTGATTGTTCCATTGTTCAGGTGTTCAGGAAGAGACGAGGTAGAAACACTTTCTTACCAAACCTCAAGGAGATTGGGGCCTACCCAATCCAAAAATCTTTGTAAAACTCAACCGAAAGACTATACCCTCCCAACATTCATGAACCACTTCCTTGAGTTCCCTCAGTAAAAGATGTGCCTCCAAACTTTAAAGATCTAGACTTGTGACTATGCCTTGTCTTACAGGCTAGCATCTATTCCTTGCTCATACCACTTCTTCATCTAACTGCATAGTATTTAGCTGAAGGTTCTTAAAATCTTCACATATAAAGTCATTGTTTTTAGTGTCTCACTGTGCCCATATGTTTGCACTGACTTCGAGAAGAGGGATTTTCTATGCAGCACTTTTCTTATAAATGATCTTGAATGTTTCCCTGGTGGGTCTATCCAGTTTACTGCCCAGCATCTTTTGTTATATAGTCTAGTGGAAGAATATTTTATGAGCTCTAGTCTAGAAAGTTCTCTCTTGGGGAAGGTGGTGTGTCTACCATTGCCAAATGGCAGCTTAATTAGATTTGTATCTTGTGGGATATAGATAATCCCACTCCAAATTCATATTTTGTTATAGTTAATAATGTTACAATGGGCAATGCATTTTACAAGTTGAAATGGGGTTTATCTGTAGGAGCATGCATTGAGTGCAAGACATTTGGCCACATGGCTTCACAATTTCCTCTGGTCTTGCACAAAATGCATGTAGATGCTATGCCTACCAATATGCATCCCAAGGATACCCCTGCCTACTCTCAGGTTAAGAATAACTTCAATAAGCCCGCAAATGTAGCTTAGGATAAGGGGGAAAATCATGCCTCAATGCCTTCAACTTCTCAATTGAAAGCCAAGGAAAAAACTTTGCAAGAAGCTTGGCAGAGTCCAAGAAAAATTGTGGCAACAAGGAGACCTCTTCCCTCTCGTACTTGGAATGGCTCATCTTTGAGTGGGAACACTCCAAAAATTTAGGGATTGATTGATTGCTTGGAGTGTGGAGAATAGAGGCTATAGACAGGACTTGCTAGGGGAGATGATCCTAGTGAAGGTCTTGAGACATTTTTCCATCATCTCCAAGATAAAGCACATGTTTAGATGCAAGTCCATTGTGTAATTGATGATGTGGCATGCTAGTCATCGGTCCACCAATGACACGTTGTGGATCCCAGCAAATTGTTCTTCTTGGAGGCACATAGAAAACTTTGGGAGGGAGCCACACAATTTATATCTCAGGCTTGTAATGGATGGCATGAACCCTCTCAGTTTATGCTCCACATCTTGGTCGACATGGCCGATAGTCTTGGTGAAGGCTAACAATAAAATAAGGGACACCTCATGCTTGTCCTACTTGTGTTGGGGAAGTACAAGGCCAAAAATATGGATGTGTACTTGGCACCCTTGATCGAGGAGCTACAGACCTTGTGGAGGGACATATGTGTCTGTGATATATTTAGAAACCTGAGGCTCAAGGGAATTTTGACGTGGACCATGCATGAATATACAAGATTTTGGGGAATCACATAGGTACAGGCTTTTGCTTGCCTATTGATACCTTTATGATTCTATTGTATTGTGATATATGCATGTCTAATGACCTATGTGTCCATGCATATATGTAGGACTTAAAACACAAGGGTACCATGCTTGTCCTATTTGTGGACCTAGTTTGAATGCATGACACTCCAAACATATGACGAACATGGTTTATGAAGGTCATGCTCAATATCTTCCATGCTTGATCATACTACACGTGAAGGTCAACTTGATCTACCACCGGTCCATAGGAAGGCAAGTGACTAGATTCAGGATTGGAGAGCTAATAGTGAGGAGTCTCCTCCTAGTATGGATTGGCTTTCTATCTTTCACAAGCTTCCATACTGGGGCGAGCTACAAATCAATCACCTCTTGGATCCCATGCATACCTTCAAGAATGTGGGGGCTTCTATTTTGGGCACACTTGGTTGGTGACAAATACACAAGGGGAGTGCGAGAAGACTTGCACGAGATGGGTATGATGCCTCACTTGTGGACTTAAGAGCATGTGCGTAGAACACATGAGCATGGTTCTACAACTTAGGAGGGTGGTTCAAGAACCCAAAAGCATCCTCCATGAATTGTTTTCCCAAAGGAACCATGGATTCTTTCCAAGGTGGAGGAGGCAAGGGTCAAGGGGGATATTGCATCTTTTCGGACATGGCACAGGACACATGCATTGCCTGAGGGGAGCATTTACAAGGGACAATAATATTAGTGGCCTCAAGTCCCATGATTGGCACAAGGTATTATAGGTATTCTACAGGTTATCTTGAAAGAAGAGTAGAACTAAGATTGTGATGCTTTTGTGTAATTAACTTATATCATTGTGACACATTGTTATAACTCTTCTGTTGCTTGGGCTATTTATCTTCCCGATTATAGTGAGAGGATGCTTATCAAAAGATGTTAGAACTGCTATCTACAAGATCATTGACATTGTCAGGTATGCTTACTATCATATCGCCTTCATTATATTTCATAAAATTTTAAATGATGGGTATAAAATACCTATAAAATATTTAATCTTACAAGTGCATGTGGAATAGGTGGATCTCACAAAAAGAGATGACACTTGAGATAGAAGACAGTGATCTTGCCACTAGCCCAAGGGGGGGCTTAGCATCATTGACTTGAAGATGTAGAATAGAGCCCTCCTAGGCAAGTTGATAGTGCAAGATATCACTCCCGGGTCTATATCGAGCATCGAGAGGACTAAGTTGCACTTCATTGAAGCTCTGTGCTTGCTTGAGAAGAACTTTTTCTCAAGCACTATGATGGCTCAGGTGCACTTGCTTGTATATGTAGTTGAAAACCTTGAAGGGATTTGTAAGGCAAAGAGCTATAACCGAAGCAAGCATGGCAAAGGGATGGCTTGTGCAAGAGTCATTAGTATACATCACAGAGTTTCTTGCATCCATGGATCTCGATATGCCACATGCTTGGAACATCAAGGATGATGATCATGTCACTGCAAAGGTTCCCCAAGGTAAAGGGGTTGAAATAAAGATGAGCAAAGAGAAAAGAGAGAAATTCAATAAGTTTTGTGTCCTCAATAGTCTTGAGATGCAAAGATGGGTGGAGACATATGAAGAGGCCAAAGCAAAAAGAATAAATGAGAGGGCGAGATTTAGAGTCATGCATAGGTGGAGGGTGCCATATCCATTAGACCTTGCTCTTCTCCCTAGACACATGTCCCATGATTGGCTACAAGAAGCTCTTTATGAAGCCGAACATGATGGAGAGGACGTAACCGGAGCTTGCAATCGGATGTATGCCACATGTAAGTTTTTAACCTTTCTACTTAATTTGGGTATTTATGATCACAATCGCTACAAAATGCATCCTCATTGTTTTAATTATGTTCTTTTGTAGTACAAAACATTTGATCACATGGATGGCATTTTTGTGTGGAACGCATCGATTCAAGGAGAGTCACATATTATTGTGGAGTCATTGCTAACTTTGTACAAGATAGTCGAGAAAGTGCTTCTAATACCAATCTTCTCTCATTGTAGTTAATTATTGTGGGACCATAGGTGACATCAATGAAGTTGATTTTAGATGATTTAGTATTTTCATTCTTGATGTCAAATAGTTTAGAACTATCTACAATGGTCCCAATGCTACAGTCAGGAGAGATAACTATGGTTTCTTTGCCATTGACTCCACTAGAACCTAGACCGATGAAGATGATACCTTTGTTCTTCCAAAGCATTGTGAATAGGTACACACCAATGAATTGATTAAAAGCTAATATCTTTGTTTTTAAAAAAATGTTGGTAGCTAATGCTCATATATATATTTATTTATATTTGAGCATAAATGAATATAATTACTAGCACCTAATTTGTATATATTTTCAATGAAGGTATGGTCTTTGATCTAGATCGTTTGGATCCAAGATGGTGGTACGTGGTCCAAGTTGCTCTTTGAAGCAAACATATTTTTAAAGATAGGAATGTGGATACAGAGATGCCGGCAGAAGATCCAAGTAATGATGCTGATGGATCTAGGAAAGAGGATGAAGATGATGATATGGGCCATGAAGAAGGTGACAATAATGACATTGTAATGGAGGAAGGTGGATATCACGAATTTGGGGAAAAAGAGGGAGAAATAGAGGCCAGTGGACTAGAGGATCAAGTCTTAGGTAGAAATACAATAGGGGATTATGATGTAGATGATCAATTGTATGTAAACCTTGAGATAGATGCAACAACACAATGCATTCATAGACGTGTGTACAGACTCATTTCTTGAATTAAAAAAAAAGTGATGAACGTGTCTATTTGCATGTCTACAAACTTCATCTATAGGTGCATCTATATAATAGAGAGACATGCCTATAGACACGCTATTAGACTTCTTGTACAAAAAAGAAGAAGAAAGATGCACTTATAGATGCTCTACAAAATTTTGAAAAAAACAAAAAACAGGATCCATTAGACAAGGATGCCCCATTGCCCCTCTCCTCTATGCCATAGCAGCTGATGCTTTGGGCTGGTTGCTCATCAAAAAAACATCTCATGGTGTGGTCAAGGGAATTGAACTACCTTCTTGAAAGCAATTGGTTATGAAGCAATTTGTAGATGACACTAATCTCATGCCTAGAAACACGAGTCGAGACGTGCGAGATGTAATGGAATGCCTGGAAACCTATTGTTTAGCTTCAGGTTCTCTCATCAACCATAGCCAAACGGGATATTACACTCTCATTGGAAGGCCACAAGATGACTAGATTGCTTGAGCTATCAGTTGAATCTGAAAGTTACGATTTTTAGAATGCTTAGCATACCCATGGGTTTTGAAGTATCCATGAAGGAATGGTGGGATTGGGTGTGAAATAGATTAAGTGCGAAGCTAGATAAGTGCAGAGGATTTCAACCCAACATGGAAGGAAGGCGAACGGTTCTTATTCATTTCTCATGCCCTATTACTATAATTTACTTGTCTTGTTGGCATGCAACTCAGCCAAGGTTGGACAAACTAATTTCCAAATGCAGATCTTTCCCTAGAGGTGGAACAAAAGACAACAATCAAACACTTGATAGGATTGAGTGATGAAGAAATCTGTGCCCATGCAAGCTCAAAATTTCTACGTGATCAAATGGTATCCCCAATACTTGACCTTATTTACATGGGCTGGCCCAGTGGAGAATGCGGTCGGATGTTAAAGTGATACTTGATCAATTTATCCCTTGAGTGTTTGGAGATCCAATAGGACAATGGGAATTATATGCAAAGGTGAGAAATTGGCCTTGTATGTCAATGGAGAGGACAAGCTTGCACTCTCAGTGAGTGAATGGAAGGCATCATAGATATCTAATTGTAGGAAAAATCAAAAGGAGAAAGGGTCCATTGTAAAGGCAACAACCAGTGCCCTAGTCCATATTACCAAGATGGCTAGTGGTCTAGAAGCAAATGCCGACCCAGGCCAAGCTGAAGCAAGAGCACATATAGAACTATGTACTACATTTGCTGACATGTGCTCCCACACAGTACACTTTTCATTGCAAGCATTGACCTTGCATGAACCGGTGGCAACAGAGGAGAAGGGAAGGCATTTAGGATAGAGGTTGTGGGTATGTCCCAAGTCTTAGGCCAACATCGTGGTATGCTGGTAAGAGGAGTAATAGAGATGAGGCCCATGCTCATCTAGCACTAAAGAATGAGCTAGCGATGATAGCTGCCCATAGAGCTATCTATCGAGTATTAGGGTACTCACACACCCAAGAGCTTTGGGACATCACTCTATTTTTCAATGGTGGAAGTGTGCATGATATGCTGATGTGTCTCTCAAAGCGTTGCAGGATATATGTGAGATGGATTAATACCACACATCCCAAAGAAGAACCTCGCTTTGATTGAAACTCTCCACTCACCAAGTTGTGAGCAAGGTTGTTTTGTCATCATAGATTGTCCATTGCTATTGATATTACCAGTGGTTTGAAAGCAGTTCATGAAAAAAATATGTGCACACCGATTTGCAAGCAACCAACTACATGTTGGACTTCACAATGGATGACATGTCTGTCCAAGTTGGGATTATTGATTGGGGGGGAAGCATCCACTGGACCAAAATTCAATATCCACAAGACTTAGCTTATGCTCCTCCTAAGGCATTTCCATAGTTAGCATTGGAATTATATGCTAGTACAAATACATGGGCAAATCCCAAGGGCGCATGGGCACCAGAGTCAGATTCCTTTCCTGTTGGTTGGCTATTTATTAGGGAAATTGGCAACTTTCTCATAGATGATGTAGACACTCTTAGTGACAACTCTATGAAGGGAGATGTTGCAATCAAGCTCTTGGTTGATTGTGGGAAGCACTATGCAAGATTGATCCAAAGGAGTGACCTTCCATGGGAGCAAGCACAAGATGCACAAGCCACCCTCCAACACATTGATGACAAAGGCCATGTTCGCACCTTATATCCAAATTTTGCGGGCCTGGTAGCCCATAAAATCATCCACCCTTCCATTGTGTATCACCTTTGTGAATGATGGATCTTTATCCAATATGCCAAGACTGTTTTGATACAATGATTGGATACTATGCATTATTGTGTCACCATCGGTTTCACCTAGTATGCTTGGCAGATATGTTGAAGGCCAGGAGTGCCTGCCCAACTTGTAATGCAACCCAAGCCAAGCAATTATATGATGTTCTTGGCATTAGAGCAACATTTTCAGTGGATCCTCCGTTGCGAAGATTATAGGCCCCATAAATTATAATGCCATATTGTAGCAACATATACCAATTCTATTAATGTTGTTTGGAGTTAATATGATGACTACTCATTAGCATGTTTTGATTTTATTTAATCATGATTATTGTTTTTGCATCTCTTTTTTATTATTTTGAAATACTTAAGTAAATGTTGTGCGACTGCAATTGCTAGATTTTTTCAAATCGATTTTCTTCATAGGTGTATTTTAATTGTTTTGAAATACTTAAGTAAATGATGCACGATTTTAATGCTTGGGTTTTTTCAAATCATTTTTCTTCAAATCTCCACGAATCTAGTAAGCATGCTGATCATTATCCTCTCCATCCTATCCATCTTGGTGATGATGGTGCTACAGTGTGGGTTGTTTATCATTTTATTGAACAATTGCACATGATGCAATTGTACATGCTAACCTCAAAATTGACACCGAGATGTGGACATGACAAAGCAAATTTTTTTTTATGCTCCAAATTTTTGGAAAATGGGCAAAGCCGTGTATTTTTTTGGCCACCACAACTGTAACTATAAATTTTGTAAACTGAATACATGTATAATTTTTGTAAATTTTGTAAACTGAATACATGTATAATTTTTTCCTATCGATTGTGGCTTAAACTGTAAACTTTGACCAAAATCTACAACTACTACCGTGTACACTATGCACTTTAATAATATGACGACAAGCGATTATTATGTTTGTTGATGTGAAAATTGGCATGTTTGGCAACTTGTAAATTGTCATGTTCAGTAAAAAGAAAATTATTAGAGATTAGCCATCATTGAAATTATAAATCTTTCACAAACACTTTGATGGGGCTTACGCTCCCTCTACAAAGTGTGCTTGGAAATATTTATCATTTCATCAAGGGCTAGTCTTGCATTACTCCAACCATTAGCACCATCTTTGCATATCAAATAAATTGCATTTCAAAAGGTTTGCATCGCAAAATAATTGCATTTTAAGTGGATTGCATTATCATTGCATTTAAAAGTCTCTCATTTTAAATAAATTGCATTTTAGAAGGATTGCATGTTAAAAGAATTGCAATTGCAACATTTATCAGACACAACCATAAATCACACCAACGTCTCTTGTTCTAAGTCACTAGAATTTGGATCAGGCTATGTTAGTATAGGGGAATCATGCAAGGGACTTGGAAGATCTGTGTTTACCCACTTTGGCATATCACCATCACTGCATACCCCTTTCACATCATCCAAACACTCTACCATTTGCATAGAGGTAAACCAGCTTCTTTAATCTTTCCCATGTCAAGCAATTTCTTGTGATGGAATGCACAAACTTATAGTTACTCCAGTTTTGTTTGCTATAGAGGAGTCGCTACAAGGTTGTGACGACAACACCTTCATGGCCAAGGCTTGCAAATAAGGCATGGATGCTCCACACTCTTCCCACCATCTCCATGCTAGCATATCTTTTGCTAATTCTTTGATTCTTGTATAGGCAAACAATCCTTTTCTATTTGGAAAAGTTGAAAGTCTCTAATAGAAGAGGCATACTCTATCTTATCCTCAAATAAACATCCAAAAAGATCATGCCATGACTGCATTATCTATACATCAGTCTCTATGCTATATTCACACCATTGCAGATCTAATATATGGGCAACATAGTGCAAAGATTTGTTAGATTGATTCCATCTTTTTGGCACCATCTTTTGCAATGTGGTTCATTTAGTGATGCTATATCCACCTTCGCATGGCCTTGCATCTTGCTTCAAAACATCCCTCTCAGCAGTCCACCACACCATACAAGCACTTCCCATGCTTGGTCCAACCTACGGATTGCAAACCAAATTGGCTTCATAGCTTCCACTACATCGGATACCCTCTTCCAAAATTCTAGATTATTAACCAATGCATTTAGGTCTCCAAATTCATTATGAGAGTTATTTGAGCATGCCTCAACTATCTACTCTATGGCTTCTGCACTGAATAGCATCTTGGTTAGAAGAGACTACTGCTTTAAGGACCGCTCCACCATTATATAGTTTGTGAAAAAATGCATTTCACTTGGCTTTAAAAGCTCCAGCAAGTGATTTGCAGGCTGATCATTCCTGAATATGCCTAGTAATTGCTCATGGTTAAAAAAGTACAACACAACCTTTCAAGCCTCATCCACGAAAACTTTGAAGAAGTTTGTCTCAAGTGTTTTGTACCAATCCTCCAAGACTAGGTCTAGACAATGGCATGAGCATGGCGATGCCCAAATACATTGATATCTACAATTCATAATTTTCCCAACCTTTTGACAATTCTTAGCATTATCAGCTCAATAATATTGTCAAGACCAATATCTTCAATACATCTACTTAGTGAGAGTGCTCTCAATAGAAGCAAGAACAGAAGAGGGAGAGAGAGAGATAGAGAGCCACACAAGTTTTGGTGGGTGCATGACACCCTAATCTTCTTTTTCATTCATTTATATATGTCACCACAAGGCATAGGCCATTTTTTGACGAAAATACCGACGCTTTTTACATTAATATTTTTTTTGTCACAGGCGCAAACGTTGCTATAAAAGTCACTAAAAGCATCGGAAAAGAACTGTCGCTATATAGCGACGATGATAAACGTCACTATATAGCGACACTGTTAATCGGTGCTATATAGTGACACTGGTAAATGTCACTATATAGCGACGATTAACAGAACTTAAAAAAAAGGATTAGTGGGGCTAAACAAGGCTTGCTATGGCCCTGTTTAGCCCCACTAATCCTTTTTTTTTTTGGTAATTACAAAACAATGTTTTTTATAATAAAATTTCCCTTGCGAAAAGGGTTATACGAAATCGCTCAAATGAAATGATCGAGCAACAAAAGCATATACATGTCGAACATATACAACATTCTTTGTTACAAAATTACCCTTTCAAAAGGGTGATATAAAATTGCTCAAACGAGCGGATATACAAAATGACATACAGGGTGAAGAAAATGCTACTACTAGTACTACTACTACTACTCATCCGAATCTGAATCATCCTCGTCTTGTTGGCCTTTTCCTTGGTCCTCATGAGCTGTGCCTTCTCCTTGATCCTCGTCACATGCATCTGATCCCTGGCCCTGGTGATCGCTCGCCTCGATGATGGAACGCTTGAGCTTTCACCCTAAGAGTGAACCATATTAATCAAAAATTAGATTGGAACTTAAAGAATAAAACAATTTAAAAAGTAAGATTACAAGTAAGAGTAAACTTATATCGTGCGAGCAGCCACCTCAGCCCAATCGACTGTTGCTCCCATTGCCTCTTGCTCAATAAACCACGGCTTTATTTCTATCTGAAATGCGCGTCGCGTCTCTACATCTATAGGAAGACGACCCATCGTAGCTTGCTATGGATCCAATTTACAAGAGTTAGAGTTAGCTAAAGTGCATGTAATATGTAGTAAAACAAATAGAACAATACATTAAATGAGAAGAAGTAGACTTACCATGGTTTCCTCGAATGCCAACCGTCTACCTGCACCAAAGTGTGAAGTACCTACGACGTCCAGCCATCTCTTTGCAGCCCTCCTCTAACCCTCAAACAATTCGGGACTGTCCCTATTCTGCTTCTTGAAGAACTTCCAATTAGCTTTGTCTACCCAATTGGGTTTAGCCAACCCCTTTGTGATGGAAGTACACAAGGTTGATCTACGATGCTTCAAGACCAAACCCATGCGCTCTCACATATAATCCTCATTAAACTCCGAATTTGGTGGGTTAAAGAATTTTTGTTTGAATTCATCAATGAATGCTTGCTTCTTTTGGCCATCTTGATACCACCAATCGATAGCAATGCCGCTCTTAAAGTGATGGCTCATCAACTGCCTCATGGTGGCCATCACTGCTTTGCCCTTTCTATCTTCTATTATCTCTCTGGCAGCTGTGATTTAATAGGAGAGATCCCCTGATGAGTAAGGAGGACTGATGGTAGCAGAGTCAGAAGGAGTGCAAGCTATGCAAGCGTTTCCGGAGCGAGGAGTAGCAGTGGGAGTAGGAGAGGGAAAGGGACCTGACTGATACTGTGTCTCCAGACCAAGTGGAGACCTGTAGGAATGTGAGTGTGCTGACTCGTCTACATCTCCCGAGTCAGCACAACATAAGCTGCCCTTCCTACTCTTCCTTCCCTTACGAAAGGCATGCGCAGGTGATGACCCCTCGATCGAAGGGGCACAAGGGGACGGGTGGGCAGTACGTCCATCCGTCGGTGTAGGGGAGAGAATTGTTTAGGTCCTCTGAGATAGCAGAGAGAAGAATCTCATTGCCTCCTCATCGCTCATCTGCGCTACAAACTCGTCGGGACTCATGACAAAGCCATGTGCGGCTAGCAAAGGAGCTCCCTAAGGGGTAGTCACAGTGCTACGTGGAAGAGAAGTCGGACCAGGGGTAGTTGTAGTGCTAGGTCCGAGAGGAGTTGGACCAAGGGTAGTCCTTGGGGTAGTCGCCTAAGAGGAATCAAAGTCCTCTGGAGCATATAGATCGTGAGCTCTCCTCCTGCGAGGTTGTCCATACTCATCGGATGAGCGATGTGATCCCATGTCTAACGTAGACACAAACATGAAAACGAAAAACAAAAAAACAAACATAAGCATAGGCATAGGCATAGGCAAAGAGGGAGAGAAGAGGAAGAAGAGGAATAGGAAGAGGAAGAAGAGAAAGAGGAATCTGAAGAAGAGGGAGAGAAGAGGGAAAAGAGAAGGGGGAGGAGAAGAGGAAGAAGAGGGAAAGGAAAGAGGGAAAGAAGAGGAGAGAAGAGGGAAAGGAAGAGGAAGAAGAGGAAGAAGAGGGAGAGAAGAGGAAGAAGAGAGAAAGAAGAGAGAAAGAAGAGGGAAAGGAGAGGGGAAGAGAGGAGAAGAGAGAAGAAGAGGAAGATGAGAGAAAGAAGAGAGAATAAGAGAAGGGGGAAAGAGAAGGGAAAGGAAAGAGGGAAAGAAGAGGAAGAAGAGGGAAAAGAGGAAGTGGACGAGAAGAGGAAGAAGAGGGAAAGGAAAGAGGGAAAGGAAAGAGGAAGAAGAGGGAGAGAAGAGGAAGAAGAGAGAAAGAAGAGAGAAAGAAGAGGGAAAAACACCTATTTCATTAATTTTGGACTAGTGCACTGTCCAAATTCATTTTGTGAGATAATTTTGGATAAAGCATTTAAAAAAAAGAGGCTCTTATAAAACATAACTTTGAGTCAAAATTAAGATTTTAAAAAATCAAATTAGAAAAAATGAGGGACATGTTATTAAAGCTAGAGTACATTAAAAAAAGAGGACTTCATGTTGTTAAAAGAGACAAAAAGTAAGATTTTAAAAAATCAAATTAGAAAAAACACTAGAGTACATTTAAAAAACTAGAGTACATTTAAAAAAAAGCATGACACATTTGTACAAGAAGTAGATCATATAACTCAAAGCCATATGGTGTTAAAAAACACCTTCCATTAGCTCAGCCTAGAAGATGTCATCTTTGTCTCTCTTGTCTATTACAACTTTACATTAGAGAACAAAAAAGTCTTTGTGGAACTGTAGTTTTATTTCTTGTCTATTACAGTTACTTTAGAAAACACATAAGTCTATGGAATGAAATTTCACAGTTACTTTAAATTTCTATGGGATTAAATTTACATCACTTGACTATTAAGTCATTAGAGAGAGCATATGTCCTCAAAAGTGCCTACTATGGCATTGGCTTCATGAAAACAAGCAGACTTTAAACTTGCAGGCCATGCATAACTAGGGCTGGCATTGCAAATCTCCTCACAGACTCTCCTCACAACTTGTTTCGAATCTTCTGCCGACTTGTAAGCATTCAACAACTCTTCTTTTCTCTCTTGGCTTTCCTCATCTTCACCATTTTTTTCAATATAGCTTCTAGCCACCACCATATCCTGTACAAAAATTTAAATCGTTTGCATAAGAAGTACGTGATTAACAGAAGCAAAAAAGAAAGCTAAGGATATTTACCTCTTCTGCTGAGTTCAAATCAAGCAGCCATGTGCGTAACATATCCTCCTCGAATGATTTTCCCTTCATTGGTCCATACAAAAGAGATCTAAGATAGAATTTGAGTTCAGTAAATGAAGTCGGGTAGTAAGCAGTCATTGTCTTAGAGGGAAAGTGGGAGAAGGAGAGCTGCCCCTCTTTCAAGAGTAATAGAAAGTAAGGGAAGATGTAAAGTGTAATCAGAAGGACTAGGATGTAAGAAATAAGAGAGTGTTTGTGGAAGGACTAAGATGGAAGATTAAAAGTGCACTAAGGCACGATGTGTTCGCTATGATAAGGATAAGGGTTGGAATAAAGTGAGAGAAGCATTGGAAATGCTCTACTTTAAGTGAGTGGAGACTGTTTAAGTGAATAAAATTTTGCAGAGCATTGGGAATCCTGTACTTTAAGTGAGTGGAGCATTGGTAATTGATACTTTGCCATGAAATATATTACAAATATTACATCATCACATATTCATATCAAAATTCTCATCACAGAAGGTTATATTTCCTAATAATCACATCATCACACATTCATATCATAAAATTGTGTGCATAAAATAAATATATAAATATCATGACTAAATGCCACTTCAGTAATAAGTCTAAAATTGGTGTATAATCAACAAAAACTACATCATGATTCATACATTGCAACAAATAAATGTCAACCATAATATTCATGGAGTAAACAACATCATGAGAATATGCTCCTCATGCATATATACAAATACAACATCATACATGCATCACAACTCTTCTGATGCTTCTAGTGGAGATTGTGGCAACTCTTCTGATGCTTCCAATGGAGGCTGTGGTGCTCTAGATGTACACTCAGTCTTTACTTCTTCTGTAGTATGTAGTGCTTTCGGAGTAGAATTAGTATCCTCTTCCTTAAATGCAAGCGGAGGCTGTGGCAACTCTTCTGATGCTTCCAGTGGAGGCTGTGGTGTTGTAGGTGTACACTGAGTCTCTACTTCTTCTGTAGTGTGCAATGCTTTCACAGTAGACTCAGTCTCCTCTTCCTTAAATGCAACCTCTGATATTGCTTCAGCCGCATGTTGTATTCTAATGGCAGCAATTATGTCTCGAATGATTTCAGCCCTAAACAATTGTATATCCTCCTCTGAATATTTGAGCTCCAAAGAGTCTTCTGATGAGATATGTGGCTTAAGTGAGAAAATTTCTTTGAAAATCAACATCTAGTTGTAGGCAACTCTCCACCCACAACTATGCCCATCTTCCTGCTCTACTACTAAATCCTTTTGGAATTCTAGCGAGTCTTTGTACTATCCTGTTTCTCTGATAGTAGATACCAACTTCTCAATCGACCTGCTCATCATGACATATTAAAAAAACTTAGTGTGTCTGTTACATAAGGTACACAATATAGAAGTAACAACAGATTAATAGAATACTTACGTTTGCACTAAGCCATGAAAGCCTACAATCGAGTTAACAAACCAACAATAGTTGTCTTCAAGGTCCCAAACCACCAGACTCCAATGATCCCTACACGAATAATTAAGAACCATTATTATTTAACACAATGCTGCCAGTATAAGATGAAAATAAAGGTTTCCATGATACTTATATCTTGTGATATGCCATAAATAGGACTCGCACGCCATGTAAATGTAAAGGTTGCAACCATTTACAAACATCGACTATCATCTTTCTGCTATCGCTAAGTATAGGAGAAAGGAGGGAATCCAACATATACACACGGTTTTGTATAGCTCTACCAAATCGTGAGATAACTATACTACACCAAGAAATAAATGAATATTAGCTTATTAGATTTAATCAAAGTATTGAATTATCAAGCAGAGAAAAAGTTTATATCAAACCTGAGAATGGCCATCATAACATTGTTATTGACCTCATTTGAAGCTCTAGAGAGGATTGAAATCTCCTCTCCCCCAAATTCAAGATACTGAGGTCTATGTTGAATCATAACCCTAACATTAAAAGAGCTTCCCAATTCTTCCAATGAAGCCATGTTTGTAGAGTTGACATCTTCTATCCCCTTTGACTCTTTGATGGCATTCATTTTGCACTCCTCTGAGCCATTATCTATTTTCCTTGTGGGAGGGTCCATAATGTCGCCCTTAATGATTGCTCGAATGGTACATGTTATAAATGCATAGAGATGCAAATCCGTATATGTTGACAGTGTGGTGTCATTTTGTATCTCAAAAATTTGACCAAGTATCAAAAAACAATTGCAGCCCACCCTCCATCCACAATTATAGATGTGGCTATTCTCTTGATGTGATACCTGACATGTTATATACTCTATTTGTTGTGCCAAGTCACATTGCCACATTACTGTGTCGATAGCACCTACTAACTTTTGAGCTGATCTGCACATCAAAACATATAACAACAGTGAATATGTGCATTGCATATCAATCTACATGTCAAGAAGTGACAACAAGTGTAGTCTATACTTACTCTAACACAGTGCCATGGACGGATGTCATTGACTTGGCAAAGAAGCACTTGTTCGCAAAGATGTCCACGACTACCAGACTCCAATGTGAGCTGCATTATCAATAAAGAATAATTACTGTGTTTGAGACAATTCTAGCAATGCAATAGAAAAAACAAGTAGGGTTTGATGCTTACTTCTCATAATATGCTGTAAAAATAACTCGTGCGTCATTCATAGGAACATGCTTCAACCACTTGCAAACATCCTTTATGGTTTCTTCTTTGTTGCTAAGCACTTCTGAAATACGAGGATCGAGCATATATGAAACGCTTTGTATATTTTGTAGAAAATTTGCTATTTACTATATTATAAAAAAAAGTATTAGCTTCTTGGGTTTAATCAAAATAAGCAAAGTATAAAGCCAAGGAAAAGGCTGCATCAAACCTGAGGATGGTTGTGATGACTTTGACATTAACCTCTTTCTTAGGATTCAAGAGGATTGAAATCTCTTCTTCACCAAATTCAAAAAAATGAGGTTGTTGTCGAATTAACAACATAGCAGTGAATGAACTTCCAATCTGCTCCCATAGATTCATATTTTCATGACTCATCTTATTGAGAATGTAGTCTACATCATATTCTTCTTCACTTGCTATGTCTTCTACATCCTCCTTCTACTATAAAAATATAAAAAAGTTATGCAATGTACACATCCCAAATAAAGGCTTAAACAAGCAGATAAGGTTTCATACATGATTTCATTAGAGTGAGTCTCTCCTTCACTTGTAGCAAAAATTTAAAAAGTAAGGTTTCATACATGCTTTCATTACAGTGAGTCTCTCCTCCTCTTGGAGGAAAAATTTAAAAAGTTAGGAGAGTTACACATCCTAAATAAAAATAAAGGTTTAAATAATCATAGAAGTATAAAGATAGCATGCTTTCATTAGACTCAATCTCTTCTCCTCTTGGAGGAAAATATAAAAAAGTTATGAGATTTACACATCCCAATTAAAGGCTTGAACAAGCATAAAAGTATAAAGATAACGTTTTATACATGCTACAATGTAGTCATATTTCCAGGTTGTTTCCCAATGGTAGCAATTAGACGTTGAATACTCTCAGCCTGAAATGCTAGCAGATAGGCTTCTGTATATGATTCCATTTTGACCGATAACTCCAAATCAAAAATCTCTCTAAGAAACAACATGCAGTTGTAGGCAACTCTCCACCCACAGCTGTGCCCATCTTTTTGCTCCACTGGCAGACATCTTTTGAATTAGATACTTGGTCTTGTTGCTCCGTGGTTGTTCTGATAGCAGATACTAGCCGATATGCAGCACTGTTCATCATGACATATTAAATATATTAATATGTCATGATCATAAGATACAAAATAAGAAAGTATCAAAAATATTAAGAGAATAATTACCTTGGGGAGTTGGCATGATAGCCTTCCATTGAATTCACAAACCACAAATGACGATCAGACTCCAATGTGAGCTACACGACCAGAATAAAAATGATTATTGTTTTACACAAACTTCCCAAAGAAATAGTAAAAATAAGGTTAGAGTTGATACTTATGCCTCATGATAAGGCATAAAGATGACTTGCACCCCATCTAAATTCAAAGGGCTTAACCAGGTACAAACATCTTCTATAGTCTTTTGAGGAGAGCTAAGAATAGAAGAAAGGAGAGCATCGAGCATGTAGACACGATGCTGCACTGCACTAGGAAGCTGAGAAATAACTACACTACACCAAGAAATAAACAAACGTTAGCTCATAGAATTGATTTGCATTCTGCACTAGAAAAGTGATATATAACTACACTGTAAATAAATAAACAAATTTTAGCTCATTGAAGTAGCAACAAATAAACAAACGTTACCTGAGAATGGCCAAGATAACATTGTCATTAACCTCTTTTAAAGGATTGGAGAGGATTGAAACCTCCTCTCTACCAAAGCTCAAATACTGAGGTTCTCGTTTCAAAATGATCCTAACTTCAAATGAGCTCTTCATTTATCCAATGCAGCTAAATTTGCAAAATGGGTCTCTGTCATAGCTTGTATTTTATGTTTGGGGTCATTCTGCTTTTCCATGGTGTCTTTAAAGCTCTTGTGCTCATGGGATTCTTCAATCAAATTTAGAGGTGGTTGCATTGTTGAAGGGAGTGCCTCCATATTGACTTCATTCATTTCTTCTCCCTCTATTGCCTATAAACAAATATGAGAGATTAGATTCATTATCTTTAAATTTAAATCTTATTTAAAAAATTGTATTTCGTTGAGAATAGAGAGTTCATACCGCTAAGTATTATCGTAGTGGCCTTTTTTCATAACCCTACGAGCCATAATTATCAAAGAAGGCATTATCATGTTTGTCTTCATCCACCAACCTCTCTTTGAACGGGTCATGTAAGTCCATTTTTTCATCATCATCAACTGGGACATTATGATCTTCAAGGTAATCATCCATGTCATCAGTGTCCTTGTGGTCTATCTCTTTTTCATAGCCTGTGGTTAGATCTACTTGAAGCTGAAAATAAGCCATGAAATGCTTATTCTCAATAATATTTGTGGAGTTGCCTTTTCTGAGGAGATCCTCAAATAAATATCCCATCCTGCACAAGGTGACCTCCCAACCTGCTGGTAGCAAATTCTCCATCATGGTAAGCAAGAGACTCCCACTTTTTGCAGGACTTCCATAGTTGTTTTTTTGATAATGTATGGACCTGGGAATATCTTGCTCTTCTAGCATCAATCTTAAATTATTTGAATTCCCTCTTATGTTCTTTTGTAAGGAGTGATCAGGGTTGGGACTCTGCATACACAAAAAGAATGATTCAAGAGATTAAATCGCTATGCCACATTCTCTCTTGCCTCTCTTTGCTGCATAAACACCACTATAAATCTTCAAATCTGATGAATATGCTCGCTCTAGAGTAACCCGCATGGCTTCTTTGTCTTTTTTATCAACAAAAATGACAATGTTGCAAATTGCCACTTTGCTAATGGTGGTATATACTATTCTATCAATGAAGTTATGGATATCATCGCTAGAAACTTCATTGATAAAGAATAGTTGTGGCTTATCCCATGCTGACTCATTCTTGAAGAAGTCATCTTCTGAGACTCCCGTGAAGTTCACAAGCTTTCCAAACTCTGCCGTAACCTCTACATTGAATTGAAAGCTTTGGTGCATATCTGTCGGCATCCTTATCTCGTTGATTAATCTTTCCACATATGCAACCACCTGTTGTGGGATTTCTTTTCTCATATAAGAGGTTACTATTTCTGACCCATCTTCATCCTTTCTAATCCACCTGTTTGCCCATAGCTTTACCTTGGGTGTTGACAAAGAAGCTATATGCTTCACCACATTATAGTCAATGTTACAATGAGTAAGTGGAATTTGTTTCTCTGACAGCAAATACTTAATGGCACTATGCACTGCATCACGCCTCACCTGTACATTGATGCATTCTTCCATGCAGTGGTCTTTGTCTTTTTTTCCAAAAAACCATTCTTTCTTTAAAATTTTTTGTGCTGCCATGGATGCATACTTGTCATGTAAGTACTTTATAGGCCTCCACATCCTTGCCATCAACTCCTTATCCATTAATGACCTTTGACTTTCCAGAGATAAACAAAGGAGCTTCATAGGTCAACTATCCACGCTCACAAGCAATGCATGTTTCAAGCATCTCATTGAACACTTCAACAGGATGAAATATGATAGAAATGTAGTCAGCATATCTGTCCCTCACCACCTTGAGGCTTGTCATACTTTCTTCTTGCTCTTGAGTTCCCCTAGGCACAGTTGCACTCAAAGAAGTATAGAAGTTCGTGAGTGTGTCGGCATCTGCTTTTGTGAACTTTCGCTTCAAATCAGGATTTGGAGAACCAAATGTTGTCCATATAACCCTTGCCTTCTATAAGACCTCTAATGTTGAGGATATCTTATGCTTTCCATGGACATAATGATTAAGTCTCTCGGACTCAATCAAAAATCAAATACTTGATCTCATGCTTGAATATACAGATTGTTGCAGGATAGTAATGGAATGAACTTATCTTTGCAAATTGTTCTAAAATGAGTCTTTTGACCTCCTTTGCTTCCTTTGCGATCTGATTACAAGCATAAGCCCAATGTTGACCATCAATGGGCTGGAATCTACAATGAAGGAGGAATTCCTTCTTTGCTTCCTTTAGCATATTCTCACCTTGTGCCTCTTCACCTTGTTCATGTGGAATATTTTTAAGAGTGTCTTTAAAGAATCGACTGAAGGTTTCCTCGAAATGTGTAGGCCCTGTAAATGTTATTCGATCCAGAAAACTATATTTGATTGGACAAAACATTATTGGGCGCGAGACCACATTGCTTGCCACAGGTTTCTTACCATCTCTCAAAGCCTCGTATATTTGTAGTGCATAGGATATATCAAGGCTTTGGCTATTAGTAAAGACAGTTGCAGCTTTCACATCTTTGGCATTCACAAACCACATCCTTTGACCCCAAATATATCCCACATCATCATCTATAACTGCTTCATTAAGACACAGATTAAGATTTTTGATTGATGTGAGTTCATCCTGATCATCTTCAGCCTCGAGTTCTGAGTCTTCTTCATCTTTCTCTTCTTTTAACCATTTTTCATCCACATTATCTCTCTCTACAGTGGGACGATGCCTTTTTTTACTACTTGGAACCGTGGCTCTTGCAGTACTAGCCTTTTGCATTTCACGTCGTGGTTTGCTAGCAAGAGCTTCTACCATAACTACAGTGGATTGACCTTGATCTTCTTCAATTTTTTTTAATTCCCGTGCACTCAATAGTAGGGATCACATAAGGATGTTATGTTATCAACCATACCATCATCAGTGACTTTTAGAATCCTTATCTATGCAAATGACCATTGCTCCACTTGTTCAAATCCCAATACTTCACCTTCTGCTATAGTCTTATTTGCAAATGATCTCATTTGTAAAATGTCCCCTATAGTAAAATCCAAGGTGGTGCACTTTGTATTCTTGATAATGTCTGTTGCATAAGTCTCATCTTTGCCCCATGCTATAAATGATTTGTTGGATGTATTTTAGGGCATAACATCTCCAAGTGTTTCCATATCTCCACATTTATACTTTAGCTCAACATGTGCGCTAAGAATCTTTGATACAGTAACTGCCACCTTATTTTCGCCAAGTCTTCAAAAGTGGCAAACTGAATTGGGATCACTATCATGGATTGTAGCAAATGCGACTACTTCTCTTTTGCTACATAAAATCACATCCATCCCTGGAACAAAATCTATAGCCATCTCCTTTGTGAGATTCCTTCGCAAGCAAGCTGCAGTGGCAACAATTACATAAATATTAGTCTCTTTTTAATAATCTACTCTTTTATTATAATTTTTAATTAGTACTTAATCGATCGAGCATTAAATACTATTTCTACTCTAGTGTCATGCACATCCCTAAAAAAACACGAGCCTGCTAGGTATGTTATCCAATCAAGCACGTATGGGATGGGTGTGCCACTTTGCATGTAAGTCAATTCCACCTAGTTGAAGGTATGTGCAAAGTATTGTGCCCATCGGATATGCTTTGCATTGTCGATCAAGCATAAAAACCGTTTTTGCCTTAGTGTCATGCACAACCATGAAAAAACACGGTCCTAAGTGTGTTAATCAAACAAGTACTTATTGGATGGGGGCTCCACTTTTCATGCAAGTCCGTTTCAACTAGGTTGAGATGCGTGCAAAGTATTGTCGCCATCGGATATGCTTTGCATGGTCGATTACGCATTATACAACGTTCTTCCCATAGTGATATGCACATCTGCAAAAAAACACACCCTTAGGTATGTTATCTGACTAAGTACTTATCGGATGGGTGTGCCTCTTTGACAAAATTTCAATACCACCTAGGTTAAGGCATAGGAAAAGTATTGTTCCCATCGGATATGCTTTGCATGGTCGATCGAGCATTAAATACTATTTTTGCTCTAGTGTCATGCACATCTGTAAAAAAAACACGTTGCTAGGTGTGTTATCCGATCAAGTACTTATGCGATGGGAATGCCACTTTGCATGTAAGTCAATTCCACCTGGTTGAAGGTGCGTGCAAAGTATTGTGCCCATCCGATATGCTTTGCATTGTGGATCAAGCATAAAACACCGTTTTTGCCTTAGTGTCATGCACAACCATATAAAAACACAGCCCTAGGTGTGTTATTCAAATAAATACTTATCGGATGGGGGCTCCACTTTGAACGCAAGTCCATTTAAACTACGTTGAGGTGCGTGCAAAGTATTGTCACCATCAGATATGCTTTGCATGGTCGATCACGCATTATACACCATTTTTTCCCGAGTGATATGCACATCCACAAAAAAACACGCCCTTAGGTGTGTTATCTAACCAAGTACTTATCGGATGGGTGTGCCTCTTTGAGAACATTCCAATACCACCTAGGTTGAGGCATACAAAAAGTGTTGTGCCCATCGGATATCCTTTGCATGATCGATCGAGCAATAAATACTATTTTTGCTCTAGTGTCATGCACATCCGTAAAAAAACACGCTGCTAGGTATGTTATCCGATCAAGCACTTATGGGATGGTAGTGCAACTTTTCATGTAAGTCAATTCCACCTAGTTGAAGGTTTGTGCAAAGTATTGTGCCCATCGGATATGCTTTGCATTGTCGATCAAGCATAAAACAATGTTTTTGCCTTAGTGTCATGCACAACCATGAAAAAACACGGTCCTAGGTGTGTTAATCAAACAAGTACTTATTGGATGGGGGCTCCACTTTGCACGCAAGTCGTTTTCAAAGGCAAAAAGTGTTGTGCCCATCGAATATCATTTGCATGGTCGATCGAGCATTAAATACTATTTTTCCTCTAGTGTCATGCACATCCATAAAAAAACACGCTGCTAGGTATGTTATCCGATCAAGCACTTATTGGATGGGCGTACCACTTTGCATGTAAGTAAATTCCACCTAGTTGAAGGTGTGTGCAAAGTATTGTGCCCATCGAATATGCTTTTCATTGTCGATCAAGCATAAAACACCGTTTTTGCCTTAGTGTCATGCACAACCATGAAAAAACACGGTCCTAGGTGTGTTATTCAAACAAGTACTTATCGAATGGCGGCTCCACTTTGCACGCAAGTCCGTTTCAACTACGTTGAGGTGCGTGCAAAGTATTGTCACCATCAGATATGCTTTGCATGGTCGATCATGCCTTATACACCATTTTTTCTCTAGTGATATGCACATCCGCAAAAAAACACGCCCTTAGGTGTGTTATCTGACCAAGTACTTATCGGATGGGTGTGCCTCTTTGAGAACATTTCAATACCACCTAGGTTGAGGTGTACGAAAAGTGTTGTGCCCATCGAATATCCTTTGCATGGTCGATCGAGCATTAAATACTATTTTTGCTCTAGTGTCATGCACATCCGTAAAAGAACACGCTGCTAGGTATGTTATCCGATCAAGCGCTTATGGGATGGGAGTGCCACTATGCATATAAGTCAATTCCACATATTTGAAGGTGTGTGCAAAGTATTGTGCCCATCGGATATGCTTTGCATTGTCGATCAAGCATAAAACACCGTTTTTGCCTTAGTGTCATGCACAACCATGAAAAAACACGTTCCTAAGTGTGTGAATGAAACAAGTACTTATCGGATGTTGGCTCCATTTTGCACACAAGTCCGTTTCAACTAGGTTGAGATGCGTGCAAAGTATTTTTACCATCAGATATGCTCTGCATGGTCGATTACGCATTATACAATATTTTTCCCGTAGTGATATGCTCATCCACAAAAAAACATGCCCTTAGGTATGTTATCTGACCAAGTACTTATCGGATGGGTGTGCCTCTTTGAGAACATTTCAATACCACCTAGGTTAAGGTGTAGGAAAAACATTGTGCCCATCGGATATGCTTTGCATGGTGGATCGAGCATTAAATACCATTTTTGCCTTAGTGTCAAGCACATCCGTAAAAAAACACGCTGCTAGGTGTGTTATCCGATCAAGTACTTATGCAATGGGAATGCCACTTTTCATGTAAGTCAATTCCATATATTTGAAGGTGTGTGCAAAGTATTGTGCCCATCAGATATGCTTTGCATTGTCGATCAAGCATAAAACACCGTTTTTGCCTTTGTGTCATGCACAACCATATAAAAACACGGCCGTAGGTGTGTTAATCAAATAAGTACTTATCGGATGGGTGCTCCACTTTGCACACAAGTCCGTTTCAACTATGTTGAGGTGCGTGCAAAGTATTGTCACCATCGGATATGTTTTGCATGGTCGATCACGCATTATACACCATTTTTTCCCTAGTGATATGGACTTCGGAAAAAAACACACCATTAGGTGTGTTATCTGACCAAGTACTTATCGGATGGGTGTGCCTCATTGAGAATATTTCAATACCACCTAGGTTGAGGTGTACGAAAAGTGTTTTGCCCATCGAATATCCTTTGCATGGTCGATCGAGCATTAAATACTATTTTTGCTCTAGTGTCATGCACATCCGTAAAAAAACACGCTGCTAGGTATGTTATCCGATCAAGTACTTATGGAATGGGCGTGCCACTTTGCATGTAAGTCAATTTCACCTAGTTGAAGGTGTGTGCAAAGTATTGTGCCCATCGGATATGCTTTGCATTGTCGATCAAGCATAAAACACCGTTTTTGCCTTTGTGTCATGCACAACCATGAAAAAACACGGTCCTAGGTGTGTTATTCAAACAAGTACTTATCAGATGGGGGCTCCACTTTGCACACAAGTCCGTTTCAACTACGTTGAGATGCGTGCAAAGTATTGTCACCATCGGATATGCTTTGCATGGTCGATCATGCATTATACACCATTTCTTCCCGAGTGATATGCACATCTGCAAACACACCCTTAGGTGTGTTATCTGACCAAGTACTTATCAGATGGGTGTGCCACTTTGAGAACATTCCAATACCACCTAGGTTGAGGTGTACGAAAGGTTTTGTGCCCATCGGATATCCTTTGCATGATCGATCGAGCAATAAATACTATTTTTGTTCTAGTGTCATGTACATCCGTAAAAAAACACGTTGCTATGTATATTATCCGATCAAGCACTTATGGGATGGGAGTGCCACTTTGTAGGTAAGTCAATTCCAACTATTTGAAGGTGTGTGCAAAGTATTGTGCCCATCGGATAAGCTTTGCACTGTCGATCAAGCATAAAACACTTTTTTTGCCTTAGTGTCATGACAACCATGAAAAAACACGGTCCTAAGTGTGTTAATTAAACAAGTAATCATCGGATGGGGGCTCCACTTTGCACGCAAGTCCGTTTCAACTATGTTGAGGTGCGCGCAAAGTATTGTCACCATCGGATATGATTTGCATGGTCGATCACGCATTATACACCGTTTTTTCCCTAGTGATATGCACATTCGCAAAAAAACACGCCCTTAGGTGTGTTATCTGACCAAGTACTTATCGGATGGGTGTGCCTCTTTGAGAACATTTCAATACCACCTAGGTTGCGGTGTAGGAAAAGTGTTGTGCCCATCGAATATCCTTTGCATGGTCGATCAAGCATTAAATACTATTTTTGCTCTGGTGTCATGCACATCCGTTAAAAAAACACGCTGCTAGGTATGTTATCCGATCAAGCACTTATGGGATGGGTGTGCCACTTTGCATGTAAGTCAATTCCACCTAGTTGAAGGTGTTTGCAAAGTATTGTGCCCATCGGTTATGCTTTTCATTGTCGATCAAGCATAAAACACCATTTTTGCCTTAGTGTTATGCACAACCATGAAAAAACACGGTCCTAAGTGTGTTAATCAAACAAGTACTTATCAGATGGGGGCTCCAGTTTGCACGCAAGTCTGTTTCAACTAGGTTGAGATGCATGCAACGTATTTTCAACATCGGATATGCTCTGCATGGTCGATTACGCATTATACAACGTTTTTCCCGTAGTGATATGCACATCCGCAAAAAAACACGCCCTTAGGTATGTTATCTGACCAAGTACTTATCGGATGGGTGTGCCTCTTTAAGAACATTTCAATACCACCTAGGGTAAGGCATAGGAAAAGTTTTGTGCCCATCGGATATGCTTTGCATGGTCGATCGAGCATTAAATACCATTTTTGCCTTAGTGTCATGCACATCCGTAAAAAAGCACACTACTAGGTGTGTTATCCAATCAAGTACTTATGCGATGGGAATGCCACTTTGCATGTAAGTCAATTCCACCTATTTGAAAGTGTGTGCAAGGTATTGTGCCCATCAGATATGCTTTGCTTTGTCGATCAAGCATAAAATACCGTTTTTGCCTTAGTGTCATGCACAACCATGAAAAAACACGGTCCTAAGTGTGTTAATTAAACAAGTAATTATCAGATGGGGGCTCCACTTTGCACGCAAGTGTGTTTCAACTATGTTGAGGTGCGTGCAAAGTATTGTCACCATCGGATATGCTTTGCATGGTCGATCACGCATTATACACCATTTTTTCCGTAGTGGTATGCACATCCGCAAAAAAAATGCCCTTAGGTGTGTTATCTGACCAAGTACTTATCGGATGGGTGTGCCTCTTTGAGAACATCTCAATACCACCTAGGTTGCAATGTAGGAAAAGTATTGTGCCAATCGGATATCCTTTGCATGGTCGATCGAGCATTAAATACTATTTTTGCTCTAGTGTCATGCACATCCATAAAAAAAACACGCTGCTAGGTATGTTATCCGATCAAGCACTTATGGGATGGGAGTGCCACTTTGCAGGTAAGTCAATTCCACCTAGTTGAAGGTGTGTGCAAAGTATTGTACCCATCGGATATGCTTTGCATTGTCGATCAAGCATAAAACATTGTTTTTGCCTTAGTGTCATGCACAACCATGAAAAAACACGGTCCTAAGTGTGTTAATTAAACAAGTACTTATCGGATGGGGGCTCCACTTTGCACGCAAGTCCGTTTCAACTATGTTGAGATGCATGCAAAGTATTGTCACCATCGGATATGCTCTGCATGGTCGATTACGCATTATACAACATTTTTCCCGTAGTGATATGCACATCCGCAAAAAAACACGCCCTTAGGTATGTTATCCGACCAAGTACTTATCGGATGGGTGTGCCTCTTTGAGAACATTTCAATACCACCTAGGTTGCGGTGTAGGAAAATTGTCATGCCCATCGAATATCCTTTGCATGGTCAATCGAGCATTAAATACTATTTTTGCTCTAGTGTCATGCACATCCGTAAAAAAAACACGCTGCTAGGTATGTTATCGGATCAAGCACTTATGGGATGGGTGTGCCACTTTGGATTTAAGTCAATTCCACCTAGTTTAAGGTGTGTGCAAAGTATTATGCCCATCGGATATGCTTTGCATTGTCGATCAAGCATAAAACACCGTTTTTGCCTTTGTGTCATGCACAACCATATAAAAACACGGCCGTAGGTTTGTTAATCAAATAAGTACTTATCGGATGGGTGCTCCACTTTGCACGCAAGTCCATTTCAACTAGGTTGAGATGCGTGCAAAGTATTGTCACCATCGGAGGGAGGAGAATGTAAAAAAACAATACAATGTCTGTGCTCAACAAATAACAAGATCTCGTATGCAAGAGAGAAAAGCAGATAGTATGGAGAATCAAAAATTTGATTACTGTAGAACTAATACAATAGATGGCGCTGCCTCCCATCCATGTGCTCCTATGAAAGAAGCTTTGATGGCATGCTGGAAATAGAAGAGGACGGAAGCTGGATGCTAAGGAATCAGGGTTGTTGTAGCCAGTGATGAAATGGGCTTCACAGGCTCGCTCTTATATAGCCACCAATCGTAGTCGGTTAGACCCAATTTGATGACCGACCCAGTCCGCCCAAACCGGCCACCTGGGGGTCGGTCCCGAAATAGGCCACCGACCACACGATAGAACCAGTGCACAAAATAGAGCAACTTACCTACGGTTCTCGTTCGGCCCAGAGCCATCCGGGATCATCTGGGGCTCCAAACGGGCCTCGCAACCTGAGAGTGGGCTGCCCGAGAAATGCTCCATCTACCCTCAGTGCGGTCAGTCATGGGATGCCTTCCCGCACTTGCATGTAGCCAAGTTAACAGTGTGCCAACTCCGTCTAGCCATCAAGCCACACATGGCCCCCATCTGTGTTCAAACCAGGACCTACCGAATAACCGAGCTACTCAAATGCCTTCTCCTCATATGGGGGGCTTACAAGTAGAGTTAGCTAGTTCCCACGTAGTCACACGAGAGTGGAGCATTGATATCTAATAGAGAAGGGAGGAGGAGGGAGGAGGAGGAGAAGGAAGGAGGAGGGAGGAGGAGGAGGAGGAGGGAGGAGGGAGGAGGAGGAGGAAGGAGGAGAAGGAAGGAGGAGGAGGGAAGAGGAGAGGGAGAGGATGGGTTGCAAGGTTGGAGGAGAGGGAGAGGATGGGTTGCAAGGTTGGAGGAGAGGGGAGGAGGAGTTGCAAGGTTAGGACATGCTTTTGGACATGGAGTGCAAGGAAGCATGGACACTTGAGACAATTGCTTGGAATACCAAAGTAGAACTCAACACAATGCCCCAAAGAGTGTGGGCTTCATTCCATTATGGGGTATTTATACAAGTTAGAGAGCTTCTCTCTCTGCATGTAGGAATTGTAAGACATTCTCTCTCTACATGTAGAACTTGCATATAGAAGTTGCATGTAGGAGTTGCATGTAGAACTCACATGTTGCATGTTGCATGTAGGACTTGCATGTAGGAGTTGCAGGTAGAACTTGCATGTCGGAGTTGCAAGTAGAAGCTGCAAGTAGAACTCGCATGTAGGAGTTGCATGTAGAACTTGCATATAGAACATGCAAGTTGGATTTCTAAGAGGGATTATTTCTAGCCTTCTGCAAGTACAAGTGGAGCTTTGCTGCTACTCTACACACACATTCTATTCTACCTAAGTCCACGTTGGCACAGAGACAACATATACCATTCTAAACATGGCCAAAGAAAATGTTTTAAAGGCACACCCATAAGAAGGAAGTAAATAATAACCCATAATTTACCAAGTAGTAGAAGGCCATAGTACAAGTAAGGCTACAAAAGTCTAGGCATCCCATTGGGATTTTGGTGGGATATATCGATTTTGTGCTTCCTTTGTTAATTCTCTCATTCCCTACCTTGTCAATTCAAGCACATGTACCTTCTAAAAATATCAGGTTTGCTAAAGTGTGTTGTTGTAGAGCAAAACATCAAGATTGAAGTGATTGTAAGCTGAAGGAGTATGAGATTACTTAGGATGATCAAGCTCATCCATTAATAAGAGGAATATTTTGTAGATTTTTAGTGGGGAAATCCAAGAAAAAAGTAAAAGGTCAATTTTCTTTTATGAGTTACCCACACCATGTGGCATGATGCAATTCGCACTTGCAATCAAGATCAAGGTCAATATACCTCCCATCAACTCAAAAGGATAATCAATAGGGCACCACTTAATGTGATTAAATTTTTGTTTATGCACGTAGATGCTAGTGCTCGTAGTTTGGATTATTCTTGCCTAACAACATGAAGCTAACACCCTAGACTTGTTGATTTCATTTTTGAGCGACTATATCTACTACCCAAAATAAGGACCCTTGGAAATATTGCATGCTTTCATCAAGTGTTTGATGATGACAAAAAGGGTTTGATCTCATTTGGAAAAGGGTGGATCTCAACCAATAGCAAAGTTATCAAAATAATTTCAAGAGTAATGTGGTTCGCAATAGCAAAAAGCAGCTCCTTTTAAAGCTATTTTTGATGCTACCATAGTTGGACATATTCAAAAGAATAACAAGGATTTTCATCAATATTATAGTAAAAATATAACATCAATATTTTGTTGATTTTACCATTAAAAAATACTCAAAATAAATGTCAATATTGTTACAATAAGCATATTGACACTTTACATTAATGTTTCAACTTTCCAAGGAATTTTCCTTTTGCCCAAATTTTATAAATTGTGATATGTACACATTGTTTGTACATTATGTAGTGACTTTAAAGCATCCCAAAAATATTACATTTTAGGCTTGCCTCCCCAAATTTGCAAAATAATAAATTGTATAGGGCAGTAATGTGGACTCCTAGCTCCCCAAATTTGCTTACATTGTATTGGACACTAATGTGGACTCCTACCTCCCCAAAACTTCCAAAGAACAATACCTCCTAAGTACTTATCCTACTTGAACTCATCATCCTCATTGTATCCTCTTCTCCCAACTTAGTGTCAATCATCCATATCACCTTGGGCCCGAAGTCCTCAAGTATCCTCTTTTTGGATAGCCTTTAGGATCTCACTTTCTTTAGTATAACACTATGTAAATATTTGCATTTTAATTTTAAGGTTGCAAAAAATGCAATAGCTTGATAGTGATCATGCCTTGAGTACTTACATCGATGATCGCATCCCCTAAGCTCTTGGTCTTCTCCACTACATAATGGGGCACTTCAAAAAAATCATAGGATTATGGTTTATGAAGAAATCAAACCCAGTTTTACCAAGAATAAGTCCTACATTCTGTATTATCAAAGAGCTATTTTGTATTGGACAATTTGAACACTATTATCAATAAGCATGGGAGAAACAAACAAATTTGCAACATGATTAATAAGGGACTTCATGAGATTGCAACTAATGGTGGAAGGAAAGGTGTCATCTTTTGCCATGAGCATACAGACAAGGGACTAGTCTAGGCAAAAGAATATGAGCATGCTTGAGTGCATGACACATGCTTGTATATAGTTTTAAATATAATTGAATGAGCATGGTGTACCTTAAGAGGTGGATTATGATTATTATTTTGAACTTTGGTAAGATAAGGATATGTGGCATGTATGGAACCTATTGAATCCTATTTAAATAGAATAAGCATGATGTACCTTTGGGCTGATTAATAGCTTAGGTAAGCTAAGAACATGTGGGGCAGGTAGGGGACTTATTGAAGCCCTAAAGCCATACATTCCATGGAACAATGCAAAAGGCACTCTCGTAAGAAACATGGGAACAACCACCACGGATCCAACATGACTAAGAAGGTTGTTCATCCAATCATGGTGGGAGGGAAAGTGAATCTAGGCAAAAGGGTGTGAGCATGATTGAGGGCATGTTTACCTTAAGAGGACAACTTTATGATTTACCATAATTTCAAATATAATAGAAAAAGCATGATTTACCTTAACAGGACAACTTTATGAGAAAATGTCATCTTGGAATTGGGGTAAGCTATGGACATGTGCACATGTATGGATTTTGTTGAAGCACTAAGGCCATAAACTCCATGGATTACTACAAGGGTCACTCTCATAAAAGTATTAAAGACCATGTTCCTTCTTGAATATGTCTTAACCTAAACAACCTTTCTTCAGCCTCGAAAAGCTCCTCATACTCCTCAAAACTTTGGAACCCTCTTGTAGCCCTCACTAGCGACCTTGAACTCCTTTATATCCCTTACACCCTCATATGCATTAAGGAGTCATTGCCTCACTCTTTGGAACCTCTTTGCTCCCCCTATACTCTCCACCCTTGATACCTTTTACTATAACTATTTCTAGACCCTACTCATGCAATCTGTACATAATAGTAGCAGTAGTGCTCTCACACATGTACATAGTAGTAGCAGTAGTGCTCTCACACATGGAACCTCTTTGCTCCCCCTATACTCTCTGCCCTTGACACCTTTTACTATACCTATTTCTAGACCCTAATCATACAATCTATACACAATAGTAGTAGTAGTGATCTCACACATGTACACCACTCAAGCATCAAGGATATTGGCTTAAAACATTGGTCGAGCCAACTATGCTCATCATGAAGAGAGATCATGAGTAAAGAGTGTGAACTAAAAGGTTTATTGCTCTTAACTAAGCTCATCGTGACATAGCAATGAACATACTTTCAAGCTACCACAAAAAATAATTTTTTTTACCAAAGACTCATAGCCTTGGCCATATTCAACAAGAGGAGACAACATGCTAGTTCCATAGGATTCTTAAGTCTACTTAAAATTTGTATTGCTTTAGCTAAACAGATGTTGAATGCAATAAGAAAGCAACAATTTGATTTAAAAAATGACTGCTTCAAGTTTCAATTTGAAAACATGTCTTGCATTGTCTTAAAATGGTGGCATCTATAACACACTCTTCTGATTTGATGACGTCCCCATGCCAAGTCAACACATCCATTGGTGTTTTGAAATGTCTATAATGCATTCTTCTTATTTGTATTTGTATTCATGTGACTTGGTTTCCCTTCTCTAAAAATCATTCTCAAAGACTTAAAGGATAACCTCAATTTGAATACTTTATTTTTTCCACAAAAAAGGACTCCTATTAATGCTTAAGAAACCAATATAAATCAACAATCCAAAAGGGCGTTAATTATGGGAAAAGAGAAAAAAAAAAGCTAGTTGTAAAAAGCTAGCTTGCTTCCAACACTACATAGGAATCATTGGAATATGGGCTGACAACTAGGGTGGAGGTCTATACATTCAGCAAATACCTCACTCGATAAAAACATAAAAGATAGCTACAACGAAAGCCTTGTAGAAATGCTTCTACCTTTTGACAGTCGCCCTAATTCCCACAATCCCATGCTCCCATATGGCATGCAAGGTGTAAATGATATCTTAGGCAAATGGTGATGAGGGTGGCTACCTGATGGACTCTCATCACAAAACTACAACATGCCTAGATGTTCTAGGCAGTGATGTTGGACACTGTCTCCCAAACACTATCCTCAGGGAAAGGATAAGGGCATGGTTGGAAAGGAGGCGTTGCATCCTGTGCCGCTATCCTAAAGACCCACTGCCCTGGATCTTATAGGATGGACAAGTTGGATCAATGGACAAGGCATGATCCCCCTCCTTAAACCATGTGGCCTTTTTGTGGGTAAAGTCTTGATGCATCCATTCCCTAGGTGAAGTCAATGGACAAGGCATGACCTCCCTCCATCAACCATGCAGCAATTCTCTAGGTGAAGTCTTGCTTCATCCTTTGCATGTTGGAAATAATATGAAGGGCACCCAACCAAATCCTCCGCATTGTTTTGCAACCCATAGACAATGCGGGATTGTCTCCAAAACACTACCTACGCAAAATTGACACCTGCAAAAAAAAAAAAAGCATTGACACTTGCCATTTATCCATATCTGCTCTAGCCAAGGGCCAATGGGAAAGCCTTTGTGCACAACCATCTAGAAGAAATATGATATCTTCCGTGGCCAATGGTTGGTCAAAAGTCTTGGCCAAAAGAAGGATTGAGACCCCTTGGAACGTACTACTCCACCCAATGATGCTCCAACCAGCGTTTGAGTGGCACTCCTTACATACACAACCATAATCCCTCAGATCCATCCATCTAAAAAGCCCAACCTTGGCATGGTTCCCTGGAAAATTGACCATCCACTCTGTCACAAGACTTTTCAAAATGACCACTCCACCGTGTTTCATAAGCCTTCTCAAAATCCAAAAGAAGGATCATGATAGACTCAGACTCCTCTCCGACCCACTCAACTACCTCTTAGAAGGTGGTGATGTCATCTAGGATGGTGTGTTCCTGAACAAAACTTGACTGCACATCTGCTAGATGGGACCACAACTACAAGCTTAAGACCTTGGCTCAGATCTTGTAAGAGGTGTCTAGTAGAGTAAGCAGTCCCCACTGGCGAATGTGGGACCTATCCCCTCTCTTTAGGATTTAAAAAATCCCAACCTTGTCCCAAGAATAATGGAAGAGACTCAGAGTAAGAAAGCCAACCGAAGGGAGATGTGAATGTGATCCCAAAAGCACATAAAGAAGGGAGATGTGAATGTGATCCCAAAAGCACATAAAGAAGGTTGGGCTCAATCCATCGTCCCCAGGGTGCTTCTAAGGAGGGATTGCCTTGAGGGCCTTCAAAAGCTCCTCATTAGTGAAAGGAAGCTCCACCTGCCTTCTCATACTCTGAGAGACCACTGTCAGATTATGGGCCAAGACTGTCTCTCGGGCTACAAGAACCTGGGGGGATCACTCCTCTGATTGGAACACTACCGATAGAAGTCTTTGGTCATCTGTAGGATCTCCTGTGGGTCTGTGTCTATTTGTATGTCAAAGCGATTGAAGCCATCTTGTTGAGCGAGCACCAGTGTTCTAAAAAAATTGCCTGGTGATCCTACTACCAGCAGGTGCTTTCATGGGTACAGAAATGCACCATGTACAGTACCACACCTGTAACTATGGACACACTAGCCCACAACATGCATTTTATATACCAGACATCGTGAGGGGATCTTGAGGAGGTAGTACTGCTTTATTGAAGGGATTTGGCGCTTCTTTTTTCTTTGAATCATCCTGTTGTAAGATCAATTTCTCTTGATGTAGAACGGATTGAAAAATGATTTTCAATTGAGCTATAGTTGTTGTCATTTCTGGCTATTCTACTGATCTAAACTCGATTTTCTCAAATAGTACCATGATAGATCTATCATTTGTGGTCTAAATCATTGATTTCTTTGAATGAGAAAATGAAATGCTTGACCTCCCTTTTTTGAAAAAAAGAAATGCTTGACCTCCCTACCTTACCAACCATGAGTGAGAGGAATGATACAAGCCACACTCTCTTATAACGGGCCATTGTGAGACTGTGCCCTACTCTTTGAATCATTGAATGGGTGACTGATGTCGTCTCAATGCTCTCTCCCGCTCTTTGTAGAGAGTGTTGCTAACAAAGAGCTTGGGTTTGGAGCTCTTCACTACTCCTTTGAATCACATCTGCCACCTAGGTAGCCCAACCAACCCCATGAGGGCTCTCTTGTTGCCACCAAATTGTCATGACATGCTATACCTCCTGCTGAAGCAAAGCATCGGAAATTCAAACCCCCTTTTGTGCGAGTTCACGACCAAGCTGATCTAAGGCAACATAATCGAGGGTGAACTGATATTGTTGTACTTGTCAAAATACCCTTGGCGCCCCCTTTGTACATGAACTTGTCAAGTTGCTCTAGTAGGCTATCATGACTTCATTGGTTGCAAAAGAAACAAAGGTTGCTGAGAAGTCTAAAAAACTCCATCATTTCTCCATGGGTCACGACCACTGATCATGAGAATGAACTACTCCCAAGTGTCCTCTTAGTCATGCGTAGCATTGAAACAAAGGGTTCTATCTTTCTTCTTCTCCTCCTCAAATTCAAGGTTGTCAAATTTACCTCGAACAACCCAAGAGTCAACATCTCAGATGCTCTCTGTAAGCCATATCTAAAAAGGAGGCAGCCGCTATCTGCAAGTTGGGGCATAATTTGAAGACCTTGGTGTCACCTATCCATAGCCGATCCACATTGCTGCCCACCATGGGATAAGATCACACCATAATTGAAACACACCTAAGGCCAATGCATGGGAAAGAAAAGTGTAGACCCCTCCATTCCTACCTACTATGGTGAACCACAGCTCGAGGCCTCTCCCTATGAGGAGGTGGCGTTGGCATATGTTCTCTGATGCGGAAACATGTGCTCTTGAATCAAGACAAGATCAACTGTCCATCCTATGACTCCTGACAAAGTAGTAGCTTCCATGCATGATTGTGAAGTTCATGCATGTTCCATGGGGAATAATCTACGAGATGGGAGAACAAGGCCCTCCTATGGGTGGGAGCTTGAACGATGACCACAAATTTCTATGATTTTGATGAGTAGGGCTTGCAGGTCAGATTTAATCCTCATGGATGCTTTGTTGAGGATATGAAAAATAACGGTCGCTTGATAGAAAAAGGGAGGGGAAGTAGTTTGTTCCCATGTGACGGCGTGCCAAAAGCAAGATGGGCTCAAGGCCTACCTTTCAAGGTCCACTACATCATGAAGGAGACCTCCACAACACCAAGCAAACTGCCACATTGCTTTAGAGTCCAATGCATAACCTATTTGCGCTAAACCTCTAGCCCCAAGCAGATCACTGCTACTACTATAAGGCCCAATCCTTTGTCTATTTGTCGAGAAGCCCAAATGGAAGATAGCCGTGTCACTGTGGGTGATCCACAAGTCCCACCCTTAGGGTCCTAGCCACTATTTCACAAAATTGAGAGAATATTTTGTACAAGTAAAAATAAAAAATGTTGTAGGCTCAATGAATATAGTTTGCAAGTTTTTTGTGAACATAGGGTCCCTCATCTTGACATAAAAAAGCATAGGGGTCCACTTCTCCCATGTGGAGGGGAAGTTGAAACTCTAGAAAAGATGACAGGATGACCCAACTAGTCCGATGGACCACCTTTTTGCGGATACAAAATCAAAACCATCATCTCCAAGGCAAGAACACAATCATTTGAGGGGCTACGTCTTGAGGTCTAGGTTGAAACTGAGTGAAAGCAGTCGAGGATTGAGAGAGAGAGGTCGAAGCTGTGCCCTTGCCTACAGGCTAAGGCACCGAAGGGGGCTAGTACTTTTGCATATTAGCCTAAGTACTCTAGGCCACTAAATCTAGCAGGTCTGTATGGAGGTCGAAAAAGATCTCGCCCTCAAGAGCCTTGACAGGGACCCATTTGTCAACTCCAGATCCATCTGTCTACTCCCCCTAAGATGGGGGAACTACCGCTCAACTAGCACATCACTTGTGCTTCTTTGCAGCCCTCTTACAAGTTTTCTTCTCTCTACACCTTGCTCCAAGCCCCCTCGGAGGGCTCCACCCAAGGAGTTTGGGACTCCAGTTGGTGCTTGGCTGGTCGTCGCTGGGCCTTGTCCACATGAAACTCCCTTTGCTGCCCCTAGTGGGACTAATAAGGACCGGGCTGCCCTGCCCCCGAGACTGGCATGTGCCAAGTGGCCCACCTTCTCCAAAGGCACTAACACGAGAGGCCAGAAAACTCCACCCACAAGCCCTCTGCTCGAGCTTCTTCCCATCTAGTGCCGCAAGGAAGATCTCCTTCGACATAGAATCAAGGGACTCAACAATCATCCTAAAGTGAGGGACCCTGTCATTTGACAAAATAGATGATGTTGTGGTCCACAAGGACTATGCCAAAACATCCTTTGATGGAGGCCAAGGTAGGTCGACACTACTTGGGAGCCCTAGGAAGCGGAGTACCATCGAACAGAGGCACATGGTGTGTTGTATCCATGTGTTGTATCCATGTCATCATCGTGAAACCATGCTACCACGGAATGGAGTAGACCAAGACTCTGCTTCATAGAGCCTAGGTGGTGTCGAAGGAGCTTAGCTAGAGATCAAATAGATAGTGACCTCTTGAATATGGTCACCTTTTGGGGCTAGGCTTGCTTGGATCCAATCATGAACCTGGCTTCTCATTATGAGCGTGAGGTTGATGATATAGCCCACCAAAGCTCTATCCTAGAGGGAGTAGACCGCTATCTTCAACTATTTGCCTTCCACCACTATTTGCCTTCCACCACTATTTGTCTTCCGGAAAAAAAGAGGATCCAAATGGCCTTGGGATCGAAATGAGATACACTGGCTAGCAAGGTGAAGTGCAGCCTGAGAAAAGGGGGGTAGAAAGGGAGCTATGATGTGGCTGCAGCTCCAAAAAAAGACCCAAAGGCAGCCTGGAACACAGCTCCACCTGCCCCTGGTCCAAATGCAGCCACCAAGAAAGCTCGACGGGCTGCTAAAAGGGACCAAAAGAAGACGTGCGACGAGAGGAAAGGAGCAGGGGGCTGCTGCATATGCTAATCTCATTTGATAGGATCATATATGAAAGTTAAGGTCACAATTAGTATAAAGACCTACTCATTGACATTGTGAACTATGAAGAATCATAGATGTTAAAATTTAGTACAAGTGTCCAGCTTGACCTAATCCCTTAGATTCATGGATCAGATAGGAAAACACCAACTTCCCATGAGATCTATTGTGAGTTCTATGGATGTCTAATTTCAATAATGCAACAACACAACCGACTAATTTCAGAATAATGATGCTCCTCATGTCTTTTCGTAGTCATCTTTGTCTTTTCAAAGAATCACTTGATCTTCAAGTAACTTTTTAAAAAAATCCATGAATTATGGGGGAGTATTAATGGAAATTCAAACCCCACTCCTGTGGACTTAAGACTATTATTAGTGCACTATACAGTTCATTAATAAATCGTAAAGTCAGATCATTTACCTTTTTCCCTCAATGCTTGTTTTAAAAACAATCAGACCTTGCCATATCTTTTACAACCACTAGAACACTCATATAATATTGGTGTATGGTGTTGCACCCAGATATCATGATAATGCAAAATGAATTTGTTTGTGTATTTTTAAATCTAACGAAACCATTCCGCTTTCTTAAAGAGAGTATGGGTTTACTGAATCAAAGTTCTACAGATAAGGCTAGGCTCCGGACTCCCAACACATGATTCCACATGCGCACGTGATTGAGGGTGCCTTAAAACAGTTTCATGGGGAAGCCATGTGAACACACAAGAATAATAAAACTATAAGCGCTGTTAACAATGTTTACAGTTTTGATTGCTAGGAACATGCAAGCCATAGCATTGAGTGCCCATGCAAGTATCAGCCAAATGACTAACTACTGTTTAGTATCACAACTACCGTTTGCCTGCAATCTAAAACCAGAACTCTTAGACCTAGGGCATATTACGGTGCATGACAACGATAGTCATTGTTGAAATAAGCATACACATCAAGTCCAATTTCTAGCTGCTCTTTTATCGACCGTGCATATGGTTGCAAATTCCCAGCAGATATAGCATTGAATGTCCCTGCAACTATCAGTAAAATGACTATCTACACAGTATCTCTATTTAGTATCTCAACTACCTTTTTTATATATTTATAACCAGGCAAATTACATGCAATCTAAAATCAGATCTCTTAGATCTAGGGCATTGCTTGGTGCATGACCACAATAGTCATTGTTGAAATAAGCATACACATCAAGTCCATTTTCTAGCTGCTCCTTTATCCACAGGGCATACGGTTGCAACTGTTCACGCTTGTAGCATTCTCGATAGTCCTTCCCATGAAATCGAACATAGACCCAGTTTGCAGTCAAGACCTGAAGCCAATACATGAAATTGGAAATGTATTTTTTAGCAGCACAAGTCAAATCCAAGTAATGAAAAGCTTTTAATACCTTAGGATGCGGGACAGAAATATCTTTGTGGTCATGAATACAGAGCGACGCATTATATCCACGAAGAAGTGAATAGACTTCCTCACAAAGCCACCGTGGATCTCTTAATTCAATTGCCCAGCGATACTGTTGTGGAGCCCTTTCCAGAAACTCTCTCAACCGCTCCACATTTAAGTTGAACTTCGGAGGAAGCTGGAAGAAATCACAGCACATCAGAAAAAAGACAAGGAAACAACAATACGGCAACGATGAAGAAGAATCACAGTTATCAGGGAGGATTATTCCAATTTACTCTAAAAAGATAAGGTTAGCTCTCAAATATAGAGCAGTCGGAATTACACTATGCAGATTTAAAAAATGATCGTGAGATAATATACAGAAATTGGATGCAATAAACAGCGAGGTCTTTTAATGAAAACTCCAGGCAGACTAGTAGTTTGTGTTGCATACCTGAACAAGGATTGGCCCCAGAAAATCTTGCCCTAGCCGTAACGCACGATCGAGAAAAAGAGAAATTGGTCCCTCTGGTTCCTTCAGTCGCTTCATATGAGTTCCAAATCTGTTCAATCTTCCAACACAGCATTAACAGAATTGCCTTACAGGCGAAATAAATAGAAGGATGAGCTAGCTGGCTGGTACCCAAAGAACAGCTAAATAATGTAACTTCTCCATAAGGTCCTCAAGAGAGGACTACCTTCTGCATATATCGTGAAACCAAATCAAAAGGTTTAGTGTACAAATGCAACAGCAGACAGGACTTAGCACTTCTTGTCAACACAAAAGTTGTTGCAATGGGAGCCCAGAAACCAAGGAAAGTGCTTAAGAAAAATAACTTTGAGCAGATTTGATGTTTAAGAACAATAAACTAATGCTAGAAGTCACTTCATTCTTCCCATCTCCGCTGGAGCAAATCTTGCGTGTAGCATGTGCAAGTAGGTCCTAGGACTGCATTTATCCTCGTTTGGACGCAATACAGGCCATTCTAAGCTAACTTACCTTGCAATTACAATGGCTGGCTAAAGTTAAACTATAAAGTACTCTTGTTAATGACAAATTTCAAGGCATAGAACATGGCATGCGATTTATACAATCTGACATTGAACTCGCAGATCTTTAAAAAAAAGGAATTTAAAGATGTTCCAGCTACACCCACAACACAGTTGCTGTATAATGTCGTTCTGTCTTGATTATTAGGGTATACACGCTTTACTGTGAGGCAATGAGAGACGGTACGTAAGAGCACGTTCATACAAAGACGAGGGCAACAAATTTGGGTCTACAAAGGATAACGTCAAATCATAGCAGTCACACAAAAATCAGCGTAATCCTGAAATTTGAAAAAGATGCAATCTGCTCTGCCTGAACATTTTGGCTGAACGGTTTAGATATGAACCTGCTAAATTTCAAAGCGTAGCAAAACCCTGCTGGAGCTTGAGACTTCCAACCATCCATCACAGAAGGAGCAGGAAGACGATAGAAAGTATTGTTAATTTCAACTGTGTCAAACATCTTGGTGTACAAGTGAAACCACTCCTTCGGGGATGCCCCTTCAGGATAGACTATCTTTTTCCAATCTTTATATACATATCCCGATGTCCCTAGCCTGAGCGTACCCCAGCCAGTCTTTTGCAGAGCTTCTGAAGGCCTCCAAGGTCCATTACTACCTCTGACCACCGTCAACGCATTTGAAGGCTCTGTTGCTGTATACTGTTTGCTCTTCATTCGCCCGCTTTGGCTGCGCTTCTTTGGTGTCTGCTCAACTGTAAAGACGAGGAAGAAAAGAAAAATGCACATGCTTGCAAAACACAAACGACATGAGAAATGAGTACGTTCTTGAATATGCCAAGCAGTTGAAAGCACTAAGTATGTCACACTTTATAAAGCAGGCACGTAAAGGAGTTCGAAAAAGCGCGATTGGCAAGGTGGGATACCGCTCTCTAAATTTTCGTTATTCAAAATACGAAGCTGCCCTCCATAAACAGCTGGATTGAGCGCGACTCTCGACCGTTTCCGTCTGTATACAATCAGCTGCACATTCCGCAGAGTATTTGATGAACACAATCATTTACTGGGTTCATGCTCTGTTCAAAATTATGCATGGTTTTCGGCAGAATTTGAGTTCACCTCGTCGGCCCCTACTGCGGTCGTACCAATCATGGCGGTCATGTATGAGTAGTCACGATGGAATACGCATACAAACATAAAGACCCACGAGCTTGGAGAGCAAACATGCAAGCAATACTCGTTCTTGTTGACAGCTGTTCCTCTGTTGCTAATCAAAATTCGACGCTGGTTGAGGCTGTGCTGGAGAACCATCCAATTAGCGACACTTCATGTCTATCCCGCAGCTCTAAACACATTTTGTTTGAGTCATCCGCAATGCATATGGGAAGACGATTCGGATTGCTCAAACGATCGATGCGCTTCAATGGAAAGACGATGCTTCAAGTGTATCGCTGCATCAAGAAGGTAATGATCGTGGGATGCACTCGAAGGTCCTCAAACAATTCTGGAGTATTCGTGCTGCTGACCCGACTGCTTAGAAATCGGAACTGCGCTGATCCTACGCAATGTGATTCAGTCAGTGTGTGAATTGTGAATTGTTTGGGTCAGTGAATTGATTATGAATGTGATTCATTGTGAATTGTTTGATTCGGTGAATTGATTATGAATGTGATTCATTCATAGTGTGAATTGATCGCGAACTGATTCTATATATTTTGAATTGATTCATCCATCTATATATTGTGAATTCATTCATATATATCTATATTCTTATTATCTATTACTTATATATTCTTCTATTGTGAATTTATTATCTATTCATCTATATGTTGTGAATTGTGAATTGATTCCTTGGACACATCAATGCCCACCCCCGGCCATCCCTTACATCCATGCCCATCGTTAATAGTGCCTTGTGGCTGGCTATCCTCCTCTATGCAAGATTCAGAGCAATGGACTCTTGAACATGGTTCATCTTTCTATTTGCAATTGTTCATGGTTCATTGGACTTTTGAACATGGTTCATCTTTCTATTTGCAATTGTTCATGGTTCATCTCTCCTCTTCCCTTCATTTCATCTTTTTCCAACTGCTTCACATTTCATCATAGGTGACCTTACCATGCTGAGACGACGGAGCCATGCCCATCGCAGTGCTGTTGAAAATAAGGCTTTGCTTCCCGCTTGCTCTTTCTACTCTTGCTATGTGCAAGATGTTGTGGGATCAGTAGAAGGCACTTGCTTCATGCATGATTAAGTGATGGTAGCATGAGTTACTCTTCATGCAAATTTAAGTACATTACCACAAGGAAGTGAGGACAAGGGTTGGAAGTTCGAAACCAGTCGCGGAGATTTTGAAAACTATAGAAGGGTTCCGGCCATGTCACTCAATGAGCATGTAAAGGAAGGGCATCGAACGACCTTTACACTCGATGGCAATGCCACAAATGAAGAGGGCGAGGTGAATGAACATACCATCGAAGAGTTTCTCAAAGATAGGTCGTTCAGGGGGAGTGTGCAAGATTGGTCCACAGCGAGACAACAACGTGAGTAGATTTCAAATGGCGCATAATCATGGTGGCTGTAGGGCGGGTCATTGAGAGGTGGGATGGATGGGTCAACTCCCCACAACAAAGATCTCCGATGTTTTATGACACCATTTGTTCCTCATGTCATCAAGAAGGAAGGGGAGAGAGATCGACACTATTCCTTTGTCCCCACTCTAAGTTTCTTGTATTGCACCGTTCATTGATGTTTGTAGGAATTGCTACACCATTCATCAGTCTTTGTTATTTCTTTGCTCGACCATGTTTTTTTGTTGTGAATTTTCGACTTTGGTGTCCTCCTCTCAAAGCCTTTTGGTCGAACTGATGCACGGAGCATTACCAAAACACTGACAGCATTCAAGTTCAAAGAACTTAGCCTAAACTAGGCATTCACATAAAAGGAATCGACAAGCCTATAACATGGAAATTGAACTTTCAAGAACACTTACAGCATCAACGAAGGCACCTGCCAAATGATTTTAGTATTGTACATTAAAAAGTAAGGCTCAATAAAGCAATGTTTTACTCTGATTCATTCATAGTGTGAATTGATTCATTCATAGTATGAATGTGATTCATTCATAATAGATTTACATGGATTCGATGCACCAAACACATCCAACCATCCACGCACAACACCACCAAAGTGCACACTCCAACACAATGTCTCCCTTTGTACCTGTAATTTTTGCATCCTAGATATAGAACCATTGCTGTCATGGTCCTTATTATTGATCTCATGCTTGATTTGAGAGGTCTTGCAAATGTGTGCTTAGAAAACCACAAGGAGTTCATTCCCATAGATGACTCATCATACAGCCTATTAGGAGAGAGCTCCATGCCGGTGACATTGGAAAAATGCAATTCCAAAGTTGAGCTCTCAGACACAAGATCATAAGGCCTATTTTGAGAGAGCTCCATGAAGTATGTCTCCACTAACATTAAAAAATGGGATATTACATTAATTGGTTGTGGAGAAGGAGAGGGGTAGCAATGCTCTAACACGACCAGATCTCAAATCACTCGTAGCTTTCCGAGCCAGGTCAAAGTCTAAGGTCAAAGTCTATGTGTGTTTTGCAACAACAAACATTCCTATCTTTGAGTTTCCTTATGTACTAGGGCTTACAATGCTCAAGGCTCCTTTGCCCAATTGAAATGTCAGGCTTTTGATCCATAAACTTGAGATACAACTCCATCTACTGACCTAACATGCGGGAATAACAGAACAATGAGCCCCCTTTTTGCACTACTAAAAACAAGACAAAACATAGTATGCACAAAAACATGGTCTAATTAAAGTATATAACGAATCTAAATTGAACTAATCATTTAATAATTAACTAATCAAGATACTAGAAGAAAAACCATTTCGACACATGTTGGTTTAGGACAATCACAACTTCAACTACCAGGCTAGTTTAGGACAGTCACAATTTCAACTACCGAGTTGGTTTGGGACAATCACAATTTCAACCATCAGGCTAGTTTAGCTTGATGGTCTCAACATCACATATTAGACAATAACAAGTATATTGCTTTTCATTTCTGAATTTCACAATTAGAAAAAAAAATCACAATTAGAAAATACCAATATATTGCTTTTCATTTTTAAATTTCACAATTTCAATCATCACTAAAATTGATGTTTGTCTTAAACCAGCACTGGGCTGGTTTAGGACAATCACATTAATTCCAAGCCATCCCGGTCTAGAAGTTAAGTGGTATATGAATAGAATAGCAGGAAATTAAAGTTAACTAATTTAAGTACTAAGAAACAAAGTAATTTCAACCACCGAGACCATCAACAATGAACGTGTATTCAACCACGTTGGTTCAGGACAATCACATTGTGAAGATAGTGGGAGAGAGGAAAGGAGTCTCACTTGAGGCTTTCTCACAATCACAATGGGGGAATACACACAAAGGTGGAGGCTGAAAACAGTTTTCCTCTTCTTAGTTGTGAAAGCCAAAAGAACTCAAGTACAAAGAAATAGAAGAACCCTATATGTGGGTCTCAAACCAAACTCAACTAACTAAGGTGGCATACTAACTGAGCCACGAACTAGTGTAGATAAGGATAGCTGTCATCCAGCTATTATTCATGGGCGGTGTACCAACCGCATCTCCAGCTAACAAGTCGGTGACATAAATGCACAACAGTCACCCTGGCATATCGCGAGTGGAGCTCGATATCTCAACACTCCCCCTCGAGCTCAATCCCAATTCCTGCACACCAAGCAGGTCTCTGAACTTGCGCAGCTTCTCTGCGCCCAATGCTTTTGTGAAGATGTCAGCTACCTGATCCTCTGTGCTGACATAAACTAGATCAATAAGACCTAGTAACACTTTCTCCTGCACATAGTGATAATGCACCTCAATGTGCTTTGTTCTAGCATGAAAGACTGGGTTCTTTGCCAAGTGTATACTGCTCATGTTGTCACAATAAATGACAACTCGCCCATCTATAGACTGATGCATATCATAGAGTAGCTTATGCAACCAAGCTACCTCACATGCAGCCATTGCTGCACCCCTGTACTCAGCCTCTGTGCTCGACAAGGCAACTGTAGGCTGTTTCTTGCTGCTCCAAGTGACTACAGCACTCCCAAAAGAGAACACATATCCACTGGTAGATCGTCTATCTGAAATGCTACTAGCCCAATCAGCATCAGTGTATCCATGCAACTGTATCTGAACCCCAACCTCATAAAATAGTCCATACTGCAATGTGGACTTCACACACCTGAGTATGCGTCTAGTCGCATCCAAATTCGGTTTCCTTGGAGCCTGCATAAACTGACTTACCAACCCAACAGCATAGCTCAAATCTGGCCTGGTAATAGTCATGTAAATCAAACTTCCTACTATGCGTCTATACATAGTAGGGTCCTCCAGAAGCTCACCTGCATCTGCGCTCAGCTTCACATTCTGCTCCAAAGGAACTGAAATAGGCTTACAGCCTGTCATCCCATATTTGGACAGCATGTCCAATCCATACTGCCTCTGCAAGAGCTGTATCCCACTTGGTGATCTAATCACCTCAATGCCCAAGAAATAACGCAGCTCTCCCAAATCCTTCATCTCAAACTTCTGCCTCAATAGCATTTTCACATGAAGGATATCTTCATCACTATCACCTGTGATGATCAAATCATCAACATAAATGACCAGCAGCATAATCCCTTTCTCTGTTTTTCTCACATAGAGTGAGAAATCTGCCTTGGAAATCTGAAAGCCAATAGTGACAAGATACTGTCCTATCTTGTCAGACCATGCTCTAGGTGCTTGCTTCAAGCCATACAAGGCTTTCTTCAACCTGCAAACAAACTCAGGATGAATAGCATGAACATAACCTGCTGGCTGCTCCATAAAGACCTCTTCTTGCAAATCACCATGCAAGAAGGCATTCTTTACATCCATCTGATGTAAAGACCATCCCTTTGATGCAGCCATAGCAATGGCTGCTCTTACGGTTGCCATCCTTGCAACTGGGCTGAAAGTTTCTTCATAATCAGTGCCATATGTCTGTGCATACCCCTTGACAACTAATCTTGCCTTGTATCTATTCACAGAACCATCTGCATTGTGCTTGATCTTATAAACCCACTTACAACCAATTGCATTCTTGCCTTTAGGCAAAGGCACCAATTCCCATGTAGCATTAGCATCCAAGGCATCCATTTGTTCATCCATGGCTTTCTCCCATTTTTCATTTCCCATGGCTTGCTCAAAAGAAGTGGGTTCTGGTTCCTGTATCACTTTGACCATATAGGCATAGTGAATGGCTATAAATCCATCATATTTCAGCCTATCCACAGGATACCTAACCCTGGTAGACCTGCGCAAAATAGGCTCACTTCCAGGTGCTCTCAAAACATCCCTGGTCTTCCTTACTCCAGGTGTAACAACAGAAGGAATACCCAACTCATCATCAATGCTCTGTTCTGAGCCACTGGATTCACCATCCACACAAGAGTGACCTGCATTCACATCAAACATGGGCTGATCTACCTTCTCTTTTCCTTTTCGTGATACCTGCATACCACTCTCTGCATTGCTTTGAGGGGATTCTCCTGATCTCAATCTGCCTGTCCATGGCGAAGTATGTGAACCACTGGTAGAGGACACTCCAGGTCCACTGATATTTTGTGATTGCTGCTGTGCATTCTGTGTAGCATTACCATTTTGTGCATCTACATCAATCATCACATTTACTGGTTTATACCAGCTGCTCATCTCATCAAAAACAACATCTCTGCTCACTGTGAACTTACGTGTAGAAGGGTTATAGCATCTATACCCTTTCTGCTACAGAGAATAACCAATAAAGACGCACTTCTCAGCTTTTGGATCCAACTTGGACCTCAACTCGGACCTCAACTCATCTGGCACATGGACATAGGCAATGCAACCAAAAATCTTCAAATGAGAAATATCTGGTTTCCTACCAGTATACATCTCCTCTGGCGTCATGCCATGTATTGCTGCAGTGGGAGTCCTGTTCATTATATAGACTGCTGTAGCAACTGCTTCAGCCCAATAATAATCTGGTAGATCTTTTTCATTTAGCATAGCCCGAGATACCTCTCCAATATGCCTGTTTTTTCTTTCTGCAATTCCATTTTGCTGTGGGGTATGACTGCATGAATATTGCTGCTTTATACCATGCTCCTGCAAGAACCTTGCAAACTCATTTGAGAGGTACTCTCCCCTTCCATCTGACCTTAGGCATTTTATTTGCAGGCCTGTTTCTTTTTCAACCATAGCTTTGAAAGCTTTGAAGTGCCCAAACACTTCACTTTTCTTTTTCATAAAATACACCCACAGTTTTCTATTGAAGTCATCAATAAATGTGACAAAATAGTGACAGCCTCCAATAGATGCAACTTTTGTAGTCCACACATCAGAGTGGATTAATTCCAATGGCTTTTTACTCTCTTGAACATGGGCCTAGGAAAAGGTTTCCTTGCCTGTTTCCCAAATTGACAGGCTTCACAGACCTTGTGCATTTCTGCAACCTTGAATTTAGGCAATCCTGCAACAATATTTTGGGCTTGCATTGATTTAAGTCACTGTATATTAACGTGACCAATGCGTTTGTGCCAGATATCAATATCTGCAACTACACCGGTCCCATGTGCAAACATTGCTGCACTCAATTCAAGCATGTCTGCATCCAACGTAAACATCCTGCCCTTCTTCTTTCCTTTTGCTATCAAGCGACCATTATTTTTCATATCCTCAACAAAGCATCCATGAGGATTAAATATGACGTGCAAGCCCTGCTCAACCATCTGACCAACAGAAACCAGGTTCTTGGTGATGTTCGGGACATGAAATACATCAGACAAGTATTTCTTTTTCCCATCCTGCATAGACAAAGGAATTTTGCCAATCTGCACAATAGGATGTGCAGTATCATCACCAGTCTCCACAAATCCTGGCTTTTCCATTTTCCTTGCATCTTGCATCCATTCTGCATGACCTGTCATGTGGTTTGACGCACCTGAGTCAACATACCACACATCATTTTGTTCTTCTGCACTTGTCACAGAATTGGTCATATGCTGCACCATAAATAGATGCTCATTTCTGTCATCACCCTGCCTGCTAGAAGATGCATAATTGCCTTGCTGCAATTTTCCATTCATAATGTCATTCTGCTTTTTGTAGCAGTCCTTAGCCATATGACCCATTTTGCCACAATAGTAGCATTCAACATTGCTATTTGCATTTTGGCTTCTGTGCCATCCACCACGGCCTCTTTGGCTCCCCCTGCCTCTAGAGTTACCACATCCTCCTGCATAGGACTGGTTTTCTTGCGTTTGCTGCATATTCTGATTTCTACCATGGCCTGCAGATCGGCCTCCTCTACCTCTGCCTCTACCTCTGCCAGCATTTGAGTAGAAGACAGTTTCTTTTGAAGTTTTTGCTGAAGAAGATGCACCACCATTTCTCTGCTCTTCAGAAATTAGAAGAGCAATCAGCTCCTCAAAATCAGGAAATTTTTCACGGACGGCAATGGATGTCCGGAACTGTGCATAATCCTTTCCTAGACCATTCAAGGTCACAGAAACCAAATCATCATCATCCACTGGCGACCCAATGGAAGCAAGTGCATCTGCAATTTTCTTCACTTTCATGTGGTAGTCATTTATACTCAAATTTTCTCTCTGCACATTGTGCAACTCCTGTTTGAGTTGCATTTTCCTGGCTTGCGTATTTGTGCTGTACATTTTTGCCAAAGTATCCCATGCCTCCTTTGGCGTACTTGCATCCTGAATATGCACAATCATGGAGTCCGAAATACTGATAGACAGCCAGTACATAACTTTCGTGGCTCTCTCATGCCATCCTTTGAATGCCTGCATTTCCTGTTGACTGGGAACATTAGGAAGAACAGGTTCTTCTTCATTTCCTGTAATGAATTCCCAATAGCCTTTTCCCATCAAGAAATTCGTCATTCTAAACTTCCATGCCTGGAAGTTGTTCTTGTCAAGCTTTTCAGTGACAATCTGTGAAAGAGAATCAGATGCCATTACAGAACACTGCAAAATATTCTGTCACTGCAAAAAAATACAGCTTTTGCCTCACACGGGCAGATCTGCAAAACTGACGAAAGTGGTATTTCACCACACAGTCACTTCCTAGTGACGATTTTGCATCAACAGGCAATAGGCATGAATCTACAACTCCCAATATCTCTGCACACAGGCATACGATGCAATTTCCGCGGCACCTTTCCACCGACTAGCCGCACAGCAAAAAACAGGGCCTTTTTCTGAGTGCCTGTGAAGAGCTTCCGCCTTCAAAATGGGCCCCGAAACGGCCTCAAATCAGAAAAATAAAGTCACTAAGGGCTTTGCCCACCCCCGCAGCATATACTGCGCTCTCGCCACACCGCGAAGGGCGTCTCAATCTGAAACAGTGCACTCCTGCACTTCTGGCTGTGCTACCTGCAGAGATTTGCTCCCAAACTCGAAATAGGAAAGCAACACTGGTCCTCTTACCAGAACACCACGAACTTGGCTTGCTTTCTTGAGCTCCTTACCATGAACAAGGCTCTGATACCATGTGAAGATAGTGGGAGAGAGGGAAGGAGTCTCACTTGAGGCTTTCTCACAATCACAATGGGGGAATACACACAAAGGTGGAGGCTGAAAACAGTTTTCCTCTTCTTAGTTGTGAAAGCCAAAAGAACTCAAGTACAAAGAAATAGAAGAACCCTATATGTGGGTCTCAAACCAAACTCAACTAACTAAGGTGGCATACTAACTGAGCCACGAACTAGTGTAGATAAGGATAGCTGTCATCCAGCTATTATTCGTGGGCGGTGTACCAACCGCATCTCCAGCTAACAAGTCGGTGACATAAATGCACAACAGTCACCCTGGCATATCGCGAGTGGAGCTCGATATCTCAACACACATAACTGGTGATTGAGTTGAAGCAGCCACAATTGCATGATGTTCCAACCACCAATCTGGTTTAGTAAAATAATAATATATTGCTTTTTTGTTGTAAAATATATTGCTGTTAATTTCTGCTCAACCATGCCACCGGGCTAGTCAACAACTAATGTCTATTCAACCATCTAGTTCGGGACAATAACATAATTGGTAATTGAGCTAAAGTAGCCATAGTTTTCTAACCACTAGGTTGGTTTAGTAAAATAACAATATATTTCTTTTTTGTTGCAAAATATATTGGTGTTAATTTCTGCTCAACCACGCCACCGGGCTAGTCAGCACAGCTAATGTTTGTTCAACCATGTTGGTTCAGGACAATCACATAACTGGTGATTGAGCTAAACTAGCCTATGGTTGCATGATATTCCAAGCACCGGTCTGGTTTAGGACAATCACATTTAGTCATGAGCCTGGTTTAAGAAATTAAACAAGTAAAGTATCCTAAAGCTCAATCAAAAACAACCACCGAGCTAGTTTAGGCACCAATGACCTGTGTTGTATAATATATGATGTGTTTCTCAAACACCTTGCATCCCGTCCTCTTTTTACAGATGTCCTTTCTATTTGGAGAGACTCTCGTATTTTCTCATCAAAACGGCGTCACTCTAGCAATGAATTCTACACTTAGACTATCTCTCCTTTTCTTGCATTCTGTTGAAGCCCACAGACTTCTCAGATCGGGATGATTGTGCATTGCTTTTGCTCTACATTCAACTACTAGAGCCACATTGGTCCTTCTAATTAACAAAATCTTTGACATTGTGCGCTCAAGCCATTTCTCCTTTGTTTTTGGGGACACTAACATAGCTAATGTCACCCTTTTTGTAGCTAGTTGATCTAAGCTATGCACCCCTTTGACTTTAAGTAGGCCATTCCTCATGTTAGAGAGCATCCCCTCTTGGGCATGCATCTCCCCAGGTGTTGGTGGGATTGTTACTCTACAAACTTTAGGGTGCAAGCTAAATCTTGTGAAGACTCGAGATTGGTATTCACGTGAATGGCTTGATGTTGCTACCTCGAATGCTCACATGTCTTGGGTGTGCATATCCTAAGGTGTTGGTAGGGTTATTACTATACAAACTTTAGGGTGCAAGCTAAATCTTGTGAAGACTCAAGATTGGTATTCACTTGAATGGCTTGATGTTTCTGCCTCAAATGTTCCCACCAATCATGACACCATAGGTCATGTTCTTCGCTCCGATGGTAGCAATGATCGAATAAATGCAACTACTTCCTGCTACTGCTCTGCAAGGAGACTTCTTTTTTCTCATTGTTTCTCCCTTTGAAAATGTTTCAAAAGTGTCTTTCATTGCCATTTTGACACCGTGCCATTGCTTTCCTCGATCTATTCCTTGTGCCTTGACCAGCCTTTTCAACTTTCTTGTCTCGCAGCCTATGTTTTCTTCTTTTGCAAACCATGGCGAGCTGCATGTTGCCATTGATGCCATGGCCATAAGACCCAGAGAAGCTAGCTTGTGAGGCAAGCAATGAATAGAAGACAAGTTACCCAAAAGAAGACAATGCCAAACCAAAGTCTTCGCAAGGTCACATCGAGGTGCATGCGGGTTGTAGGGCATGGGCAGGTTGCAAGTACTTAATATTCCAAGATTCGATGGGTAGGAGGTGTGAGAATTCAAAATTCAAGGGAGTAGCAAAATGTTCAGATGTTGGGTTTCCCCCCTCTAGCGAACACGTGAGGAAAATTTAATATCCCAAACAATTGCAATGTGGCCTAAAATTTTCCTAAATACAAATAGGCCAAAGGACACGCTATCGGGTTTGATGCCATGTATTATGAGATGCAATGAACTTTGGCATGCTATGAGCTATATAGCAAGCAAGTGCATGGAAAAAGAAACAATTCAAATTTGTAAATAGTATTGGATCTATTAAAAGATCTTTGCACATGCACAAATTGCACATTTTCAGCTTCTTCCATTTTAGGGTGAATTTAGATACCAATATCAACAACTATCAATGTTTTAAAACACCATGTAGTAGTCCCACTAGTTTGGATTCCAAATTTTCAATTCGTTTTGGTTTTCAACAAATCAAAAAAAAGTATGGAGTGTGCCCGCAAATCGGTGTGCATCACTTTAGCACAACATTGGAGGCCTTGGTTGCATGTATGTACAGAATAAAATTTTGATGTTTTTTAATAAATGGCTATATCCTATAGTCTTCAAAATTTATGCTTCACATGTAACATATCACTTGTAATGCTTTAATGGCCTTGTTCCAAATCCTTCTTCCATAATTTTTTGGTCTCATGTTAGTATCGCCTGCACACCAGGCGATTCGTCCAACTTTTTCAGTTTCTTAGCGTGCAACAAGTGACCGGCATAATTTATGGGTCATGTGAGATACCTATATACAGAAGGTCCTTGAACCTCACCAAAAATGGCTACACCCAAGCAAACAACAACCTAGGACCTAAAGACCCTCAAGTGCATGTTCAACATAAGAAAATGAGGTAATTCAAAATCTCCATGCCCTTACTACAAGGAGCCAACCCATGTCATGGATCCTAAATGGTGGAGAAGAGCTTCTAAATGGGATAAGATTGATCCCAAATTCAAAGGCTTAGTAGTTTTTTATCTTCCTTTGTGCAATGTACATATATGCACATTGCATGCTTTATGTAGAATCATCGAAAAGTTGGTTTCTTAATATATTGGATTTGCTTGGAAGCTTCGACTAGAAAAGCATAGGAAAAAAGTAATTGCTACATTTGAAAAAGTATTATCGGACATGGGTCTCCATGGAGGAGATGTTCATGTCATAACAGACATCAAGAAGTCATCAAATGGAAAGGATGTTCCTATCAAAAGTTGCATTATCACAATTAAACTTGGCTACAATATCGCACAATAGAAAAGAAGAAGGCAAATCATTGATAATTCAACAGCTGCATAGAAACATGCAACGTGGAGGCAATCAAAGGTCTTTGTGAATCACAAGTGGATCGATAGAGTTGTAAACCTTATAGAGATTTATAACAATGAAGGAGAGACTCTGTAATATTTGCAAAAAAAATTAGTACAAAGTCTAAGTACTTTGTACTAATTTTCTTGTAGGACTATCTTTTCTTGTACGACTTTGTGTCCTTTGTAACTATCTTTTCTTGTAGGACTTTGTGTCCTTTGTAACTTTTGACAATACAATATATTTGAGTTTACTTTGCACTTCTTTTACATCAATCTACGCTTTTTTTATCTGTTTAGCCTCAGAATCTAGTAGAAGTGGCTCTCTAAACCTAATCAAATGATGCTTTCCATTATCATGTAAATGTCTAGGATTTTTTATTCCAAGTGCTAAAGCATAAGCAGTGTATGTCAAAAAGTACCCTGCTTAATATAACCTTGTCGTTCAACCAATTTACTTGGTACCCACCAGAAACTTTAACAAGAAACTTAAAAAATCATACAGGCGTCTCTCCATCGTTACTTAATTGTCTATGGTAAATCAATCTTGGTAGAGGACATCTTGCTCGTATAGTGTGCAAGAGAAGACAACTGTCCAAGTCCCCTTTCTTGGCTCCCAATGGACCTTCTTAAAAAATTGACATCTTCATTATAGAGCTACAATATCAAAAAAGAAGTAATGAGAAATATGTACACAGGTCATGATAAAGAAGATCTAGCAGAGAAAATAGTGATAGCGTACCTTCATATTCTCACCGTCCTCCTAAATTTTATCAGTCCAAATATCAATGCTTCTGTCAATGCTACTTTGTGTTTTCCTTTGCTCCTCCACCTTTGGCTGAATATTATTCTGGTCCTCCACCTTTTGCGTTTTGACCTTATTGATGGTCCCATCATCTAGGGATTTGCATTTAGAAGACCCTTGGGATTAATACAATTACTTTGCATGTTGAATTGTGTTGTATCTCAGTGTTTACTCAGTTTTGACTTGAGTGAGTCATCACCTATATTCATATAGTTTTCCCACTTAGCACAAACCATGTATGATAGAATTTTAATGTTGGCATCTTTTTTTGCACCCCGCATGGAATAGGAAGACCAACAAAGCAACCCTAGGAATGCAAGAGTAAGCATCATCCTATTGAGCTAAGCTCTCACCTACACCAACTTGAAGCATGAGATTATAGTCAAACCTATGGTGAGAGAAGAAGACCGTCAATACATTCTAACCCCTCCATGATAATTTACCCTCATGCCATTTCCCCTCCTTGCCATAACATTGGTCTCATCTGTGCTCCAGATGTTGGATGACTCTTGCACGGTTTAGAACTTTGGCAACTTAAATGGACAATTGGGGCTATCTTCTCTTAAATCCCTCCTACCACGGTTTGGGAAAGGGTTGAGGTGGATGTGTTAGATTTCAAAAAGAGAGACTTATTGTACTCTTGCATCACTCATAACCTACCCACCCTCCATGCTCTATTATTTTTTTAATTGCACATTCTCTTCCCCTCTAGATGTGTCTCAAGTCAATGCATCCCATTCCACACTCTATAAACCCATCCCTTTACACTTGTAATTTTACTTTGAGCTAGTTAAGGTTGTGGTTAATGCCTCTATTTTATTGTGAACTCAATACCAAGGGAGGCGTGTTTATGACACCTATCCTCCCAAACTAAGTTAAGCAAGTTCTTACCATGTTTTCTTGTTGGATGGTGGTAGGTAGGCAGACTCCCCTCTTCAATAAAAGTGATGCTTGCCAGGACTTTTCCAAGCTCAACTTCCATATAGATTCCATAAAGTCATTGCTACAAAAGTGCCCACTACTAGTTTCCTTCATAAATAGGGATTCAACGACTTGTACAAACTTTCCCGTTAATGCAATTAGTCCTATTTCATTGTCTAGCTTTGCTCCAAACGGGCCCCGCAACCCGAGAGTGGGCTACCTCGAGAAATGCTCCATCTACCCTTAGTGCAGTCAGTCATGGGATGCCTTCCCACACTTGCATGTAGCCTAGTTAGTGGTGTGACAACTCTATCTAAAGCCGTCCAGCCATCAGGCCACACATGGCCCCCATCTGGTGTCCAAACCAGGACCTACCGGATAACCAAGCTACTCAAATGCCTTCTCCTCATATGGGGGGGCTTACAAGTAGAGTTAGCTGGTTCCCGCGTAGTTACATGAGAGTGGAGCATTGATATCTAACATGCACATGGGACTGGTGTAGTTGCAAATATTGATATCTGGCATAAACGCATTGGTCATGTTAATGTACAATGACTTAAATTAATGCAAGCCCAAAATATTGTTGCAAGATTGCCTAAGTTCAAGGTTGCAAAAATGCATAAGGTATGTGAAGCCTGTCAATTTGGAAAACAGGCAAGGAAACCATTTCCTAGACATGTTTAAGAGAGTAAGAGGCCACTGGAATTAATCCACTCTGATGTGTGGACTACTAAAGCTGCATCTATTAGAGGCTGTCATTATTTTGTCACTTTTATTGATGACTACAATAGAAAAGTTTGGGTGTATTTTATGAAAAAGAAAAGTGAAGTGTTTGGGCATTTTAAAGCTTTTAAAGCTATGGTTGAAAAAGAAACAGCTTGCAAATAAACTGCCTAAGGTCAGATGGAGGGGGAGAGTACCTCTCCATGGCATAAAGCAGCAATATTCATGCAGTTATACCCCACAACAAAATGGACTTGCAAAAAGGAAAAACAGGCATATTGGAGAGGTATCTCGTGCCATGCTTAACGAAAAAGACCTACCATATTATTATCAGGCTGAAGCAGTTGCTATAGTAGTCTACATAATGAACAGGACTCCCACTACAGCAATACATGGCATGACGCTAGAGGAGAGGTATACTGGTAGGAAACCAAATATTTCTCATTTGAAAGTTTTTGGTTGCATTGCCTATGTTCATGTGCTAGATGAGTTGAGATCCAAGTTCGATCCAAAAGCTGAAAAGTGCATTTTTATTGGTTAGTTTTCTGCAACAGAAAGGATATAGATGCTATAACCCTTCTATTCGTAAGTTTACAGTGAGGAGAGATGTTTTTTATGAGATGAGCAGCTGGTATAAACCAGTATATGTGATTGATGATGTAGATGCCCAAAATGGTAATGCTGCACAGAATTCACAGCAGCAATCACAAAAATTAGTGGTCCTATAGTGTCCTCTAGCAATGTTTCACATACTTCACCATGGACACGCAGATTGAGATCAGGAGGATCTCCTCAAAGCAATGCAGATAGTGGTATGCAAGTATCACGAAAAGGAAAAGAGGAAGTAGATCAGCCCATGGTTGATGTGAATGCAGGTCACTCTTATGTGGATGGTGAATCCAGTTCCTTCTATTGTTACACCTGGAGTAAGGAAGATAAGGGATGTTTTGAGAGCACCTAATAGTGAATCTATTTTGCGCAGGTCTACTAGAGCTCTGCATCCTGTGGATAGGCTGAAATATGATGGATTTACAGCCATTGACTATGCCTATATGGTCAAAGTGATACATGAACCAGAACCCACTTCTTTTGAGCAAGCCATGGGAAAATAAAAATGGGAGAAAGCCATGGATGAAGAAATGGATGCCTTGGAAGCAAATGCTACATGGGAATTGGTGCCTTTGCCTAAACACAAGAATGCAATTGGTTGCAAGTGGGTTTATAAGGTGAAGCACAATGCAGATGGTTCTATGGACAGATACAAGGCAAGATTTGTTGTCAACGAGTATGCACAGACATATGGCATTGATTATGAAGAAACATTCAGTCCGGTTCCAAGGATGGCAACCGTAAGAGCAATCATTGCTATGGCTACATCAAAGGGATGGTCTTTACATTAAATGGATGTAAAGAATGCTTTCTTGCATGGTGATTTGCAAGAAGAGGTCTATATGGAGCAGCCACCAGGTTATGTTCATGTTGTTCATCCTGAGTTTATTTGCAGGTTGAAGAAAGCCTTGTAAGGCTTGAAGCAAGCACCAAGAGCATGGTCTGACAAGATAGGATAGTATCTTGTCACTATTGGCTTTCAGATTTCCAAGGCAGATTTCTCACTTTATGTGAGAAAAACAAAGAAAGGCATTATGCTACTTGTCATTTATGTTGATGATTTGATCATCACACGTGATAGTGATAAAGATATCCTTCATGTGAAAATGCTATTGAAGCAAGAGTTTGAGATGAAGGATTTGGGAGAGCTACGTTACTTCTTAGGCATTGAGGTGATTAGATCCACAAGTGGGATATGGCTCTTGCAAAGGCAGTATGGATTGGACATGATGTCCAAATATGGGATGATAGGCTGTAAGCCTATTTTAGTTCCTTTGGAGCAGAATGTGAAGTTGAGCGCAAATGCAGGTGAGCTTCTGGAAGACCCTATTATGTACATATGCATAGTAGGAAGTTTGATTTATGTGACTATTACCAGGCCAGATTTGAGCTATGCTGTTGGGTTGGTAAGTCAGTTTATGCAAACTCCAAGGAAACTGCATTTAGATGTGGCTAGACGCATACTGAGGTATGTGAAGTCCACATTGCAGTATGGACTATTTTATGATACCGGGATTCAGATACAGTTGCATGGATACACTGATGCTTATTGAGCTGGTAGTATTTTTGATAGACGATATACCAGTCTCTTTTGGGAGTGCTGCAGTCACTTGGAGCAGCAAGAAACAGCCTACAGTTGCCTTGTCAAGCACAGAGGCTGAGTAAGGGGGGTGCAACAATGGCTGCATGTGAGGTAGCTTGGTTGCATAAGCTACTTTATGATATGCATTAGTCTACAGATGGGCTAGTTGTCATTTATTGTGACAACATGAGCAGTATAGACTTGGCAAATAACCTACTCTATCATGCTAGAACAAAGCACATTGAGGTGCATTATCACGATGTGCGGGAGAAGGTTCTAGTAGGTTTTATTGATCTAGTTTATGTCAACATAGAGGATCAGGTAGCTAACATATTCATGAAGGCATTGCGTGCAAAGAAGTTACGCAAGTTCAGAGACCTGCTTGGTGTGCAGGAATTGGGATTGAGCTTGAGGGGGAGTGTTGAGATATCGAGCTCCTCGTGATATGCCAGGGTGACCATTGTGCATTTATGTCACCGACTTGTTAGCTGCAGATGCAGTTGGTACACCACCCATGAATAATAGCTAGATGACAGCTATCTTTATGTACTCTAGTTAGTGGCTCAATTAGTGAGCCACCTTAGTTAGCTGAGTTTGGCTTGAGACCCACATATAGGGTTCGCCTATTCTTTTGTACTTAGAGTTCTTTTGGCTTTCACAACTAAGAAGAGGAAAACTATTTTCAGCCTCCACCTTTGTGTGTATTCCCCCATTGTGTATGTGAGAAAGCCGCAAGTGAGACTCCTTCCTTCTCTCCCACTCTCTTTATAGCTCTCACAACAATTTTTGAGTTGTTATTTTAGTAGCTATCTTTGGGCATAGATGTAATCTCTTTTGTTCAAATTTTGCTCGATGAGGCTCTCAGTAATTGTTGAGTTGTTAGTTGTTATAATCACTCTTTGGATGTAGATGTAATCTCTTTTATTCAATGTTTACTCGATGAGGCTCTCAAAAATTGTTGTCATTAGTTTTTATAAACAGTCTTTGGACATAGATGTAATCTCTTTTGTTTAATGTTAACTCGATGAGGCTCTTAGCAATTGCTGAGTTGTTATAAAATGTCTTTGGATATAATCTCTTTATTCAACTTTTTCTCTCAGCAATGGCTGAGTTGTTATACTCATCAGGCGTAATCTCTTTAAATTTTCAACTTTAATATAAATAATACTATTATCACAGTCATTGCTGGTAGTGGTCATTGCTAGTTGTAGTCGTTGCATAAGCAATTGATGCATCAGGAAATACATTTCTTTGGTTTTAGGATTAACTGCAAGTAGTACTAAGAACTAGTGTCGTGGTTGGAAATAAATACATTTTTCTTGGTTTAGGATTAATTACAACCCGCACTAAAATAGAACTATCATAGTGGTTGCACAAGGAACATTAGGAGAAAAAGCTCATTTGGGGCCTTTTAGCCTTATCAATTGTAAATATTCTTGGGATATTCTCTCAAAAATAGGGGCATGGATTTCTTTTATAAATTAGCTGGACTTGTTGGACTTGGCATATTTAGAACCTCATGTTTGAGAGGTTTTTAATAATATATACCATGATGGGGTTTGGAAATGGGAATGGAACATGTAAGAAAGGAATATTCCAAGTATCTTTCCATTCCCATGTGCAAACCCCATCATGGTATATTTCATTGGAAACCTGTCAAATGGTAGGTTCTAAATATGCCAAGCACGACAAGTTTTGAGCTAATGTGTAAAAAAATTTCCATGCCCCCCTTTTTTGAGAGAAAATTCTTAAATGGGTTTCTCTTAGGGACCCAAAATGAGCCCCAAATTTCCCTAATGATACATTTTCCTTGGTTGTAGGATTAACGGCAAGAAGCATTGAAATAGTTCCAAGAACCAACACAGTGGTTGCATGGAAATACATTTCCCTTGGTTTAGGAGTAACTACAACCACACTAAAATAGAACCAGTGTGGTGGTTGCACAAGGAAATACACTTTCCTTCATTTAGGATTAATATTTACCACTTGTTTTAACTATTAATTGCACTCTCGTTACACTAGAAAAACATGTTATTCCAACCACTGGGCTAGTTCTAAACCTGCCCGATGGCATGCTAAGAACTTGATTTAAGAAAGGTGACTGGTCAGTGCAAAATATATGAACAATTTTGGGACTACGACGTGCGGCTCACATGACCCAACCAATTAAGGTAAATACATTTTCTTTGGTTTAATTAGGAGTAGATACAACCACCACTAAAATAACTGCAAGACCTAGCGCACTGGTTGCACCAAGCAAACATTAGTGTAGTGGTATTGCAAATATAGATCAAGTAGAAAAGCTCTGTATAGATAACAAATGTCGATCAAATGTGGCAAGTTATGGGTAGATGATAGGTGGAGAGCTATCGATAGATGATAGGATAGACTGTGGATAGTCCAATGCACAAAGATGGAGTACAGATACTGTAGAAAGGAGGGCATAACTACTCATGTAGTGACATGTGTTGAGATCTTCAGTGTTCAGAAGAGCAAGTTCTTACAGATTGTATCTCATTATTACAATAGTAAGGCAATCATTATGCTGAAAACAATTCCTACAAGAGCGTGAGTGCACTTGCAATTCAAAATATTGCCCACCAGTGCATTGCATCATAGCCCCAAAATTGTCCCTAAAATAGTTTTGCAATTGGCCACACGTGATTGTGTGTTGTGACAAAATATGAAGAGGGGAGAGGAGAAGAGTGGAGATGAGGAGAGAGGGCACAGCTAGAGAGCACACCACAAATGACTAACTGTACACTAGAATTAGTTGAAAAAATAGAATATATACAAACCCTTTTAGGGTTAGGGTTAGGGGATCTAACCCTTTCCTTTATAGCACTCTATAAGGTTAGTGCTATGCACATATGATCACGTGATGGTGCTATGCACACATGATCACATGATGTTGAGCGTGAACTCTCAACACCTTCCCTCAAGATCAACATCATGAAGTAGGCCTTCCCTCAAGATGATGATTCTGGGGAATCGAAGAAGGATTGAGCATTACATTCCATCACACCCCTTTAATGGGAATGTCCTTCCTCTGCATCAAACCAAGAGCTAGTCGGTGTTTCTCGAATAGCTCTTTACTGAGTGGTTTGGTAAAGATGTTTGCAACATTTTCTTTGCTATCACAATGCTGCAGTGTGATGTCACCAAGTAATACTCTTTCTCTGATGAAGTGCTCTCTGACATCAATGTGCTTTGTTCTGGAGTGATATACTGGATTTTTGGCCAATGCTTGAGCCGATTGATTATCACAGTATATTGTTGTTGGCTTTGACTCATCAAAGTAATCTGTTTCTGACAATAGTCTTCTGAGCCATATAGCCTCACATGCACCTGTAGTGAGTGCTCTATATTCTGCTTCAGTCGAAGACAAAGAAACAGTTGGCTGTTTGTTTGACAACCATGATATAGCACCTTGACCAAGGAAAAATGCATATCCCTGTGTTGATCTCCTGGTCTCATGATCTCCAGCATAGTCACTATCACAGTATCCATGCAACCGTGGATGACTTCCTCTGTATTCTATCCCAAATTGTCTTGTACCTCTGATGTATCTCAAGACTCTTTTGGCTGCATTCCAGTGAGACTATTTTGGATTTGCCATAAACTGTGCTAATGAACTTACTGCATAACAAATATCTGGTCGTGTGATTGTCAAATATATAAGAGATCCAATGAGTTGCCTGTAGTATCTGTCATTGATTGTAGGCTTTTCTGAATCTTTAGTAAGTTTCAAACTCTGTTCCATGGGAGTGACTGCAATCTTGCAATCTGCCATATGAAACTTCTTCAGGAGACTGTCAACATACTTGAGCTGACTCATGAATGTGCTATCTGAATCTCTCCAGAACTCAATTCCAAGACAATAGTGCATAAGTCCAAGATCTTTCATGTCGAACTCTGCAGATAAGTCTTGTTTTAATTTTCTGATGAAGCTATCCTTGCTTCCTGTCACAATCAGATCATCTATGTACAAAAGTGCAATAGTAATATCTTCCCCTTGAACTTTGTAGTAGAGAGTATGATCTGCATTGGACTTCATGTATCCTAGATCAGCAAAATACTTGTCAATTCTGCTGTACCAACTTCTGGGTGCTTGCTTTAAGCCGTAGAGGCTTTTCTTGAGATGGCAAACCTGGTTCTCCTTTCCTGGTTCAACATAACCGGCTGGTTGTTGCATGTAGACTTCCTCGTCTAGATAACCATTGAGAAATGCATTCTTGACATCGAGCTGATACACATTCCATTTACTGAGTGTCGCTAGTGATATCAAGAACCGTATGGAATCCATCTTTGCTACTGGAGCATAAGTCTCATCATAATCTTGGCCATATTGTTGTGCAAATCCTTTTGCAACTAATCTGGCTTTGTATCTCTGAATACTGCCATCTGGATTGTACTTCACTTTGTATACCCATTTGTTGGCTATGGCCTTCTTTCCTGGTGGAAGGTCGCATAATTCCCAAGTGTTATTTTTATACAAAGCATCCATTTCTTCATTCATAGCAGTTTGCCATTCTGGCTTATCTACTGCGTCTTCGAAGTACACTGGCTCTTCTGTAGCCATGATGGTAGTCATAAGAGCATAGTTGGTGGTTTCCACCTGAATTGCTTTGCCTTTCTGAGCATATGTCAATCTGGCTGGTGGTCTGCTTTCCCTAGTAGACCGTCTGAGCTGCTGTGGGGTGTTGCTGGCAATTCTTGCTCTTCTTCATCAACCTGTTCTGTAGGTGACTGTGAAGTCGATGCTTCTATCTCCTGTGTAGGTGAGGTTTTCCATTCTGATTCCTCATCGAAGATTACATCTCTGGAGATAATGACTTTGCGGTTGATGGGATCATACAATTTGTATGCTTTGCTTTCTTCACTGTAGCCAACCATGATGCATTTGCGTGACTTCACATCCAATTTCCTGCGATGATCATCATGTATGTGGGCATATGCTATGCAACCAAATATGCGGAGATGCCCAATGCGTGGCTTGTGTCCACCCAGTGAATGCTTCATAAGGAGTCATACCTTGTATTGGTTCGGTAGGAAGCCGATTAAGCAAGTAGTTAGCTATAGCTATTGCTTCTGCCCAATACTGATTCGGAAGATGCTTTTCACTAAACATTGCTCTAGCACTGTCTGCTAAATTCCCATTCTTCCTTTCAGCTCTTGCATTTTGCTGAGGAGTATCTGCACATGTGAATTGTCTTCGAATGCCGTGATTTTTGCAAAAGTTCATGAATGCTGAAGACATGTATTCACCTCCTCTGTCTGATCTCATGACCTTGATCTTTCTGCCTGTTTGGTTTTCTACCATGGCTTTGAATTCTTGAAATCTGGCAAACACTTCATATTTTTCTTTCAGAAAGTAGACCCAACAATATCTGCTGTAGTCGTCGATGAAGGTCAAGTAATAAAGTGAACCATTGATGCTGCGGGTCTGGGCATAACCCCATACATCTGTATGAATCAAATCAAGAATACCTCGTGCACGAGAGGTACTTCTGACAAAGTTGGTTCGCTTTTGTTTGCCGAAGCAGCATGCTTCACAAACTTTTCCAAGAAACTGTAGCTTCGGAATCCCAATTACCATATTCTGATTCCTGAGATCTAACAAGTACTTGAAGTTGACATGACCATATCTCTTGTGCCATTTTGCAGATAGTGGCATCTGTTGCATTTGAGCTGACATGGCATGCTTATCTGGTACTGTAGCTAGCATCCTGTATAAGCGTCCTTCCTTGACACCTTTTGCTACTAGCTGACCTCTTTTGGATTTGTCTCTGATAGTGCATTCATCACCGTCGAAGATGACTTTGTAGTTGTGTTCCGTCATTTGACCTACTGACAAAAGGTTCTTGCTGAGCTTCGGAACATAGAGCACATCTTTGACTAATCCTTTTGTACCAGTGAAATTGTTCATAGGGATAACACATGTCCCTTGAACCGGATTCGGTGTATTGTCTGCTGTGTAGATGAGTGTAGATGACATTCTTTTGACCTTCTAATGGCTTCATTTCTGTGAACCATTCCTGATGATTTGTCATATGAGATGATGCACCGCTGTCGATGTACCAAGGATCCTGTTCCACTTGGTCGACTTGATAACTGAAATCCTCTTTGGGATTGAAATCAGTGTCTAGGTGCATTGTATCAGTCTGATGCAATTCCTCACTTGCAAGAAACATATTGCCATGTTCATTTGCAAAATGACTGTGACTAGAATGTCCACCACGATGATTTCCTCTTCCTCGAGAATTCCCTCGATTACTGCTGGTGGATTGACCGCCTTGGTCATACTGCTTCTTGCGGCAATCTCTTTCATAGTGTCCAAACTTGTGACAATAGTTGCATTGAATGTTTGACACATTGGTGGATGCATTCCCTCGTCCTTGGAATCTTCCTCGGTTGGAATGATTTCCTCTTTGCTGATTTTGGTGTTGCTGAGGATGATGCTGATGCTGATGCTGATTCTGACTTTGATTTTGTTGATGATGACCACTTTTCTGATATGATCTACCTCTGTTTCTGCCTTTGCCTCTGCTTTTGTCTGAAGCTGTGAATGCCTGATCATTAGAATGACCTTTACGTGCTTGAATGGCCTGAGTCCTGAGTTCTTCACCAAGTAGAACTGACTGAAGTTCTTCTAGTGTTGGAATTTGCCGTTGGATGGCAATACTCTGGACTAGATTCTCATATCCTTCTCCTAGTCCATTCAGGATTACTTGAACCATTTCTGCGGGATTCATAGTCTCTCCTGCTGCTGCAAGTTGATTGTTGTAGTCTTTGATGCGGAGTACATAAGCATGACCGGTTTCACTGCTATTGCGGAAACTCTGGTTGATCTGGTTTCTCAGGGTGAGAATCCTGGATGTGTTCTTGGACTCGTAGAGAGCTGCGAACATATCCCATGCTTCTTCTGATGTCTTGACTGTGTTGAGTTGTCCTAGCATGACATCTTGCACATTCTGCTTGATCAGGTGATAGGCATACTTGTCTTTCTTATCCCATTCTGCTTGAGCTCGGGCAATGGCAGGATCTGCTACTGGTGCGGAAACTAATGGTGTAGATGTAGATCCCGTTGTTGGTGCTGTGACAACAGATGGAGTAGAGCTACTGGTGGCTGTGGATCGGCCAATGGTCTAGGTATGGATCCATCGACATACTCCCATTTGTCCTGAAGCACAAGAATGGTCTCCATTCAGTATTTCCATGTACCGTAATTGGAGTTGTCTAACTTAGCAGATGCCTCCAGATTGAGGTTGCTAGTCGACATGGTGCAAACAATGTACTCAAAAGTGCCCTGAAAAACTCTGTATGAATCAACTGCAAATACACTGAAGATGCCAAGTGAAATCTCTGTATCGTCGGTGAAGATAGAACTGCAGTATATAAGATCTGATCTGTGTTACAAGGCTTGTGGCAATGATGCTGGGAATAGCCAAGAGGCTTTACAAGGCTGAAAAATGATGTGCACGATGCCATGAGATAGCCAAATAGGCTTTACAATGGTGGCATGTGTGTGTGAAATCAAGTGCTATCTGCCCACTGAATCAATCTGCAATGCCTCTGAACTCTGAAGTCTGCTCATTGAACTGATGAACGTAAGGTTTCAGGTAATGTAATGATGTGAAATCGGATGTGAGCGTATGGACTAACTCCGAGTAGGTACTAGTTGGGAATTTTGGGCATGGCTTAGATTGGCAACTTGGGGAATTCAAAGCGTCCCCTCTATGGCGATCTAGTCTACTCTGATCTAGATCTAAACCAACCATCGATCGATGAAAGAGCAGCAAATAATTCCTTTTCTTTTGTTCTTTTTAAGTGCTGGGTCAGATGCGTTGATGTAGAGGCAAATGTGCGTGAAGGAAGTGGTTTTGTCGGCGAGGCTCAAATGTGAGTGTAACTTGTGCCGAAATGTGCATGTGATGTAACGAGCGCGTAGAGCACAAAAAATCGAGCGACTTTCCTTTTTGGAGCACCCTCAAATTCTTCCTGGATCAAGAGATATGACTTGATCTAGGTGGAGGGGCAAAAGGAGTGCAAATGGTGCTCAATGATGATGTGTCACTGTGAGTCACATGCAGTGATGATGTGGCACTGTGCTTAGCAAGAGGTGTGCCAGTGAAGCTTTGTGCTGAGGTGGCAGGAGTGAGGTGGCACAGATGATGTCAGCAGGGTGACGTGGCACTGATGACATGGCCTGATGACATGGCATGATGACATGGCACTGATGATGTGGCACTGATGACGTGCCCTGATGACGTGTCAGTGCTGACGTGGTAGATGACGTGGTAATGGTGACGTGTCAGTGCTGACGTGGTGCTAGTGATGTGGCATTGTGGATAAGGGTGCCACGTGGCTGGTGACCACACCTGTGTGTGTGGTGACCCTGGGTGGATAAGGTCTATGCCAGGTGTCAATTTTGTGGCCAGCCCCTAGGTGCTTCCTATCTGCCACGTGTAGGAAGATTGGAGGTCGGAATCTTCGAGGTTCTGCTGGAATCTATGAAGATTCCATCGAGGCCGCGGATTTCCGTCGATGAGGTAGTTGGAGAGCGCGGCTGTGGAGCTGTTGTTGAGCACCCGTGGGCAACGCCTGCTGGGAACTGTACTGCCTCTAGCATGGCATCCAGCCCGATGGCCAGATGCCAAGCGATAAGACTGTGGGCGGTGGCGACGACGCGTTCAACACCTTCTTCAGTGAGACCGGGGCTGGCAAGCATGTCCCGCGAGCTATTTTCCTAGATCTCGAGACCACTGTGATCGACGAGGTTCGCACTGGCACGTACAGGCAGCGCTTCCATCCTGAGCAGCTCATCAGCGGTAAGGAGGATGCCGCAAACAACTTCGCCCGAGGCCACTATACCATTGGAAAGGAGATTGTGGATCTCTGCCTTGACCGCATTAGAAAGCTAGTGGTCGGAGGCGGCACTGGCTCTAGCCTTGCCAGTCTTCTTCTGGAGCGGCTCTCCGTGGACTATGGCAAGAAGACGAAGCTGGGCTTTACCATGTATCCTTCGCCTCAGGAGCTTTCGGACTCCTATTACAGGCCACTCAAGAAGCAATCGTATATCTGCCTCATAGTCTTGGAGAGTCGCTAAGGGTCGTTGATGTTGAAGGAGCCATCTGGCGACTGTGAGCGGGCCTTGTGGAAAAGCTGTTGTTCGATGGAGAAGCTCGTCGTTGGAGCTGGCGGCTACTGGTACAATTGATCAGGTTGTCAAGCAGATGGATTTCGTGGAGGAGTCGCTTCATTGAGGCTGAGGAGGCCGCTAGGTCCTCAAGCTGTACTGCTATGGAGGCATTGGTCGTCGTTGTATGAGCTCTCTTTGTGAGCCGCCTTGGAGACGATGATGGAGTCGTTGTAGCTAGTCGGCCGCCCTTGCTGCTTTGGAGTCTCTCTTTCTCTCTACGCAGTTTGCGCGTTTGCCCACCTCAGCTGAATCTCTCAGAGTCCTCTATTCCTCATAGAAATTCTCACACTTTCTCTCAGCATGAATGGATTTCAATCTCTTACTCTTACAGAAAGAAGAACTCTCTCTCTCTCTCAAGGATGGAATTCTCTCAAGCAAGAAGAAGAGGAATATCTCTCTCTCTCATAGGATTATGAAGAACTCTCCCTATTTTTCTCACAAAGATAATGGATGGACAATCTCTCTCTCACTCATAATGGAAGTCCTCACAAAGAATGAACGGAATGAATAACTCTCAAAGGAGATGACGGAAATCTTCTTTCAATGGATGAAAATTCTCTCAACGGAAGTGAACGGAAGAATCTCACAATCACTCAAGAGAACTCTCAATCTCACAATCTCTCTCACACTCTCAAGAATCTCAATGTCTCAACGGAAGACAAGGGAGCTCTGATACCATGACAAAATATGAAGAGGGGAGAGGAGAAGAGTGGAGATGAGGAGAGAGGGCACAGCTAGAGAGCACACCACAAATGACTAACTATACACTACAATTAGTTGAAAAAATGGAATATATACAAACCCTTTTAGGGTTAGGGTTAGGGGATCTAACCCTTTCGTTTATAGCACTCTATAAGGTTAGTGCTATGCACATATGATCACGTGATGGTGCTATGCACACATGATCACATGATGTTGAGCGTGAACTCTCAACATGTTGACCCTACTCTCCTACTTGTATCACTTGGTGATAGTGCAATAATCCTCTTGTCTTGCATTGAAGGGGAGTGTTGAGATTTGAACATGAGGATGATTGGATAATGCTATTTTGGATAGGATTTGAATAGGGTAATGGAGACTTGGTAGCCTTGATATTAGGTGGTACCTTGTGGAGCGCTAGGAGCCTTTATTCATAAGGCTGATGATTAACAAGATCATGATATGTTGATCCTAGTCCTTGTCTCCTCCAACTTCTTCCATGCTCAACTTCTTCCTCCATTGGGCACTCTCTTCTTGTTTACCTCTAGCCAAGGATTTGCAAATTAAAGCAGGCGTTTTAAATCGGCGAATTAAAACGTTTTAAATATTTTTTGACCTTCCTTGGAGCGATTTAAACCAGCCCCACCATGTTTTTTTATCGAGACCAGTTGCAAAAAGTTACCACATGGTAAAACCACTTACCATGCGGTACAAGGGTAGGTATACCCCTGGTGTTTACCTATACCATGCAGTGATGTATATACTGCACGGTCTACTTCATGTACTACACGACATGAGTTTTTGGTACATACCGAGTGGTATTGTGAACATAACGTGCGATGCAATTTCTTATATATACTTTGTGCCAACCTCGTACTATTTACATTCCCGAGAATCTAGCTCTACTTGGAGTCTCAAAAAAAACAAAGAAGGACAAGGAAAAAGTGATAAAGAAAGCTTCCAAACTGATTTGTGAGTTTTTATATCCTTTCAAAAAGTGTCCAGTGTTGGTGGTGGGCTCGCTTAGGTCAGCTGATATCTACCCACACTAGGATGCAAAATGGATAAATGCATAGCACTTAGTTGATGGTTTATCGTTTGTGATTTGAAAGGATTATTTTTTTGAGAATGTTTTTTTTAATATATTTCAAGTTATTTTCACAAAAATATAAGAAAGTTTTTTTTTGTAGACATTAGCTTTTAAAATTTAGTGAATTCTCATGGTTTTTGGTATTTTACTAGCTATATAGCCTATAGGCTACAAAAAAATAGTTAAAAATATATATGAGATTGAATGTAAGTATCTATGTGCCGGTGGAGAGTCTGCATATGCCGACTTGTAACTACTCACATATGGATGCAAAACACCTTTGAACCACGTGCTAGTGGGTGGTTCGCATATGCCGACCAGTAACTACTCGCACATGGATGTGAAATTGGAAATGATATATTATACTTTATAGGTACTTATTAGGTAATAGGAAGATGAAAATGCTTGGATTTTTCCAGTTGTGGCTCGCATTCGCCAGTTGATAACAACCCATTGAAAGTCTAGCCAGTTGTGTAGCTCATAATTGCCAGCTTGTATCAACCCACAAATTACATGCTAGAGATCATTAAATTACAGACTATACTAGTTTGCTTTTAAGAAGAAATTTGTGGCATTCCATACTATGCATTTATGTGCAGAGATTAATACTATCTTATTTCAGAACAATTAGTTGATCTTATAGAGGTATGAAATGTATGTCTAAACTTACATTAGATATGTCTAACCTAGGTAGCATCCTTCACTTCATAGATTCAAACAAAGGGTCTTGGGCACGACGATTGGATGGTTGCTCTTGTTGAGAGACCACGCTCAACATGTGATTACATGTGCATAGCACTAACCAATATAGATTGCTAAAAAGGAAAGGGTTAGATGCCCTAGCCCTAGCCCTAAATGGGTTTGTATATAATCTACATTTTTATCTAAATCTAGCATACAGTTAGTCATTTGTGGTGTGCTCTCTAGCTATGCCCTCTCTCCTCAACTCCACTCTTCTCCTCTCCCCTCTTCATACTTTGTCACGGTCCCTTGCTTTCCGTTGAAGCATTGTGATCCTTGAGAGAGAGAGAGTGATCAAGAGATTGAGAGATTGAGAGATTGAGTGTTCTCTTTTGTGAGAGAAAATTATGTCCATTGTTTTGAGAAAATTTCTGTCTATCCATTTCATGAGAGATTCATGAGTGATGTCTAGTAAGTGTTCATTCAGATTTGAGAGCATTCTTTGAGAGATTTCGGTCATTGCATGTGATAGAAACCCATTCATTCATAGAGAGATTTAGCTATTCGGAGAGTGAGATACTTTCTTTTGAGAGAGAGAGAGAACTCTCTTTCCTGCAAAGAATTTTGAGGTAAAGACCTCTATCTACGTAAGCACCTCCTGCAAGCAACACCAAAGGGTAGCAAGCATACGAGAAAGCTTGGCTTCTAAGACAAGATGATCAACAAGCCCTGAAGCAAGGCGACTCATACAAAGTGACGAAGCCTCTTACAATGACTTTCTAGTCCATGCAACAAACTACTGCATGCTCACCAACATGAGCTGCAATGCCTGTCTACAGAGCCGCCTCTACAATGTTCATCCCTACAAGGCTCGGTTTTCCTTCACCTCTAGTCAACCAACAAATTCAAATACCGCTGCTCCTCCTAAGGAAGATGATGCTCCTCCTACAAGGGAGGACTACCAGTAGCTTTGACTCCATCTACAATGCCAATGGACTAGCAGGCTAACAACCGACTTCACAACTAGCGGCTCCTTCAAAGGTGACTTATTCTTCAGCAAACCAGCTCCTCAAATCCACAACATTCTCCTACAACAAACTGTAGCTCACAAGACCCATCGGCCTAGGTGGCTTGAGGTGGCTAACGGTGAACTACAACACCTCTCGACCATCGAACGACACTTGAATGAGCTGGCTCTCCATCATTCGACCTGCAATCAACAACAACGACCGATAGCATCTCTTCACCAACCTCCATACACACGGGCTCACCATCTACCTCAAAACGATTGGCTTAACAATAGCCGAGAGCAATGGCTCTTCCAACAGCCTCTCTACACCCCAACGACTAGCAACGTCTACTCCAAAGCAGCACTCCATGATCCTTCTGTCGCACAACGGCCATGCCTCATAATCCGATAGCTTCAACCACTTTGCCGATGGACCTCCGAGCACACGACACTGACAAAAATCCCAAGAGGACAGAATTTTTAAAGATTCTATGAGAATCTATTAGGTTTTGGTGAATCTAATCTCCAAGGATTGGCTCCCAATTTTCCACATGGCACATCTATGAAATGACACGTGGCCATCATTAGCTTGATCCTATCCTCCACGGGGCAATCCAACTACTAACTCAGCACTTATTTGCCACATCATCTCGCTGACACATCAACACCCATGTTATCTTACCTTATCTACCACGTGGCAGCAACTGCCTACTCTCCAACTATCAATGCCATGTCACCAACCACGTCAGCCAAGCCACATCAGCATCCAAATCATCTACCATGTCAGCGTTGACCAGTCAAACCCTGGGTTAGTCAACCTGACCATGGTTGGGTCAACATGACCCTAGGTTAAGTCAATCAGTGCCACCTTAGCATTGCCATGTGGCAATCCCCTGTCAGGCATAGTTACCTCCTGTAGGGCACACACAATCACTGCATGTGCACCCAATTGCCACATCATCACTGCTCCACTAGCATATCCCTTGATAGGCACACCCTTGCATGTGACCCTGAGTGCCACATCATCATTGAGTACTTTGCACTCTTTTTTGCCCCTCCACCTAGATGAAGTCATATCTCTTGATCCAGGAAGAATTTGAGGGCACTCTAAAAAGAAAAATCGCTCGACTTTTTGCTCTATGTGCTCATCACATCATGCACACACAGGGATTACATAAACATAATATCATAAATGTGAAAATGTTATTAATGTTGCGTACTTTGCGTACTTACATTGTAAACTCATGTTAATAAGCATCTACTTTCTTGTCGTAGATGGCTGTAGTAGTAGGCAGACACATTTGATCTACCCATGACTTGTGCAGTGGCATTCTCTATAGCTAGATCTTGCATGCACAAACACCCCAAAGCTAAAAAATCTACTGACATGGCATTCTCTATAGCTAGATCTTGCATGCACAAACACCCCAAAGCTAGATCTTGCATGCACAAACACCCCAAAGCTAAAAAATCTACTGACATCATCATTTGTGCCACCTCAGCAGTGCCACCTCAACTGTCCAATTAGCACTGACCTCTGCAGGCACACACAATGCTCCACAGTCATTGTATGTGACCACTCCTGCCACCTGAGCACAGGGCTCCACTAGCACACCTCTTGCTAGGCATAGTGCCACATCATCACTGCATGTGACCCACAGTGACACATCATCATTGAGCACATTTACACTCCTTTTGCCCCTCCACCTAGATCAAGTCGTATCTCTTGATCCAGGAAGAATTTGAGGGCGCTCCAAAAAGGAAAGTTGCTCGTTTTTTTGTGCTCTACACATCATCACATCATGTGCACATTTTGGTGCAAGTTACACTCACATTTTAGCCTCGCCAACAAAACCACTTCCTTCATGCACATTCGCCTCTACATCGATGCATCTGACCCAACACTTAAAAAGAATAAAAGAAAAGGAATTCTTTGCTATTCTTTCATCGATCGATGGTTGGTATAGATCTAGATCAGAGTAGACTAGATTGCCATAGAGGGGACACTTTGAATTTCCCCAAGTTGCCAATCTAAGCCATGCCCAAAATTCCCGCCTTGGAGTCAGTCCATATGCTCACATAACGAATTGTTGTTGGCATTAATATTTTCATTCACTATTCTGTTCAAAAGCATGCTATCAGATAAATATTTGCACGATAATGGTCATTTCTAAGCAATCCAGTAAGAATCTCACCGCGCGGCAGAAGGCAAATGTGTTCGGCATCACGCGGCGAGCCCAGAAATGCCAAAACCCGCTATGGTGCATATGCCAAGTCAAACAGGCCCCATACATGCCGTAGCGGGTTTTGGCATTTTTGGGCTCCCCACGTGATGGCAAACACATTTGCCTTCTGCACCACGGTGAAATAACATCATTTGACCACTCAAATTCACACTGAACTTGCATAAAGCACACAGGCCATCGGATCATGCAACCATCTATGTTGGGGTATGGCAGACCATGCATTTCGGACCTTGTTGCAAAGCAGGATAGGCATCCGATTTAACTATTGTGGCTATCAATACCACAGTCTTGCTCTCTACATGACGAAGTCGCTTCTTGACTCCTTCCTCCCTCATCCTAAGGCTAGGGATGTTCTCCTTCACCTCCTCCACTCTTTACTCACTCTGTGCAATAGCTTTATCTGAATCCCTCAGCATCTCTTGAAGCTGCTTAAATTGCTCAAAAACATCAACATGAGCCATTTCCAACACTTCCACTCTAGTTTGGAAATCTATGAGGATGACAGACTACTTTTCAAAACTATCAAAATTCACGGAAATCTCATGCACAACCCGATCATAATTTTGTTTTGCAGGGACTTGTACTTACTCTTTAAACTTGCAATATTGTTTTGAAAAAACAACCCTCACTGTGATTCTCTCCTATGCCTTTCCATGTTGACCACTTTTGCAGTGGCCTCAGCTTACTCTTGTGCCTACAAGGCCCTCACTTGTGCCCTCTACCTTGGCTTCTGCACCTTCCTTGAAATTTTTCTCAAGTTGCATTGCCTTTGCTGCATCGATGGCTTTCTCTTTTCTTATTTTCTCCTCTTCTTTTTCCTTCTCTTTTCCCCTCTTCCTTATCTTCTTTTTTCCTCTCTTTTCCCTTCCTCTCTTTCATTCTCTCTTCTCCCTTCCTCTCTTTCAATCTCTTCCTTCTCTACTCATTTCCTTCTCTTGCATTTATGTATGCTTATGCATGAGCATATGCTCATATGCTTATGCTCATGCATGAGCATGTGCTCATATGCCCATGCATAAGCATAAGCATATGCTTTCTCACTTACCCTCTTTTCCTTCTACTCTTTCATCCTCTCTTCTCTCTTCCTCTGTTTCAATCACTTCCTTCTCTTTTCCCCTCTCTTTCTCTCTTTTTCTTCTTTTCGCCTCTCTTTTTTCCACTCTTTTCTTCTTTTCCCCTCTTCTTTTTCCTTCTCTTTTCCCCTCTTCCTTATCTTCTTTTTCCCTCTCTTTTCCCTTCCTCTCTTTCATGCTCTCTTCTCCCTTCCTCTCTTTCAATCGCTTCCTTCTCTACTCTTTTCCTTCTCTTGCATTTACGTATGCTTATGCTCATATGCTTATGCTTATGCATGAGCATATGCTCATATGCTTATGTTCATGCATGAGCATATGCTCATATGCCCATGCATAAGCATAAGCATATGCTTTCTCTCTCCCCCTCTTTTCCTTCTACTCTTTCGTCCTCTCTTCTCTCTTCCCCTCTTTCAATCACTTCCTTCTTCTTTTTCCTTCTTTTTTCCCCTTTCTTTCTCTCTTTTTCTTCTTTTCCCCTCTCTTTTTTCCACTCTTTTCTTATTTTCCCCTCTTCTTTTTCCTTCTCTTTTCCCCTCTTCCTTATCTTCTTTTCCCATCTCTTTTCCCTTCCTCTCTTTTATGCTCTCTTCTCCCTTCCTCTCTTTCAATCACTTCCTTCTGTACTCTTTTCCTTCTCTTGCATTTACGTATGCTTATGCTCATATGCTTATGCTCATGCATGAGCATATGCTCATATGCCCATGCATAAGCATAAGCATATGCTTTCTCTCTTCCCCTCTTTTCGTTCTACTCTTTCATCCTCTCTTCTCTCTTCCTCTCTGTCAATCGCTTGCTTCTCTTCTTTTTCCTTCTCTTTCCAGCCTTGCAGATGAGAATTTTGAGGCGAAGGGAGTTGCGATGATGAGAGAAAAGCAAAGCTTGTTGTGGAAGTGAGGTAGATCTGGAACGTTGATGATCTCATGCTGGCTAAGGTGAAAGGGATTGCTCGACATCCCTTTGAGGGTAATTAACTGCTTCAACATCTTCTTATTGTATTGCTCAAAAATCCCTTTGAGGGTAGATGCCATTAGGTGCATTGCAACTAACGGGCTGAGATGGCAATTGGGATTTGCCATCCATGCAATTCTTCATGTTGGTTATCATGCTCTTAGAGATCACCCTTGAGAAAGATACATCACATCCTTTCAGCTGCTCTACTGCTACTTGAACCTGCCAGAACTCCACCGTTCCTCTCGTATCAGGAAAGAAGTGAATGGTCTTCTTCAGCACATCTTGGAGGTCTATTGGCAAGCTAGAAAGCTTGACTCCACCATCTTTACTAATCTGACATCTAGAATATCCTTTCGCTTCCACTACTCGAAAAAGTGTGCTTGCAAATTTCCTCCAGGAATACCTAGCACATTTTCAATCATGCTTTCAGTGATGGTAATCTTTTGACCTTGACAGACTAGTTGCCCCTCCTTCATGTTCACCTCCTGTACCAACTTGATAAAGTTATTGAGAGCATCCAAATTGGTCTTTTGAAGAGTGAGAGAGGAGCTCCCATATGTCACAATTTCAAGATCAAGGGAGGAGATGCTTTTGCACTGTGCTGCAGAGAGGGAAGAAAGATTGTGTGAGGAGCTCCCAGACTGCTGTGCAGGGTCCATTACGAGAGGGGATAGAAGTTGCGGGAAGAGTGCAAGGGAGATAGAAATGGTCGAGAGGGATTGAAGATGAAACAGTGAAGGAAATGGAATAGTGGAGGCTTGAGTTTATAGTCCGAGTGCAAGGGAGAAAGAAACAGTTGAGAGGGATAGATTAAACAATTAAGGTAATGAAATAGTAGAGGCTTAAGTTTGTAGCCCGACTACACTGTCAAGGTGAGAGCCACTGTGGTGGTTGGCCTGAATTTTGATTAATTCAAGAAGGCAGTACTACCTTGCATGGTAATGAGTGATTAGAGGTGGTGGCGTCTAAGATTCCCAACCAGGTCTGTGCTGGCGTGGCTAAGATCCACTGGGCTAGCAATTAATTACCAGCCACCATGGTGGCCCGCAATTACTCACCTTCCACCGGGCTGGCAGTTAATTACCAGCCACCATAGTGGTCTGCTCATCCACCACAAGCTTAAGCATGCATGATCACTACAAGTGCAGTAAAAATTACTAGTCATCGGCGGGCTTGCTTGCTCAGTAGAGTACTAGACTACCTACTAATGAGTGATTAGAGGTGATTAGGCTTCATGATTTACTTTTGTTGGAATTAGAGTGCATGGTAATGGGAGTGATTAGAGATGATTACACTTCATGATTTACTTTTGTGGTAATTGTTGCTCCCGAGGGTGGTGTCTCTCATCAGCCACATCTGTGGCCATGGGGCTGGGAGTTAATTACCAGCCACCACAGTGACCCGCAGTTACTCACCTGTCAGTTTTATCACCACAGTGGTTACATGCATGATCACTACGAGTGCAGTAAATTACCAGTCACTGGGCTTGCATGCTCAGTAGAGTACTAGAGTGCATGGTAATGAGTGATTAGAGATTATTAGAATTCATGATTTACTTTTGTCGTAATTATTGCCTGGCTAGAGACTACACTACGGTGGTGTTCAAAATGATAGATTGCATCTCATTATTACACCAAGAACCAGCGCACTGGTCTCTCCAAGCTAGCCTTGAATTTTAATGATCTACATGGGTGCAGTGCCCAGTGACAGGTGGCAAAGCTGCAACAAAAGGTTGCGCAATAATAAGTGGTTAGGCTAGAGACTGCACTGTGTGAAGTAGCGCAGAGATGTACGATGTAGTGCAGAGCCACCGTGTGCCAAGCTCTGCAATGTTCAAAATAAATGGATTGTGTCTCATTATTATGCCAATGTGGCATCATGACGTCGGGAAAATTTTTGACGAGAGCATGGGTTTGTGTAAAATTCATAATTTCACCCAGGAGCACATCACATCGCGGGCCCAAAATGGCCCCAAAAATAGTTCTGTGATTCGCTACACCCAAGCAAACATTGACTCGTGTGTGTGTACACGTGCATGCACATGTGTGTGTGTGTGTGTGTGTGTGTGTGTGTGTGTGCATGCGCAAACGTGTGTGTATGGATGTATGTTATATATATATATATATATATATATATATATATGTATATATGTATATGTATATATATATATATATATATATATATATATATATATGTATATGTATATATATATATATATATCACACAAAAAGGGGAAGGGAACTACCCATGAACATGAGAAAAATGCCCTATAATACCCCCTGATCCTGCTAAGATCTTGTCATACTAGGAAAGGTCATGCTAGGTACCAACCCCTCGGCCTTTTCCCGTCTCGATAAAACCTTTCATTAGCTAAACCCAAGGACAACTACTGTCAAATAGCCGAGGTAGTTTTTAACACACCAAGGTGATATTTTTCAACCTTATATCAAGCAGACCTATCCCTCCCTACAACTTGGGAGCCTTTAGAGCCTCCCAAGGGATAAAATGCATCTTCTTCATACCATCATCTTTATCCTAGAGAAAGGCTTTGAAAATTCTTTCAATCTTGAGCCAATGTGCCTACCTAAAATTCCAGATAGAGGATATATACATCATTGCAATAGCCAATATATGTTGAATAACAAGGAGCCTCGCATTCCATCCTAGAGGAATGCCATTTCATGTCTTTACCTTCGATAAACCCCTCTCTTTGAACCAATTAGACCTTTGTTAGAGCATAACCCCATGCCCAAAGGTGCTCCTAGACATCTTATCACCTCTCCCCTTAGAACAATCTGAACATGCAGTGTTTTAAGCACTTGGGGGAGTACCATACTCCGATCTAAGCACAAAATATTTCTCTAAACTGCACTTCAATCCAAAGGTTTTTCCCACCACCTCCATTAAAATTGCCACACTATTTTGATCTTCTAGAGAAAGCCATCATGTCATTGGTGAACATTTGCATGCTCTATTGATTGCTCGCAAGCAATTGAACACCTTTGACAGACCTAGCTTCAATCTTTTTCTTCAAAATAGAAATTAGTAGTATTGTACCTAAAGCAAACAGTAATGGTGCAATTGGACAACCTTGCCTAACCAATCTACACATAGTGAATCTACCAACCACCTCTCCACTTAAACAAATCAAGCAGAAGCACCTCCAAACAAACCCCCCTCAAATCTGAGCTAATCTAGCACTAGTAGCAAGTAGTCCCAACAAATACGATCGTAAGCTTTGTCAAAGTCAAAGCCAAAAATCAAGGCATGCTTACTCATAGCGCAAGCAAAGTCAAGAGTTATTGCAACATTCAAGATGTTATTCAGGATATCACGGTCTTTCACAATTACTATCAAATAGCCAAGGTAGTTTTTAACACACCAAGGTGATATTTTTCAACCTTATATCAAGCAGACCTATCCCTCCCTACAATTTGGGAGCCTTTAGAGCCTCCCAAGGGATAAAATGCATCTTCTTCATACCATCGTCTTTATCCTAGAGAAAGAATTTGAAAATTCTTTCAATCTCGAGCCAATGTGCCTACCTGAAATTCCAGATAGAGGATATATACATCATTGCAACAGCCAATATATGTTGAATAATAAGGAGCCTCGCATTCCATCCTAGGGGAATGCCATTTCATGTCTTTACCTTCGATAAACCCTCTCTTTGAACCAATTAAACCTTTGTTAGAGCATAACCCCATGCCCAAAGGTGCTTCTAGACATCTTATCACCTCTCCCCTTAGAACAATCTGAACATGCAACGTTTTAAGCACTTGGGGGAGTACCATACTCTGATCTAAGCACAAAATATTTCTCTAAACTGAACTTCGATCCAAAGGTAGCAATACGAAATTTTCCCACCACCTCCATTAAAATTGCCACACTATTTTGATCTTCTAGAGAGAGCCATCATGTCATTGGTGAACATTTGCATGCTCTACTGATTGCTCGCAAGCAATTGAACACTTTGATAGACCTAGCTTTAATCTTTTTCTTCAAAATAGAAATTAGCAGTATTGTACCTAAAGCAAACAGTAATGGTGCAATTGGACAACCTTGCCTGACCAATCTACACATAGTGAATCTACCAACTGCCCCTCCACTTAAACAAATCAAGCAGAAGTACCTCCAAACAAACCCCCCCCAAATCTGAGCTAATCTAGCACTAGTAGCAAGTAGTCCCAACAAATACGATCGTAAGCTTTGTTGAAGTCAAAGCCAAAAATCAAGGCATGCTTACTAGTAGCGCAAGCAAAGTCAAGAGTTGTTGCAACATTCAAGATGTTATCCAGGATATCATAGCCTTTCACAAAACCAATTGTTCAGGATCTGCCATCTCCATGCAAACTTCATGTATCCTCAAGGCCAGGGATTTTGGGATGATCTTGTAGGAAGTATTAAGCATTGTTATGGGTCTCCAATCTCCTACTTTGAGCCAGCGTGGTTTCTTTGGAAATAGCTTGATCAGACCTCCATTCATGTCCTCTGAAAGTGAACCTCTTACTAACACTGCATTGGCCATATTGTTGAGATCACCACCAAATAGCCTCCATAATTTCTTGAAATTTTTTGAAGCAAGCCCGCCTGGACCTGGGGATTTATCATCCTCAAGATTATCTAGTGCCTCCTCCAGTTTTCAGCCATAGTAAATGGTCTAGCTAGTAGCAAGCCTAGACTTATGGTATTCTGATACTCTCACTGGGTGTTAATTCCTCCATGCTCTCAACCCAATCCGTATCCTTGATATCATCCTCTCCCACAATTGCACCTAACTCTTGCAAGAATGTTTGGTCCACATGCCAGAATTCCATGTGCAAATTACCATGAGCATCCATTACCCAGTCAATGTTCTCCCTCTGATACTTCCTTTTCACTGCTTGAAAAAAGTCTTTCCATGAACAACCTCCTACCAAAATCCATGATTGTCATCTCTTGACTCTCGCCGCCTTAGCCGCCTCTAACTCTGCAACTTGTAAGGCCACTTTTTCCTCCACCATTAAAGTAGATAGGGTTGACTCTCTGGGGTCAACCGCTAGAGCCGCCCTTAAAGATTGTATTGCCCTGTCAAGATTGCATTTTAGACCTTATCTCCTTTCTAGGTGACTCCTCTTTCTCTTTGGCATATTTCACAACCTCCGTGATGGCCATATCCCACCCTTAGACAAGGATCCTTAGCATCAACAGTAGACTCACACCAAATCTTTTCTATTGCCATACAAAATTCATGTGATGAGAGGTTTGCCTTGTTAAAGTGAAATGGAAGATCATAAGATCTTTTTGTGCTGATTGGAGTACAAAACTTCATATGAGAGGCTTATGATCGGAGAGGATTTTCAAAGCATAATACTCACCCATCATAGGGCTTTTCATCCACTAGCCCTCTTCCATAGCATACACACGGTCCATCCTACCAGCCCAGACCTCCTGTCCCCTCCTCCAGTGGGAAAATACTTTGAGTCTATCTAGATCTAATGTAACACAATCCACCAAACCACAAGACTGATAGAGTTTGTACTAGGCTTCCTTCTCAACCAATGTTGAAGCAGTAACCGCATGCAATCTATCAGTGCTAACTCTATGTCAATATAGACTTAAGTAGCACAAAATATGTGTGAAGTAGCAGCAAAGCTCCATGATGTACTTGCATAAGGCTAGGAATAATCTCTCTTAGGAATCCAACATGCAAGTTCTACATACGATTCGTACATTCAACATGCAAGTTCTATATATGACTCCTACATGCAACATGCAACTCCTACATGCAACTTCTATATGCGCATCCTAGATGCAAGTTCCACATGTAGAGAGAGAGAAAGAGTCTTACAATTCCTACATGCAGAGAGATAAGCTCTCCAATTTGTATAAATATCCCATAATGGAATGAAGCCCACACCCTTTGGGGCATTGTGTTGAGTTCTATTTTGGTGTTCTATGCAATTGTCTCCAAGTGTTCATGCTCCCTTGCACTCCACGTCCAAAAGCATGTCCTAATCTTGCCTCCTTCTCCCCTCTCCTCCAATCTTGCAACTCCTCTCCCTCTCGTCCTCCCTTCTCCTCTCTCTCCCCCACCCCAATGCTCTTACACCTTCTTTCTCTCCCACTGCTATGGCTCCCCTAAAACCTTACCCTCTTAGATTAGTTCCTCGACCCTTGACCTCAATCTTCTATGAGGGAGACAAGTTCTCCACCATGTACTATACTCTAAACCATGCATCCTCTTCTAACCTTGAACTCCCTTCTGAACCCACGAACCTCCATCTAAACCCTAAAACTTTATCTAAACCTTAAAACCCCCAATGGATGCGAAAGCCTTTATTACCCCAACCATGTTGATGAATGTTCCTTTCACACAAGCATACACAATGTTTGCTTGAGCCTATGTCTCTCATCGGAATATGACCCGAGGTCCTAAGCTACACTTATACTACAAACGATGACACCGATATATTTGTAGGTCACAAAAAGCCTCAGAACCCTACTCATCATGGGATAGATCCTACAATCAGCTTAAATCTTAGTGAACTTCTGATCTCCCGCCAACAACCCATTGATTTCTAATTATCATAGCCTTGATTTCCCACCAACAAATAGCTCTGTTCCCAACATTGTTAGGGGCATAGACTCTTGCTACTCAGCACTAAAAATCATCTATCTTTATCGAAACAGCTAAAAGGCATCCTCCTTATCCCCGCAAATAGAAATGTGGAGCACAATGATTTATGAACCATCACTGCAACATTACCCTTACAAAAGACCTCATACACCAAATGCTTACAATGAAACCACAGCTCCTTCGCCGCACCACAATTCAAGTCTTGAAGTAGAATCACTTCTTGTTTGATTTTTTGCGTTGTGCAATCACATATTCCTCTTAGATTCCAAGACATTAATTGCACTTTCTTCACTTTCTCATCACACCTATCCTGCATTCGGGACTTGCTGGGTGATGACTCTGTATGCATCCCTTAAAAAATTAAATCGGTAATCTTTAGGGTCATTTGCATTCCTTGCGGCACCTTTGATATGCTTGGCCAATCCCTTCTTAGGGGCACCACCTGATGCCTCGATGTCTTCCTTTGACAGAGTCTTCTCCTTACCATTTTCTTTAAGGGCTCTCTTCTTGTGATAGGCATTAGGCATCTCCTATTCATAGTACTTCTCAACTTGGCTATGGGGGCAGGAATCCTCACCCACAATAGACATAGAAGGTGGATCACATTGCTAACCATCGATCCATTACTATTGCAAAACTTTGGAAGCCTTACCCTTTTTACCAACAACAAGATGCCAGATTTCATCCCGCACTTGCTAGGGGAGGCATTTCCGGAGAACCTTGCTAACTCTTAACCTCTTAAGACACTAGAACTGACTTCGCATCCTGCAAACCATTAGCACAGGCTTGCTCACCTTTTGCCTCAGGCACCCCTGACTCAACCCCGACTGAGATCTCCTCACCACATGCCAGCTTGGTGTTTGCAGCCCTCTTAGGGCATTCCCTTGCAAAATGGCCGAGCTTCTTACACACAAAAATGCATCCGTGGAACAACGTAAGCCCATCAAAAAGATGAACTTCAACGAAGTCGAGCGTAGGCAAGCTCTTGTCGCACAAAATCCAAGCTCATTTGCATCCTGATGGATTTCTAGAAGGTGGAAGAACTCTGCCAAGTGGCATTGCTAGACGATCGACTGAAACACCTAGCCATCGAGGGAGGCTTAGAAAGTCCACCGACATTAAAGAGAAATTCATCGATGGAGAAATTAGGACTCCAAGGAAAAACTAGAACCGAAGATCGTGCAAACACAAAGGATTGTCTTGCCAACTTGTCCTGCGGGGCCTCCCAACACACACCAAACTAGGAAGAAGCCCTTCCCAAGACACTCGCAGGCATGTCACATTCGTAGAGTAGGAGCTGCATGAGCTCCTCTAATGTCGGGACTCTCCTTGTGAAAAACAAATAAACAAGCCCCTTGGCAAGACTAACCAGTTTTCAAGCTTGATTTCCTTCAGATCGAGGTCGCAAGTTGCAATGTGTCTTTTGCCCGATTCGAACTAGCTAGACCTCTCCACCCCCTTGAGGCAATGCGTAAGCTCGTCCTTGAGGATTTTCTTGACCTCCTCATCCAGTCGTGATGAGAATCTAGAGGATAATTTTCTAGACAAGATTTCAGCCATGGACATGAGGGTCATGTCCCTCTTTCTCGGAAGCATCACCCACACCCTTCCTTGGGATAACCATGCAGTCCTCGACATCATTGGCAACTGTATCGCCTTCTCCTCAATGGGAACAATCGAGAGGTAATCGGAGTGAGCGTGTTTCACACCCTCCCTTAATTCCTAGACCATCAACCCTACACTCGTCGTGCATGCATGCACTCAAACCTCACTCGAGCTCAAGACCTACCGTAGTTTCTTAAGTGGGTTCTCGTTTTTACTTGGCCAGCACTAGGACATTTTTTCAAATTCTGAAATCCTGTGCTTCCACATGGCACAATATACACCCTTAGATTTTTTAAATTCTGAAAGCCCAAAAGCTTTGAAAGCTTTGAAAAGCTACGTAAAAAGCCAACTGCGTAAAAAGCCAAGGCAAAACCTTTAAATATAGGCGAAACATAAAAAAACATTGTAATTTCAAGTGTGTTGCTGTTTGTTCATCATCACCATCAGGTTTGCTTCTACTTCCTTACTTGCCTTCAACTCATTTATTAGATCATCAATCGTTGTTTGTGCTTGGATTCAAAGTAGCCAATCGTTAACTCTCACTTCCTCTGATCAGTTTCAGTGCCATTACCTTCAACGACTCCACGCGGTGAACCTGCTTCACTTTCTTTCTAAACAGGCCACCTCCTCGCCACGGATGTCAACAGCTACTCTTCCATACATCTACGCAGTCCAGGCCATCGTATGTTTGCTTCTCTAGCTCACACCGTCAAACACCAAAGTAGCTCTACGAGCAAGTACTTCTCATAAGAACAGTTCAACTCTCAAATCGTTTGTGAAGCGTCGGGCATTTTTCGACAAACTTACTCAAACTATCTGTATGAAACTCAACTGAATATATGGATCTATAAGCATGACAATATCTGTATGACAATGTCACGTTGAGGTGATCATCGCTTGTCACTTCATCAACGTAATCAAGGCAGCTCTGGATCGAAGGGAAGTGCTCCGACACAGTTTCATGTGTAGATCTCGTTATTCTAGCGTACCTTTAGCAAACAAACTTCTCATCAACGTAATCAAGGTAGCTCTGGATCGAAGGGAACTGCTCCGACACAGTTTCATGTGTAGATCTCGTTATTCTAGCGTACCTTTAGCAAACAAACTTCTGTAACAAATAAGCCTCATTCCCCAGGAAAATTTGCTGTAGCAATCCTAAGCTCGGCTTCGATGCAGTAGGAGCAAAAACTTCATCGCAGTTTGTGAAACGTCGAGGTTTGATAACAGCAGTGCCGTAGAAGAGAATTCAAGTCCTACCAAGAGCCAAACGCGTCGGAACATCAAATAAGAAACGAAAAGCCAGACTGGCAGTGATAAATTAGGAAATAAGAAGAAGGAAGAAAGCCTTGATCCCCATGGATTGGAGCAATTTCACCTCCATTGTTGGATCTTGTCTAACTGGAAGAAGAGGGCTAAGAGCGAGGTGAATGTAGGGAAGGAAGAGGGGAAAGGAAGGAAGGAAAAGCAGGGAGGGGGAAGGGAGTACCTGAAGGGAAGGGGTGCGATGCCGATGATGAGAGTGGAGATGGAGCTGAGGAAGATAGCTATGGCGATTGAAAGCTTCAGAGCTCCGCCATAGCTCAACAAGCTGAGGATATTACGTAAGTTTAAACTTACGTATGCTAGGCTCAGTAAATTGAAAATTCATAGATGTTGCTAAAGAAAACATAAAAATTGTATTGACAGGGAACGTTAGAGGATAGACGGAATGTTGCAATTAAAAAGCTTTCACGTGTAAGCCATCAAGGCGAACGCCAGTTTTTGAACGAAGTCGATCTTCTTGCTACGGTGCAACATAAGAACCTCATAAAGTTTTTTGGATGCTGTGTTAACGGTCCTCAACGATTTCTAGTATACGAATATTTACCAAACCTAAGCTTGGACACACATCTATTTGGTAAGTAGATGAACTGCTTTTTTACTTGGCCGAGGGAAAAGCCGTGGCTTTCGCTTTTAGGCATAGCGATTCAAGGTGAGCAGCATCTAATTCCTCATCCATACAACAGATACCCATCCTTGCCAATCGAATTGAATAACAGAGTCCCATGAGGTGGGGCGAGAAGTAGTTGCACTACAGGGACGATGGGCTCACTCTGTAATTTGATCCTATAATTCAGAGCTACGTGGATGCTTTTCCTCCACGTAGCCCCTCACCTTTCCGTTGTATATATATATTTCTATCTATTTCTGTATATACATCGATCACTACAGATATACATTCGGCTTCAGCACTTTATTCACCCAGTTCATTCCGTAAAATTGTAACTACAACTGCTCGAAGATGTGTGAAGATGATTACCTTGATGGTTTGAACATCTTTGATCGTTGGATTGTGTATAGCTTTTGTGCTTGAATTTATCATCTTTAGGAAATTGCATATATGCTAACCAACATATCCAAACATGCAGAACATGAGGAATGCATATTGACTAATCATGATTGTTTTTCATATTCCAAGATTCCAACAAAGAAATAGGCGACTTCTCGTCGAGCTGTGGACGTCACAAAGGATACTCCACGTAAGTAGAATGTACGGTCATTTCAATTCTGAAATGTTTCTGCACCGTCTGTTGCTCTGGTCCGCATTAATGTGCTACACCTCCAACACTGGAGGTGACTATTCGAAACGGGGGGATGGCACGTTCCCCTATGATATATAATTTTTGGAGAGACATGTGCCGGCTCTCCACCATACATTACGTATGGTTTTTTTTTTTTTACACCTCATCTTGAGCACGCACACTTCTTCGCACATTCTGTTTCCGCAAGGGAACATTACATTTGCTTGGTTCGACCAACGTACTAATCATGTTTGCAACACTTCTGTTTTCGAGATGTTTGCAGCCTCCAAACAAGTGTCTTCTCCTAAAGGTACGCACAACAAAATGTATTTGCTTGATTCAAGTTATTTTATCAATTCTTTCACCTTCTAAAGATAGAGGTTCAGTCCATTTTGTTTTTCCTGTTGCGTTTAGACAAAACCACGTGAGTGAAATTGTAGCAAAGTTTCGGATGGTTTTTATTATTAATCCCTGTAGGTGTTTAAACCCGAACATAAGACATCGATTCATGTCACGATGTAGAAATGACCACCGGAAACTCCTTCGAACATGACCATTCGTCAACGCTCAGAGCAGCCAGAGGTCGAGCTATTCAACTTGATATAACATCAAGAAAGATGTCCTTGAGGCCAGCTACATCATCGTGGTTGACCATCGCAGATAGATACAAGCAATGGGTTAGTAATTGCGCAGCTATTTTCTCTAGCCTTCAAATCTGCGGTGTTTGTGGCATAACCACGCTACTGTCTGCAAACCAAAGGATCGTTTCTTCGCAAGGCATAGGCATCTCGAGCCACAGCGCTGCACTCAGAAACATGATACTTTTGGATGCCTGCGAGAATATGGGCATGCAAGTGACTTACTGGAAATGCCAAAGCTGCACACGAGATGCCCAGCGGAGCAGATACATTGTGCGGTTGATGCCACAGTACTCTCGGCAGTTGCTTAAAACAAACCACCTCCACATGCAACTGCTAAGCATCATAGATGTATCCATTTCAGTTACCACGACTGCAAATGCGATTGCTCGTGGCACACTCGATCGAAGGTCACTTCTAGACAATCCTCTGATATCTTGGCGAAACGTCCCACTAAGATCGGCTCAAGAAATCGTGACGAACGAGCTATCAGGTGTGCTCGCATACAACATCGAGAACAATCCAATATTGCGCAAGTACAATTCTTTAGCAGAGCATGCGGACATCAAGATGGGTATGTGCATCTTGAGTCCTCAAACCATTGCAGGTATCTTGGAACTACACGATGAGACAGCTCCCTTCGAGTTAATGTCAATAGCGGAATCTCAGCCTGAGCTCCTGCTTTTGCAAAACATGGTGGACCCCGCGAACCGTCACGCCTTTGATGCAAGGGACAAGCATGAGTTTGCCTCCATACAGCTACGGGGTACAGAAATGCTTTCAGAGAGGGTCGCTTCATTCCACGTCGACGGAGTAGCAGCAGCTGGCAGTGCGTGCGTTGACATAACCATGGAGTCAGCAGTGTTCCCCTTCCTGTTCCCTTTCGGACGGGGCTACTATGATGGCTGCATACAGTTTAGCAACTATGTGAAAATGAGAATATGCACCTTATTCTCTATCTACACGCTCTACAAGCCGTACTTGTTGATCATGTTCCAGTTAAAACAGGCAGTGATGATTGCCAATTCAAGCAACTCTACATGCTTGCAACGAGACATCGACCAATATAGGAAAGCTAACCCTGCCATGACCGATGAAGACGCAATGAGACACGTGCTTCGCTACAGCATGCCATCAACAATGCCGAGGTCCCCATCGTGGCATCGATGGCAACTGAAGGACCTCATAACGATGGTCGATGCTTGGGGCCTCCCAGATTTCTTTCTGACATTCACTGCAGACGAGGTCACCGATACATGGTGGCAAGAAATTAATGTGATCGAGAGCATCGCAACACATTATAATGCGCAATTCACTTGGAAGGACTATCCTGTTGAATGCGTGGCACTTTTCCACGCACGCTTCCACATGTTCATGCGCAAGCATTTGCTTTCATCCGACGGTCTGCTTGGCCGAATACAACACCATGTCGTTCGTTATGAGATACAAAACAGGGGCTCCCTACACGCCCATGTCATATTGTGGGTCCACCATGATGACCGTCAGCGAATTGCAAATGAGATTGCGGCTTACGTCCCCAGGGACGAGGCCCTGGATCCTCGAAACACAAGGCTGCGAGAACTAGTTCTCAGGAAGCAGTTGCACGTATGCAGGAAAGCGTGCTACGTCGGACCGTCACACCACAGTTGCAAGCACAGCTTCCCTTTCGCAACACAGCCAGAATATGAACCCATCCTCGACCCTCTGACGCAACGTTGGTTGTATTACCCGCCGGGACATGAGCACCGAAACGTTGTCCCTTACCACCCTTCCGTGTTACTGTTGTGGGGTGCACACATGAACATACAGCGGGTGACAAACTCTTCAATCTCTCACTACCTCGTCAAGTACGCGATGAAATCTGAACCAATGGGCAAACTGAACATCCGTTCAGAAGACGCCTCACGTTTGGGGTTGCAACATCTCGACGAAGTAAAGCTGAAACTCATTGCCGTGAGCCTCCTATCAAAACCAACCTCTCCAACAGAGGCCACGCTAAACTGCATGCAGATACCAACAATCACAAGGAGCGAGACCGTTCACTATGTCGACTCCTCGCCACCATCTCTAAGACAATGCATCGTCTCGCGAAACAACAACGTCACCCTGCACCCGGTCGACATATACTGCGGGAGACCGAGCGTCATCGAGGATAGCACGTTCTACGGTTACCATAGGCAATATGTGATCCGAAAGCCCAAGGAAACGCAACGTGGAACGGTCGGCCGGTCTTGACCTCTTCGGCAACAGGATCGCAAAATGTGAGCGAGTAGTCAGATTCTCAGACTACCACCTTGGACATCAACCAGAGGGGTACTTCTACAACGTGCTCTTGCAAAAACTTAGCTTCGGGAATGAAACGGAGCTCATATCACCTGCCAACACAGTTGGATCCTACTTTGTCGAATGCCAAATGCGCGGCCTCATATTGAGCAACGAGGACCTCGAGATGTTTGTGACCGAATACATGCAAAGGAACTTACTACTGACCACACGGACCAGTTGATCAATATGATATTGCAAAAGGTTGCGATCATCCGAGATTGCCCAATGGAAGCGCCTAACATCGACCAGCAAACCGTCGAAGGGCCAACACGCGCGAGGATGTTGGAAGAAATGGCCGAGTTTCACACCGTCGCCAATGCCGCATTGACAGTAGAACAACAAAGAGTCTTCGAAAGCCTGGCTTCAACAAGCTCGGGGCTACACGTTGTCTGTGGAACACCAGGTAGCGGCAAAAGCTTCTTGATACGGTACTATGTTTCGCATCTGGTAGCACAAAACAAAACGGTAATACTCTGTGCATCAACAGGGGCGGCTGCAACGCGGCTGAGCGGGATTGCAACCACTGTACACTACCAATTCAAGATCCCTGTGCGCAGCAGTCAATACCCACTGAACATCCATGAGACGGATGAGCGACACCTCGCAATCAAGGAAGCCAACGCGATCATCATTGACGAGATGTCCATGCTAACAAGGATGACTTTCGATCTCGTGGTAAGACAAATCGTCAATGTCACTAATGGCACATTGCATGAGCCATTCAGACACAAAATGCTCATAATTTTTGGTGACCTGGCGCAATTACCGCCAGTCTACAAACACCGCGAGGATCTCTGCGAGCCGTGCCACATCACGTCCTCCGCGAACTGGGCTGCAGCGAAAATGTACCACATGCAATTCTCGGTGCGACATGCACGAGACATGCCGTTCCTGGCATTCTTGCATACCATAAGACTCAGGACACCCACAACTGACGAGATTTCCGACTGTTTGGGGCAGTGCTTTGTCGACAGGGAAGGTGCATGCCACTTCATCGATGCCGAAACAACCATCATTTGCACGCACAGAGTCGATGTCGCTACCTTCAACGATGAGCTTGTGGAGAAATTCAACACTCCCGAGATGATTGTGCATGTTCAAATACACAGTAACGCCGCGAGCGAACCAGCTCTCAAAGAATGGTTGGAGGACAAAAGCTTCAACAAGATAGGAAAAATTTACGTGGGGGCGAAGGCAATGATAACGGAAAACATCGACCTCGCAATAGGTGCCGCAAATGGAGCAATGTGCAAAATCAAGAGCATCAATGCAACTAGCAGGGGAGAAATCAATGGTATCATTGTCGTCGTGGACACAACAGCGGCCATGCTCACATTACGACGCTCGAAGCATCAACGAAAGGCAATAAATGGAAAATGGTTCCACAAGTCCACATTTCCACTAACCCTAGCATACGCTATCAAGGGACACAAATCCCAAGGCGTAACCATATCCAACAAAGCACTGCTCATATTTCGAGGAGTGTTTGCCCCTGGCCTAGCATACGTGATGTTGTCCAGAGTGACTGAGAGAACGAGGCTGCGCATACTACATTGCCCACATCCAGACATATTCAGACCAATTCCACGAGAGTTCTCATAGCCGACAACACAACCACGCGCATAAAGGTATTCACTACCAGAGATTGAAAAAGGCATAGGCAAGTCATGAATATGTTACGTCAAACATGCGTGCAAGGAAAATGGTTTTAATATCTTGTCTGTTGTCGAGAACAGGTGCAGAGAATCAAAAAGCTCGGGACATTGCAGCACAAGACATGGACGCAGACAAGGTAAATTCCACATGCATGAAAGAATCTTTTTTTCTTGAAGATTTAAAAAGACGGCTCATTTGAAAAGACGGTGTAATAAGTCGTGCCTGCAAGCAGCTATTTGAGCTATACAAAAGCAACGCGAAGGCAACAAAACCTCCACCAGCAAAGAGGAGGTTCTTCCTAACCACAAAGCAATTCCAGCTAGCAAACAATGCAGGAGAACGTCCGAGAGCTTACATCAACGGCTTCAACACGTATGCAGAACTAAGCGACTTCATTGACAACTGCAATAGGCGTTTGCCAGCTAAAAGAGAGCCGGGAGGCTTGAGATTCGCAAATGGTGCGTAATGCTTCCGAAAATTAAAAATAACCGCAACAATTGAGAAAAAGAATTAACGAGTTGCAAGAACAACAAACTCATCATGGATTGCACTTCTCCTGCAGGACTCCTCAAAGAGATCCTTGTCGAGCTTGACATTGAGTTCGATGAGACCGATAGGATGATGGAAAGTTTGGAGGGGCAAAAGCTACTAGACACGAAGACGAAAGGGATCACAGCGTATGCGTGCGAGCTGCTGTATTACGGGTACAACGTATCCTTGGAGTTGCTGAGGGACACGACGCGCGATCAAGCAATGGCTATACTCGAACAATTCATGGAACAATTTGGAGGGACGAATGACGCGACGCACCCGGTGACGACAATGGAGAAGCTTACGTATATTTTCGACAGGGACTTATACGAGGAGCGCTTCGGTATTGGAAACGATCCTTTCACACCAACAGAGAAAAACCAGGGCAAGTAAATAAATGCATTCTATTATGGACCTCAAACGGAAAAAAAAAGACCGAAAACCTCGATGACTAATGTAATTGTCAATGTTTACGCAGGTACGACATTGAAAGACGCGAGCCTCCAGATGAAGGAGGAGCCGCCCGCGCAAGGGAATCGCGCGAGCCTCGTCGTCTACTGCATCACGTGCAAGCCCAACAACAGAAAATACATAGGGAGCACGACGGACCTGCCGCGGAGGATCAAACAGCACAATAAAAAACCACCGGCGAAAATGAAAAAGGACTTGCAGCGTTACAAGCCCTTCGAAGAAAATTTCGAAATCAAAGTTTTGGAAACAACAGACACTGTAGACAAAGCACGAACTTTAGAGCAGTACTACATAAGGAGCCATAACATAGTAGGTCCATTAGGTTACAACACGCTCGAGGGCCATCCGGCTAGAGCGCGGAAGTACTATTTCCTAAAGCGTAGGAACATAATTTCACCCAAAAAATAAACATTTGTGCCTTCGAAAAAAGAGATCCAATGAAGTTGCAAATGGTGCTGGAACTTTTGTCATACATGCAATGCAGCTTTGGGTTTGGATTTTTCCTGTCACAGTTACATGCTTCTGGCTCAATTTGGTTTTGATTTATTATTTATACATTTCTGAAATACATCTCCCCATTGTTCGCTCGAAGTGGAATGACAATAGATTTGCTTACAGTGCAAAGAATAGGAATTTGTCTTCCTCCGAAAAAAAGAAAAACTACGCTTTACTGTCGACATGAACGACATCCAGTGCAAGCAGGACTGGATGATAACGAAATCTCTAGAAAAGGTTGCATGCAATTGAACATCAATCTTCTGCATCATTTCTGACAACGTCACTCATGTGAACCTCAACAAGATAGCAAAAGAGAGAAGTATTCATCAAGAGCCCAGCTGGCCAAGTACTCTAGTTTTTTTTTTTTTAAGGTTGAGTAGGAAGCAAGAAAGGAAGCATGACGTGTGCATTTGGGAGGTGGGTATATTCTTGAAATAGAGGATTATACATAAGATCTAAAAAGAGTCCAAGGAAATATCCCTGTTCTTCTCTGCTTTCTCATTTTGCTTGCGAGTGTCAAAGGGTGCAAGGTGCGTTGAAGTTTGAAGTTTGGATCACTGAGCAAAGTCCAATGGACCCTTACAACAGAGGCTATCAAGATTTCCACAACTTCCACTATCCTCCTCCTCCTGCTCCTCCGGCACAACAGCAAGGTTGCTGCTCTGATGGCTCAGGCTCAGACTCAGACTCAGACTCGGAAGACAGTCCTTGTGCTGCTCGAGGTAATTCACAGTTTCATCAATACCCCTCAAATTTCCCTCCTCCTCCTCCTCCTCCTCATCAATATCCCCCCTTCTTTCCTCCTCCTAATTCTTCTCAGTATCCTCCTCCTCAATTCCCTCCTCCCCACTTCCCCCCCTCAGATCACTCCACCCATCCTCCCCCTCATGCATCCCTTTACCCCCCCCAGTTTCCCTCTGCCCACTTCCCCCCCCATTATCCCCCTAGCTTTTCAGATCAGCAATTGCCCTCCGCCCCTTTCCCGTCCTCTCAGAACGAAACCCACCTCCCTCCCACCACAGAATCCCCTCAGGAACAGCTCGTCGTCCTTTCTTGCAAAGGGAACCCCAGCTTTAACTTGGCCGTCGAAAACAATGGCGTTGTCATGGTACCTGCCAATGCCCAAGACGAGGCACAGGTACTTGTCTTTGAGTGGTTTCTTGTCCTTTTCTCAGTCCGTGAAATAATTAAATAGAGCGTGTCTTTACCGTAAATTTATACGGAGGAAATATCGCAATCGGGGTTCTTTGGAAAAGCAAAAAGTATCGCAACCGGAGTAATAGGTCAGTAGAGAATCTTTTCAAGTTATCAGCTACTTATGCTGTTGTCAGAAACGTTCTGAGTGTGCGCTGCAATGAGTAGCATCATCAATCACCTTCAACATTTTTTACTCCTCATACACTATGGTGATCATCCCTGGTGGTAATTAGACACACGGACAGTCATTCAAAATCTTAACTATTGACGTAACGTTTGTTTCATTGAAATATTAGAAATAATAATGCATATAAATCTATCAAGGATGAAAGATGATGCATTTATGTTTGGGATGCTTTTTGTAGCAATGGGTGAAGGACCGTTCCTATGGCATGCGCATTACGGACAACTATGGACATCCTGCCTTTAGCCTGATCAATAAGGCCACCAAGAAAATCCTTACGCATGGAAAGAGGAAAGGCCAGCAGGTATTGACCTCTGCAGTTGTTTTCCAACCACTACCAGCTAGTATGTCCTATCTCCACTACTTTAAACGATAGTTCAGGTCGTTTGCCTGTGAAATACAGGTTCACTACTTGCATTTGGACACTTTGCTTTGTTGCCATGATGGCTAGCTTGCTATTTCTGAGTGTTTGAATCTGTGAGACAGGTGCTTTTCACGGAGTACCGCACGAACTTGAGAGACGACGATATTTTGTGGACAGAGAGCCAAGACCTTGGGGAGGGTTTTAAGACTGTCCGTTCTGCCAGTGATACTCTCCTCAACTTGACAGTTTTTGAAGGAAACAAGAAGATAAGGAATGGTTCTGCCTTGGTACTTGACTCATGGCATCAAGGAGATCATCAGCTGTGGAAGTTGTTACCCCTATGTGAGTTTTTCAACCCTCACCTAGTCATTTCTAGACCTAGCCGTCTCTTGAATGTAAACTTCAAATGTAACTTGTACTTGTCGTCACATATTTGACAGTTTTGGAGTAAAAGTAACAAACGGCGAGCATTTAAGGCAAGTATGGTCCTCACTATTGATATTGATGTTCTGCAGAACGCAACTTGGTTATGGACTCAGTGAATTGGTACAGCTTTCCACAATGCCTGGATAATGGGCGGTCAGTGATTAGCATAATATAATGTGGTTTGGTCAGTCATCCTGTGATTGAACAAGCCAACCAGGGAAAGTCTAAGGTGAAGGTAGATCTTCATTTGAAAAAACTTGATTAGCACTTCCCCTAAAGGCAGTGCTTTAGGGACATTTGGGGTCAGTAAATGTATGCGTTTGAAATTGTGTTAAAAATTTGTATGATAACATAATTATTATTTTCAAATTACCTTCTTTCCTCAATAGCAACTTCACCTTAGAATGGGTGTTCATACATGGATGGGGATGCCAATGACAACAGAACTACTGCATGGTAGCACCCGGAAGAGTGTTTGTACTTAGTACCATTTCCACTCACCGTATATAGCATTCATCATCTGAGTTCACTCTGATTGGCTTATTTCTTCTTAGTAGAGTAGCCTTGCCTTGTGGAGTACTTTCACAGATGTAATTGAGAATGTTTGGTATGGACAGAGCTTGCAAACCATGCCTTTGTCTTCATGTGTGTTACGGTATTTATACGGATAGATGTAATTGAGAATGTTTGGTATGGACAGAGCTTGCAAACCATGCCCTTGTCTTCATCTGTGTTACGGTATTTATACTGATGGGTATATTCGTGCTAGAAACTGGATTATGCAAAAATGCCTTGATTGCTCTCTAGACAATGCGCTTGTACAGTTTGACTGGGAGTCAGGTATAGCAGGCAAATAGGAGCTTAACAGACAAGGTGGTTGTACATGAGGATTCCGTGGACCTGTATATATCTGAAGCCTGTAAAGTAATTATTATTCTGGATTGGACCTGGGCAGAGGAGCTTGGAAAAGCATAGATCACCAAAGAAGACAAGGAGACCTTTGACAAATCTCTCTCAGTTTGTATATCTGGATCATTTAGCATCTGCTTATGTTTATGAAGATAATGTCAAGCAGTCCTTCAAAAATCCGAAGGCATGACTCAAGAAATGGAAGTTCTGACTGATCACTTTTGAGGTATAAGGGTAAAAGTCTGACATACGATTACAGTCTATAGTAGCAGTGGTGCTATGTTTTCCACCTTCCCTCATGCTTATTAGTACAACTGTGGTCTTTATGTCATGCTGGCGAACACTTGTGCCAGGTGTTTTGGTAAAGAAGGCATATGGCACTGACTTTTGGAGTCTCAATTTTGAATTTGAGATTGGGCCAAGTGAGCCATGTGTGTGCTGAGAAGGATTAGAACCATAGATGTCTTGCATGTGTGATGGTTGGGCCCTGCGCTATCATCATAGTGCCTTCAAATTTTACATAAAATTCCATAGGAGTTCAAAACAGAGATTGTGTCATGAAGAATCTCTTGCATAGGGGGCTACTGTTAGGTTATGTCAGTAAGCTTAACATAACTGATTCTGTTAAATTAAAGATAAGTAGAACAAGGGAATTACATTCCCATTGGTTGGTACCCACTATGTTATACACTAAGTGATTAAACTTCGGGGAGGGGGGAGGGTTCACATAAATTGGTTTTTTCATCAATCTAAAGTCCGATCTTTAAAGTTGAGGTCAGCAATGGATTCATCTTTTTTCAAAACCCGAGATGGTAGCTCATGCTTGTGTACTCGTGAGAACATCTTTGCTTACTAAGTTATTATTATTCTTTATTTTTTTTCCGTTACTCATAAATTTCTTAGGAGTTGCTTATAAACTCTCTTTCATTTGTTGTAGTCTTATGAAGGTATATATTGTGTCATGGAGAGTTTAAGGAAATGGAAAGTGTGTTGTCACTATCATGGTAATGTATATGTTGCAAGCCGAGCAGAAGCTGATACGAAATATTTAAAATGGTTGTTTTCTTAATAAATGCATCCCTAGTAAGGTAGCCTAAAGGTTGCAGTGTGTGTTGTCACTATCTTGGTAATCTATATGTTGCAATCCGAGCAGAAGTTAGTACATATACACGATACCAAAGATATAAAATGGTTGTTTTCTCTATAAATGCATCCCTAGCAAGGTAGCCTAAAGGTTGGACTAATATCCTAGATTGCTTTGAATATACCAGGAATGCATATGGATGCTAGGTTTTGTAACCCAGCTCTATGCAGCAACGATGTTTTCCCTCAGTGGCTTAATTTTCAAACCTTCATGTTTGAAGCTTGGAAGCTTTTGTTGCTTATACAGTCAGTGTTGCCAAAGTTGCAATGGAAACATTCTGACTTTCCTAAAGACTAGATTTATATTCCTACATAATCATTTTTGCTTAGTTTTACAATGCATGCCTTAGCTTATTGGTACATTGCCTTTTCCATCTTTGCCCTCTGAGGGCAAGGCCATAGTTGTTGTCTCTTCATCAAGCTAAATGTTGGACTTGTGGCTATTTGCAAAACATGACAAAGGGGTTCCAAATGCCTCCATTTTACTTTTAAGGCTTTGCCTAGCAATCATCCCATTGCATTTGTCTTTGATTGGCATCCTTGGAATAGGTACGATTTTTTAGTGTGGAATCTACACGACATGTCTCGTAGGTAGGTGTTAGAGCAAAAACGGTTGCCATTCTTTTTATGGCATTCACATCAAATTTGTGATTTGTTGAAAAGTGCTCTACAATTGACCTTGTACCATTATGTTTTACCTTGTCAACACATGCTCAACACTTGCAAGGTATAACCATTTACATTTTAAAAATAGTGTTTTCGAAAAAATGTTTCCATATCTTTATCATCACACGTGTTGCTATTCAATTTGAAAATTCCATTGCACTTTGGGACATTTCCAACCTACAACTTAAAATTTTCTTAGATGCAATATCACTGCCCTCTCTCACAACCATGTGATGTTTTGGACTCATGTAGGAGCAGCCATATGTTCCTTTTTTAGGGTGAGAAAACGATCCTCTTGAATGGCCACAAGAAAAGCATGTTTTGACTATCATTGGATGATCCTCAATGCTTTTAATAGGATAAGTTGTGTCTACATGAGTAGCCCATAGATGAGTGCCTCAAGTTAGTAGACAAGAGATGCCTACTCTCAAACACCACCATCTTTGACTATGGTTGTTAGACACAAGTGAAAGCCAGCACATGACAAGTAGAGGAAGGTGGTTTCAATTAATGAATTAGTCCACCATTGGTGTTGCAGAAGTTGCAAATGCTTATAGGTTGAAGTGTCAAAGAGCATGGCACATTTTTACTGTGGGAGAAGTATCTGAAAAATGTTAGATGTGCCAATGCTAAAAAAGAACCTGCTTTCATTTTCAGCCTTATGTGATGATGGGAATGATGTTCTTTTGACAAAATCTAAAATGCACAAAAAAATATTCCTTCACCAAGGTTATTGGCTTGGGCAATAGATATGGAAAATTCTATACATTTAATGGCTTAGTGATGAAGCTGGAACATGCATGTTCTATATTAAAAGAGTTCACAATTGACTTTTGTCACAAGAGGTGGCTAAGATCAATCCCAAAATCCTTTGCATGCCAGAAATATCTTTGGAAAGGCAACCTATGCATCCACTTCATAAATACAACCCTCACAAAAAGAGAGATCTTGCTATACCCAACCTAGGGCATCCACCATGTTAAACGAGTAGAAAAGGGCACTGTCCAATGTTGGTCTTGTGTGCATAGACTTGGTTGGGCCTATGAACACTCAAAATTTTTGCAAAAAGAAATATATCCTGACTTTCATCAATGACTATTCCAAAAACCTTTGGGTGTACATCAAGTAAGAAAGCGTAGACATTTCTCAACTTTGCAAATTCAAGGCTCTTCTTGAGAAAGTGGGAAAATGTTAGGAAGATCAAAATTTTGAGATATGGCATAGGGGGTGAATATGAAAGCAGTTAAAAGACTTTGCAAGAAGAAATGCCGTCAAGAGCAGTTGACCACACTGCCTCCATTCCGCGATAGAATGGAGAGATAGACAGAAAGAATCTATATCTAACTAAGGCAACTAGGTCTGTGCTCAAAGACATTGTATGCCAAACATTTTTTAGGCAAAAGGGGTGTGCTATATATGTGCTTAGCAGGTGTCCCAACAGAGCATTGAATAACATGACACTCTATGAAGCTTGGTTTTTTTTTTAAAGGCCAAGTGTCATGTATTTTGGTTGTATGTTATGCATATGTTTCAAAACAACAAAGGTAGAAGATGGACAACAGAGCAAACAAATGCATTTTCATTGGGTATAGGGAGCAAAGAAAAGGGTACAAGCTATACCCTTGTGAATACTATAGCATAATCATTAGCAAGGATGTCATCTTTAGAGATAGGGGAAAGTCCACCAAAAAAAAAAGACTTTGTGATAGGTGAAGAGGAGAAAGTGGAAGGGCATGCTTACCAACCTTTGTCACCCAAAAGGATTTGCGGTAGGAAATCTTGTCCCCTTGTGGAAAAACAATATCAACAACAATTGCAACAGTCTAAAGAAACCAAGAAAAATCTTGAGAAATTACGAGAATGGTTGTGAAGATAATGGAGGATGTGGAATTATAGAACATTTATTAGAATAACAAAAAGAGGCAACCACCCAAGTTACATCAACCCAGGGACAGTGGAAATGCAAAGCTCATGAGGCATGTGTTTGGATAATAATGCCCCTCAGAGTATGCATGTGAAGACAATGGAGGATGCAAAATTGTTGGACATTCTTGAGGGTAGCAAAAGGAGACGACCAGGTAAATTACATCACCCATAACCCTCATGATGCATGTGTTTGTGTATTGGAAGAATGCCATGGGATAGAAAATGGATGTCAAGGATGACACTTGCAGCCCTTCCACCTAGAAAAATGTGGTAGGATGGCAAGTGAGTATACAAGAAGAAACTCAAAGTAGATGGATAGAAATGGTAGGATGCAAGTAGTGTACAAGAACAAAGTCAAGTAAATGGATCCATTGACAAGTACAAAGCAAGCGGATAGACTTTTCAAAGACTCTTTGCAATAGTTCCAAAGTCTACTACTAAAAATGCTTTCCATGGCAGCATATTTCTCATGGCCTCTATGACAAGTGGATGTCTTTTTGAATGCTAATTTGGATGAGGAGGTTTATATGGATCAAGCACCTAGATTTGTGTAAAAGTACCAATACCAAAAAGTTTGCAAGATTGACAAGTCACTTTATTGGCTAAAGCAAGTAGCCAGATTATGTGCATAAAGATAGATGCCTCCTTTAAAAGTTTTGACATGAAACAGGCCATTCCAGACCCCAATCTCTTTATGCTACCAAATAATGACAATGCCATACTTATCATTCTCTATGTGGATTATCTATAAGGAATGATCAAACAAACAAATTTTGCTAAAGGCTTGATGGAGAAATTTCACATGCAAGACAACAAATCAATTTCAACTCTCATGGAAACATGATTGAAGTTGGACATCGATGTGGATGCGAGAATGTATAGGCAATTACTAGGCATCTTGATTTATCTATGTTAACTAGGACTGACATCTCTTATGTGATAGTTGTGTGAATCAGTATATGCCATACCAGTCATTGGCATGGGTAGAGAAAAGGATCCTTGAGTATAGAGGTGTTGTGCAATTTTGGAATCTTGCATGGGTAGCTTAAAACTCTACAACTACAAGGGTTTTGTAACAATGATCGGCCGAGTATGTTTGGATAGGTATATGGAAGCAAATATGAAGTGATTTGACTCCGAAGATTACTTGGTGATCTTGGTATACCATAGAAGGGTTTAATTCCTATTGGTTGTGACAACCAATCTTGCATTTCTTGGCCAAGAATATTGTGGATCGTTCTACGCCTAAGCACGTTGATTTTTGATATCACTTCATCCCTAAGAAGATGGAAAATCAACAAATCTAGATGATCTATTATTCTATCAAGGACAATCCATCATATATATTCACCAAGCCTCTTGTGTAGTCTCAACGGTGACTCACGTGTCGTGGGGATCCTGAAGGAATGCCGATGGAGCCTCCACTCTAAGCTACTCCTTGTGAGAGCAATGCAAAGCACGAGCCATCCACAAGTGTCACTCAAGCAGCTCCCGGATTGTTGCAATGTGTTTCCCTGAGAGAAAGAGTGAAAGGGGAGAGGGGAGAAGAGAGGGAGAAGGGGAGGAGAATGAATGGGGTGGAGCAGCAAACACAAAGTCACTACAAAGGAAATAAGAGAACACCAAAAACACTCTTGGAAGAGAAGAGGGAACTTGTATTCCAAACTTGTGCATCCAACAATGAAGACCAAAGTCAACCACTTGACCTTTTATACATGTCACCTTTTGAAGGGAGGGCCAACCCTTATCTCTTTATACCACTCTCTCTTCTCATTCTTTTACCATCCTCTTGGGCCCATCTAGCTCCAAGACACAATCCTAGCTCTATGGACTTGCCACTGTCCATTAAATCACATCACTAACCACCGGTGGCATATTGTTAACCAATTGGTTAACATGCCTCCCTTCCTGATCTCGATCCAGTCCTCTGGATCGTGCAATGTTCATGGTTGTTGGAGTGTTGTCAATGAATATCATGTAAAGTAGTCTTTCTTGTGCACTGGGCTGAATCTTCTTTTGGTTCATTGCAGCAGAGGGATGTAGTGGCTCCTTGTTATAGAATGATTGTTGGAAGTATGGATGAGTGATTCTTTTGGAGCTGGCATCATCAGGGTTTGAGTGAGCCGAGTTGAGTACTTGTGACCATTCAAAGAACGAAGAAGAAAAGAAAAAGAAAAATTCAAGGGGTAAGTTATTAGGAAGAAGGTGTGAGTAGGGACTGATGTAAGATCCTAGTGGTGTTAGTGTTAGCAGAGTAAGTAAAGTGCATTCGCATGCTCCTCTTAAGTCCCATATTTGATTTGAGTGGGACTTCTAATGGATTCTCATCAGACTATGTCTTTAACATGCCATGTTTGAACGTTTGGAGTTGAGCATGACATTGTGTCTTGCTTCTCTACATTGAAGTTCCTTTAAAATCCATTTTATGGATTATATTTCATTGAGGGCTTTGCTTGGAAGTATTTGATCCCAATAAGGTTGTGGCACCATCTGGAGCTTTATTTGTCTGTATCATTAAATCAAAATGAGTCTAATAATACACCATACAAACCCCTAAAATGAGGACTATGGCTGAAGAGGTTTATAAAAGGGGGATTTTAGAAAAGGCTTCTAAGCTAGAACTGAAAGATAAATAAAAATAAAGAAAAGAGGATGAGTAGAAGTTAGATCATTAATGGTGATGTTAGTAAAGGAATGTGAAAAAAGTGTTGAGGGTCATAAGAAACTCATTCAAACCCATATTGGTGTAATCACCTTCAACCTGGAGTTGAATGCATCCTTGAGAGCTACTTGTAGAGAAGCACTTGTCGTTCCATGTGTGAACTCAAATTCAAGACCCTGATGACTTAGGCATAAGTTAGTGCCTTGTTCTATTTTGGCTCTACTGATGGGATTTGTTGTTGATGTTGATTGCTGTATGATTTGCGGTAGTGTTTGTAACTTATCTTCCCAACCAAGGAGCCCTTGGGCCGATCCACATGTTATAAATTTATTGCTCTTTATGGACACATCTAGACCTATCACTTGGAACTGAGTTGCTATTCACCCAAATGACTTTATTACCTATGAGTACATCACAAGGTCAGTGCAGTGACATATTTACCAATTGTGACCCAAACCTAGCAAGAACATCATTTTGTAGACCACCACAGGAATATGAATTGTATAGCTATTTGGGACCTCATGTAAGTTTGATAATCACTTCAAAGGAGAGTACTAAGACATCATTGGAGATCTTTGTTGGTGAGCAGTTGTCATCCCATTGGCAGCAACATTGCTTGAAGTTCTTCGAGATCCTTGATTATTGCAATAGCACATTCTTGTGGAGCTAGTCATTTTTAGGAGCAGGTTCTTGTGGATCTACTATTGGCATGTTTCTTATTGTTAGTGTTGCACCATTGAACATTGCGATCTCCCACATGTACCACTTCTATGATGCTCATCGAAATAAAGTAATATACGGAGGATATATGTTCTATGTATCAAATGTGAGTAGGATCACAATGTCTCAGAGATCTTTTGCTTTTGTTCAAACCAAGTTTCAGCTGAGAAAGTTGTCAAGGATGAAGATAATTCATTGTTCACATTGGAAGGTTCTTGTCAGATTTCCGTTGTGATGGTCATTACTTGTGTGGCTGATTCGTGCGTAGCTACCCTGATGATAGATGCCAAATTTCTTAGTAAGGAAGGTTCTTATGTGGCTCCCAATGTGGATTCATCTTTTGTCATGGTAGGTTCTTGTGTTACTATCTCTTTTCAAGACAGGTTCTTGTGTTACTGCCAGTTGCCTTGAAGATGATGCAATAAATTGACATCCTTTTGATAGACTTGCGGTAGAGCAGGTTCTTGTGTTATTGTCTCCCTTTTTGAGATAGGTTCTTGTGTAACTACTCGAGAGGAGGTAGATGAATTCCTTCACGTATGATCCTCCTGCATTGGTGTTTTCCCTTATCCTTGCAAGAAGTTTCTCACTATTCTTAGCATCTTTGCAAAGTAGGTTCTTGTGTGATTATTACTAGTGCATTTGTACTCGTCGTTGATGCTTTTGTATTGATAGAGTTGGGCCTCTGCTCCTACTTTTCTGATGGTGTACATTTAGGCTTACAAGACAAGCATGAATGAGCCGTTGATTGTTCTAGCGAGGCTTGGGTACCCATATGTAAGAGTTTCCAAGGTAATATCCCTAGGCCTCTAGTAGTCTTGTGGGAATCCATTCCTTAGTGGGATGATTTCCATTTCATACCCCACACCATATGTTATCTCTTTATAGACTCTAGATGGGTGTCGCTAGGAGCATCTTTTAGTGCTTCTATCTTCCATTGTTGGCTCAACTTGTTTAATAGATCTGTGGCCAATTCTTCCATGTTGAGCACCTTGGGTGTCATGCTTGCATCCCTAGCTACTTCTAACGTTGAAGCCTTTATCGTTTGGGACATATTAGAGGAACCTAAGGATTTATCCTTTTGGGGCTTTTCCCTCATGTTATCCCCTAATCGTATCGCCGTCTTGCTACATAGCTCAAACGATGTGGGATTCATAGCAAACAAATGATCATGCAGCTTAGCATCTCGTAGCCCTATGACGAATCACTCATCCTCTCATGGGGTTCACATTGCAAGTTCAAATGTTTAATCTTGGCAATATAGTTTCTTAAGGACTCAGTTTCCTTCTGCTTCACGTCATAAAGCTGGTTAATTGGGCTCCACTTGGGACCACGGGGGGTAAACCCCAAAATGAAAGATTTACGCAATGTGTCCCAATTTATTTTCTCCTTAGGGTTTAAGGCTCTAAACCATTGTCCAACCTTGCCATTAAGACTCAAGCTAAAAACATTGACCTTGTCTAGATCCATGATATCACCAAACGTCTCACAGATTTGTTCAAATTTCTCAACAAGGGAGACTAGGTCTCCTTCTCCTACAAACTTGGTGGTTAGCTTGGAGATTGTGACAGGCTTGCTCCTATAGGGGTTGGTATCCCTTCTTGGAAACATTGGTTGTGGAGCAGCGGCCCCCCTTCCTAGTGCTTGTACTAGGATTCTCATAGCTTCATCTGTCGAGACCCTATGAGGCACAGGAGGAGGTTGTGGAAGGCTAGGCCCTATCCCGTACATTAGCAGTCTTGATGAAGGGTTCCATGGATTTGATGGCATGAGGTTGGGATGGGAGGATCCAAGCCCACTAGGCATTTTCATTATGACTTGGGTCGGGTTGGGTCTAACAGGTTGGACTAGAGGTCCTTTATGGAGCGGTATGTTCCCTATAAGCATAGGCCTATAAGGGGCACTTGTTGGGTAGGGAATATCTCCCATGTTTTGTTGCCAAGGAGGCATCATAGGGGCTTCTGAGAGGTGGACAATCTTTACTCCTCCTCCCCCTTTACTGTAGCATTTGGGACCCTTGTGAGAATGTGGGTCTAGATCCATCCCCATAGGATTGTCTATCATCAAAGAATTGGTACAATGGGGGTTGATAACCATTAGGTATTGTGGGACTTGGTTCCCTGAGTATTTCTTCTGACATCGATATGGTTGGGCTAGCACTTGAGGCTCTTCTGGTGCTCTAGTTTTTCGAGCAAATAAGTTTAGTAAATCAGCTAGGTCTATCAATTCAAACCTTCCCATGATGTTGGAAAAGGTTTCCCTTAATCTTGCTGCTACTATAGATGGGGTAGGAGAGTGGAGATCATTGGGTATGGAGTTTAGAGCTATTGAGGCTCTAACATTGGAGGGTTCACCCATGTCGCCATCCTGACTTAGGGACTCTTCCGAGCTAGATAACTCACCTGATGGTGGTTCTTGCAATGAGTGAAAATCGACTTTTGAGCTTGCTAACCCTAAGGATGCTAAGCTAGGTATGGAGGTCGACAAGATGGTATTTGGGGCATGCCTTTAGGCTCAGGGTGACCTTGTAGGACTCTTCTTGATCTCAAGATCATGAGTTGATTTGCACAATCGAGGCCCCAATTCTAAATTGAGTTCACCTCAATGCGGGGTCAAGGGTGGCAGCCCCTTATGCCACAGCAAGGCAGGGTCTAGGGACAACGTCCCGGGGGGGGTGCGAGGGTAGCGCCCCAGTGATCTTTTTGCAAAATGGGGTTTACTTCAATGCAATTTGCATGCAAATTTCATCATTTCTTGATGCTTGGGGTCCCAATTTTCATGTGCTCTTTCCTGATTTTTGTGTTCCTGGAGCTATCCCTATGGACGTGGGGATAGAGCTAAGGCAACCACCCATGGGGATAGAGCTAAGGCAATAACTCGTGAGGATAGAACTATAGCAATGACCCTTGGGGATAGAGCTATGGCAACGACCCATGGGGATAGAGCTAAGGAAACAACCCGTGGGGATAGAGCTAAGGCAACGACCCGTGGGGATAGCACGTTAGCGAGATAGAGCTAAGGCATCGGGTCAAAACTTGTTTGACTGGTGGGATAGCTTACTTATAGTAATTAATTAGGGGAGTGGGTTAGGTACTGACATGTGTCAAGTCATGGGAATCGAGCTAAGCCAATGGGTCAACGCATGTTTGACCGACAACGAGATAGAGCTAAGGCGATGGGTCGTGGGAATAGGAGCTAAGGTGATGACCCATGGGGATAGGAACACATAGTGTTGCCATCTGGTTTTTTATTATTCTTGACAATTTTGGAGTTTCTGTTCAAGTCTTTTTTGTGATAGGGGGATGCTGAACTACCTAGTCTACCTACTCAATGCAAAAAACAAGAAAGAAAAACAACATTTGAATCTAAAATGAGAGATTTCTTGAAGAGGTGATTGTCAAAACTCAAAACCACTTTCATTTTCAGCATGATTCATCAGTCTTGGTTGTTTTTTGTGAGTTTTGTCACCATACACTCACTAATGCCATGTCCGATGGAAAAAGATTAAGATGAAAAGAGGTTTATAAAGAAGATTGATGTCTCCAAACTCACCCCCGTGATATTTAGAATCCCATCCAAGACTTATGCAATCCAAGTGATTAACCATTGAACCATGATTGAGTGTTCCTTTTCATGATGTGGAAGTTATCTTTTCATGTTACCAAAAATGAGAAAAAATGTTGGTTACCACTGTCATATGCTAGTTAATGCTATTAAGCACTTATAGTTCCTAGTAACCACTATCATATGCTAGATAGAACCTATAATGCTAGCTACCATTACTAATGCTAGGGAACACTATCTCTGAGTCCTCTCCCTAAAATGATACACTACCCTTCCTAATGCCTCTCATGTAGTCTTTGTCTTCTTTTCACTATGCTAGCATCTTGATCTTAATCACCTTTCTCGTTTTACCTTATATAGTAGGAAAATAAACCTTTCTCCATGTTGATTACCTTTTCCTTCTCACATCATTATGGATGTAAAATATTATATCACATGCCATCATTCGGATTGCATAGTTTCCGAGCAAAAACCTACGAGCAGAAAAGTCCGAGCTATAATTTTTTACACCAACCATGCTAGTATATTTCTCAAAGGAATATACAATTCTTTCTTAATTTCTCATTTATGGAACCATATACTTACTTATTTTTCATTATAACCCTCATTTTAGAGAACATCGTCTATATATGAACAAATAGTGAAGACTTTAGAAACTCCTATAAATACCTCCCTACCATACTCTCTTTTGAGGATTATGGTAATTCAATCAATTTAAAAGAGTTTCCCTAATCTTTAGCAATCCCATATTTGAAGCTCTCATCTAACAATGTATACCATATTCCTTGGATGAGTAGAAAAAAGATATTGGAAACCTCATACTTGAAGCCTAGGCCGTCGACTAAATATGTAATATATTATTAGCCTCATCCAAAATCTAGGGTATGGGGGGACAAGGTCCATATATAATATGCATGTGCAAGGGAAAAATATGAAAATTTCATGTCCCCCCAACCTCAAAATATAAGGTATATACCCTTGAAAAATATGCAAGATTTTCATATTTGTACATATTTTTCATAATATGTGAGGCCCAAGGGGGGGGGGTCTTTTGGATGAGGGGGGTAAAACAAAAAATACACTTAAATATGAAAACCCATCTCCTTTCAAATTGATGTAACTTTTTCATGTGTTACCCAAATTTCAAGGTGCAAAGACATATTTGAAGCTCTTTTAGTGTAGAACACAACCATGTTAATTTGAATAATTTCTACTCATGGCATATTGTTAAATTCATCTCATACTCACAAGACTCTGATGGGTTTCCTTACTAAAGGGAGTTGGCGCCCTAGGACTTGAAGCCATTATAATCAATGATAAATTAATCTCTAATACATTATCAAATATGGAAAGGCAAGGGAGGGATTTTCAAAATATTCCCAATTCTCCAAACCTAAGTACTTTCAAGGAAATGTAGTCCCTACTAAACTCCTTCCTACCATAATATGAATTAGGGAGAAGTTGTAACTCTCATATACATCCTGAAATTTTCAATTTATCTCTTTTATACCTATAAAAAATTTATAATTTTAAGCCTACCATTGCATAGATCATGAAATTTTGAATATTTTTCCTGTTTACAGCTCCTCAATCTGAGCTAAGGGCAAAAGTTATGACCCCTTCTACGTAGGCTTTCCAAGGCTATTCCGCTGACGGAATAGGATTGGGGCAAGCTCTTTAAACCATATTCCTCTGGAGAATACACTTAGAGGGTCTATTAAAAAGGCATTATATATTTTTCTTAGGTCATCCTGAGGAATTGTAATGAGGATTTTTGCTCAAAATTTCATGATCCAACCAATGGTGAAAGGAAAAGAAATGATTTTTGAAAGTCATAAAATAAGTCACCACTTGGACATTATATATGTATATTATATAAAGGTATATTTATAAGTATATCTATTTATCAATATTTCATATTTACTTACATATTCCTTGAAATAATATGGAATTTTTTGCTCCCCAAAAATGATGAGCCTATATATTTTGACACCTCCCACCTTTTGTGTGCTCGTCGCTCGGGGGTATTTGCTCAAAAAATGGAAACCCCCCCATCATGATAGGAATATATACATAAACAAAAATTGCAAAGATTGTCTTTTATGTACATGGTCATTAGTCATCATAGCGTGGTTGAGTTGATATTGTTTGGCAAGAAATAGCCATGCTTCATATAACAAAAATGGATCCACAATGCAATTTGAACACCCATAACATAACCAGCATTACTCAAGTAGTCATAGTTACATCAACTCTTGTAAAATTGTATAGGATCCAATGGTTCCTACTCAAAACTGCTCATAGTGAGTGCTTCACATGTGGCTATGACTGAGACACATGTTTCCCCTCACCCTTATATAACAATCTCTTACAAATTGACCTTTTGCATTTAGGTTTTGGATTGTCTATCATCTAAGGGAGAGGAGTCAGTCAATCTATCCACTAATTAGTACTCGCATGTGGTAGTTCCTAGTTAATATACCTACATGTGGTGGTAGTACCTAGCTTACTAATTAGTACGTGTATGTGGTAGTTCCTAGATAGTACCTACATGTGGTAGTATCTAGTCTGCTAATTAGTACATGCATGTGATAGTTTTTAGGTAATGTTCAAAATTGTTTTGTACTCTAACTCATTTGTTTATGGAAAGCTGAGTTCTTTCACCAATGCAAAGCACAAAATCCACAGTGCGCATTTTGTTGCAGTCATTTGAATCTTTGAAGCCTTTTTTTATGCATAAGGACTAATACACATCTTGTTGTCAATGCCGTGTGCGAATTTCCTTTTTGAAAGATGATGCACTCTCAGAACTTTAGCCTCCATGTAAGAAGTTGTCAATGAAAATGTATAGTTTGTACAAGTGGTGACATAAGAAATGGCTACTCTACTACTCTACACAGCTACAAAGGTGCCACTCATTTGTGAGAATCAATTATCTACCCAAAATAGAATGATGTGTCCTTCCATTAGAGGAAGTGTTTAATGGGTGAATGGAAGGATTTTGGTGTGAATAAGTTGGCCTATTATCCCTTAGAGAAAAAAAAATAGGGAAGAACATTACTATGAAAGTATTTGAATATGTGAATGTTGCAGACAAGCATGGAAACCAAAAGAAGAGGGAAGATCTATTAAACAAGGAGATACAGTGCCGAGAGTTTTTGGTGCTCGTGAAGGGTAAAATGAAGTACTTCATTAAACACAACTATATAGTGTGATGACAAGGGCTTGAATTCAAGGAGTGCATTCATAAATTCTTGAAGAACCTAAAGAAACATATAAAACTCTCGAAGAATTACTAGAATTTTTGTGAAGATAATGGAGGAAGAAAATTTAAAAACATTCCTTAGAATAACAAAAGGAGGCAACCACCCAAGTTACATCAACCTAGGGATAATGGAAATGCAACGCTCATGAGGCAAGTGTTTGGATAATAAATGACCCTCAAAGTATGCATGTGAACATAATGGAGGATGTGAAATTGCTGGACATTCTTGAAGGTAACAAAAGGAGGAGACCATGCAAATTACATCAGCCATAGCCCTCATGATGCATGTGTTTGGATAATGATGACCCTCAAAGTTTCACTTAAGTAGATAAGCATGTGCATTGGAAGAATGCCATGAAATAGTAAATTGATATCAACTTGTGGTCCTTCCACCTAGAAAAATGTGGTAGGATAGCAAGTGAATATACACGATGAAACAAGTGGTAGGATGCAAGTAGTGCACAAGAATGAAGTAATAACAAGACTAAGGCAAGACTAGTTGCCAAAGGGTATTCCTAAGAGAGGGGATAGACTTCCCAAAGACTATTTGCACAAGTTCCAAAGTCTACTATAAAAAATGCTTTCGATGGTAGCATGTTTCTCATGGCCTCATGGCAACTGGATGTCTTTTTTAATGCTAATTTGTATGGGGAGGTTTATATGAATCAAACACCTAGATTTGTATCAAAGGGGAAATACCAAAAAGTTAGCAAGCTCCACAAGTTACTTTATTGGCTAAAGCAAGTAGCTAGATCATGTGCATGAAGATAGATGCCTTCTTTGAAAGGTTTGACATGAAATAAGCCATTCTAGACCCAATCTCTTTATGCTACCAAATAATGACATGCCATACCTATCGCTCTCTATGTGGAAGATCTTATCATTAAAAGGAATGATCATACACTCAAACAAAGTGTGCTAAAGTCTTACTAGAGAAATTTCACATGCAAGACAACAAATCAATTTCAACTCCCAAAGGATCGTGTTATGTGCCTACAAATAAGGCCACCATTAAACCGTCACCAAATGCAAAGGTTTCTTTATAAAAACACATCACATTAGAAGGAGAAATTTCATTGGCTGATTCACTTAAGTATCTAATCAGTCAAAATGTCTTAAAGTGAACTAATCAATTCCGCAGTTACTGCTTCAATAGGAGAAGCTTCCAATGAGAAGTAAATCATAGAACAACAATGTAAAGAATCTTAGAAGTTCCAATGACAATAAGTCATAAGGATCCTGCCATGTGCCTACAAATAAGGCCACCATTAATCCTTAGTCAAATGCAAACACATCCTGGTAGAAGGGCAAAAGGTGTGGCTAATTTGCATAAGCATCTAATCAGTTGGAGTGCCCTCTAGTAAACTGGTCAATTTTGTATTTAGTGCTTTGGTAGGAGAACCTTCTAATGACCAGTAAATCATTGAACAACAATGTAAAGAACTCCCCTATTGGACAATAGCCTTCAATTGACTTCTGAAAAAATATGTAACCACAGTTTGCTTAGCTTAAAGCTCTTACAAAACCTCCACAAATAGTAGGGAGAGACCATTTTTGGCCACTGATATTTTTCTAACACCACCGTCTTCAAGCAACTCTTGATATTATCAATTGTAAAAGAAAAACAACAATGTCAAAGATAATATATAAGCCTTCTTCAATCACATCTCCTTTAAATAACTGTTATTGTCACTACTGATAGCAAATGCAATGGAAAGAAACTTCTAGAGATAATAAGCCTTCTTCAATCACATCTCCTTTAAATAACTGTTATTGTCACTAGTGAGACAACAGCAAATGCAAATGCAATGGAAAGAAACTTCTAAGGACTGGCGACCTTCAAGAAATGTGTAGGCTTGCATCACTTGTCAGGTGTCACAAACTGGCTTTAGATGAGAACTCCTTGTAATACAATGCTTCATAGCCTCTACAACCCACTACATGCTCTGAGTTGCATATGGAAACCAAAAATGATTGTAGCAACAATAGGGCTTAAGGTTTTCTAATGGACTTGACAATACATTCGCAGAATTTCGGACTTAAAAATGGCCTCGTAAGGATTGGATTAGTAAAATGTAATTAGAACTAACAAGGCCTATAAAGGGTCCCATCACCCCCATATGAGTCTAAAAGTGCACTCCCAAAAAGTGCACCTCCCTCTCCCACTTGGAGGGGCCTCCCACTTGCAAAAAATTTCCCCTCTTTATACCTCAAAGTGGTCCCCATTCCCAAAAAGTATCTTGCTAATACCCCTCCCCCTAAAAATTTTGACTTTTTTTAGAAGTTCCAAAAATGGCATGAAACCCTTCCAAACCTTCCCCCAAACCATGCCTCTGCACCCAAATCACTTTCAACCACTAAATCCTACTTCTTCTCACCATAATCACTTTCCTCTTCCTAAATCCTGCTTCTACTCACTATAGTCACTTTTCAACTCCCATTTTGTTATGTTGCAATCTCAAACATTTGTTGCTTTCACAAATCATATTCTATCCTGTGTTAATCTGAAATCTTAGTTCCTTCAACTTCCAATCTAAAAATCTATTTTTGAAATCCTCTCATGGCTCCATTGCAAGATCGCACCAACAAGCCACAAAAAAGGACCTTGCACATGAAAGTTGCACCAAAGTACAATACGACTCGTCACTGCAATGGTCAACAAAGAAATATTACATCAAGTACGATAGCAAGGAGCAAGGCATACCCATGAGAAGATAAAATCTAAGATTAATGAAGATAAATTCTTTTGTTACATTTCTCATATCGATGCGTAGTCTAGTTATGGACTAGCATACCTTAGGGGAGATCCAATTCCACCAATCCATGTAATCTATTGTGTGAAACAATCGATTAGTTTCCATTGGCAACAATCCCCTTGAATCTATCATTGGTGTTTGCATTCATACATTTAACATACCACATTAGTATTTTGGGTGTGGACAATTCATAATATCAGTGATATACTTGGCAAAATGACCTTCTATTAGATATAGGATAGTGGCATATTGCTTAAAGTCACATTCTTGACTCTTTTCAGCATCGGTTCCTACACATGAACATCATCCTTGTAAAGCCTCTTGGCTATTTCCAAGACATCTTATTATAGTTTTGATTTTTGGCATCTTTGGCAAATTGTTCCACATGATGAATCACACATTTGTTCAATACTTCAGTCACATTCACACAGGTTGCATCACGGTTTATAAAATAGCTTGTTTTGAGGGAGGATTGAGCAAGCTGCCCACAGTGATAGCTCAAAGCATAAACCCCATAATCATTAGCTCACAATGCTTTCATGGGTGGAAATTCTCGATGGCACATGAGTAAGCCTCAAGCACAAAGCACCACTTGAGTAATCCTCCATAGCACATGAGTAAACCTCTAGCACATGAGTAAGCCTCTAGCACAGAGTAAACTCTGGATGGCACATGGGTAAGCCTATAGCACAGAGCACCAGATAGAGCACTAGATAGTGTCTAGCATGGAGCTACTCAAATTTTGATGATAATCTAGTCACATGACTTTGGATGAGATCTGTAATTGGAAAGAGCAACTTCTTTGACCTTTTGTTTCCAAAGATATGTATCGGTTTACAACACCTATTTGGACTGCATAGTCCTTGAGAAAATGGAACATATGTATCACACGATTGCATGGACCAACCTCCACATTTTGATCATGCACATATGTAGATAAGCCCTTAGCATGAGTCTCTTCCATCCACATCAGCACAATCAAATGTTATTGATGTACAGCCATCACATGTATGCATGGATCCAATTCCATCTATTACTTTAGAGGGGGTGCAAAGAATGGTGTAAATTGCACCACAGAGATAGGGCATAGGGATAAAAACTTACCCTAACCCTAAAGACAATGTGTATATTTAGTCATCTCTTACATACTCCTCTCTCTATCTCCTCAATCCTCTAACATTTGTATCTTTTCCATGGTACTCATTGTAAAAATTCATGTAGGAGTGCATCTCATCCATAGTGTTAATCGATGAATGGTAGAATGAAATGTCAATCCTCATTTGCTCATTTACCTTCTAGTTTCCATGCATACCTATAACATCCCATTGTTCTTTAGCTCAATGATCATGGTAGATAATCAAACACCTCCATCTACATCCGTAGATGATTTTTTCTCTATGCAATTGATCAATCTCTTGCGTTACCATATTTTGATAATGTTGATTATCCAACACCACTATTACGAAATAGGCTTGGCATTGGGGGTTGACACAAGTCTATTTGTATGAGTCACTAGGATAATTAATTTTATGTCAATATACTCCCAAGCAAATATTGTGTACTTTGCAAGAGTAATTTTTTGAAATTCTATACTAATTTGGACTATTTTTTATCTTTGGAAGTTTCCCAAGTTGAACTCCCATACAACTTCTCCTTCAGTTATCTTGCAATATTTACTTTCCTTGCCTCTTCAACATCCTCCCATGAATAAATAAGGAAACAATTTCTTCTCAGCAAGTCTCCTTCAAGTCAATAATAGACTATAAACAAATCTACAATGGCTACCAAGATCACATATATAAATACCAACTATTTTGCAAATTCCATTGTATGGGCCTCTTTGGCTTTAGTAGTCTTAGGTTAAATCCCCCTTGCAAACCGAGAATGTCAAACATCATGACTTCTTAGTGTTTTGTCCTTACTACCATGGTTTCATTAGCTGATTCATGGATAATTGAGGGCTTTTCTCAAAAGCACGAAATGGATATTCTCACCATACATTTGGATCGCGAGAAGATTCACTTGAAGTAGAGCCCAATTTGTCTGCGCTTAGACTTGGTCCACACTTTTGAACCTCTTTTTGGTCTGCCCTTAGGATAGCCTTAGCAACGATGAGATTTTGGCAAAGCAAAAATTAGGCATTTCTTGAGTTTTTGGAACTGCATTTTTCCTATTGGCTCTTTTTCATTGGACTTGAATGCAGACTTTAAAGTGGTTGACTTTCTCTCTCTCACCTCTCTCTCTCTCTCTTCTCTTCTTTATCTCCTCAAGTCTTCTTACACACAATCTCCACCTTTCTTCTCTCTCTCTCTCTCTCTTTCTTTCTCTCTCTCTCTCCCCTTTATCTCCTCTTCCTTCACACCATTTTCGGTGGATTCCTTTTTGTTTACTTTATTTTATCTTGGGTAGGCCTTGTGAATGATTGAATATCATTCACCTTGTTCCTATGTTGGTCTTCTTTTGCCTTATGGACCACATAAAACTCCTTTAGTCTCTCTCTCTCTCTCTCCCACCCCCCACCCCAAATCTCTCTCTCTCTCCGCAGGCTCACTCTTGCCTTTTCTTCTCGGCTTCTCCGACCTTGCTCTACAGCACTTTCTGCCAACCTTGCTCTGCAGTGCTTTCTTTCACCTAGCTGCTCCTGTACGCCCTCATGCTATCCTCCAAACCGTGTGCCCTCTTCGCCCACCTGCTCTCCTCAAGCCCGGCGTCTGCCCTCCTTCCCCCCACTTGCTCAGCTCCTCCATGCCCCGCCCGTCTCCTCTCAGCCGGCCTGCTGCTCCCCTCTGCCTTGTAGCTCCTTCTCATGTTGCAGCCCCTCCATGCCCCGCTTGTCTCCTCTTTTCCCACGTGGCTGCTCCTCTCCGCCCTCCTCTAGCTCGTCTACCCTCTCCGTCCACCTTCTCTCCTCCAACCCGTCTGCCCTCCGCCCATCTTCCTTCCCCCGTATGTTGCACGTCTCTCACCCACCAGCTCTCTCACCCGCCTGAAGTGCCCCCCGTTTGGCTTCTGCTCCTACTCCGCCTGGCTACTCAACCACTTGCAGCCCACCCCCCCGTCCTCTCCATCAACAACCCTCCATCCACTCATACTGCTCCCCACTACAAGTCCTAAAGTAGCCCCCCTCGTCACCCACCAGACCGCAATGGAGGGGCTCTGCTATATGGCCTAGCCCAGCTTAGAGGCCCTTTGCACCTGTGCAACTGAAAATAACAGAGAATTGGTAGTTTGCAATGGGGAAAGGGGAAATAGAGAAGGACACTAACAAAGACAAAAACAAGATCAAGAAGGAAGTCAAACCTCAATAGGTACAGCTCAAACTCGAAGATGTCAATACGCGCTTCAATCGGAGTGGGCTTGGAGTGGATAGCAAGGGGAACCGTAACACGTCCACCTTAGTCACAGCTGCAAACACATCTACCTCTAGATTGATAGGATCCACATCAGTCCTAGCTACAGCTACATCGACAAGGTCTACTTCAGCTAGCTGCCACTCCTATATCTACAGTGACACCTACAGCTACAATTATAGTTACATTCACACCCATGATAGGTGGTCCATCATCGACCTCAGGTCACCCTCACCAGAGGTGATACACACAGGTCCGCATTACTAGACTTTCCTTTCACATCTCCCTCTCAATCAGCCATCTCTCCCACATCCTACTGGGATTATCTCATCCATGCCCCAGTCATCTCTCGCATATCCTCTCATCCAAGTCTCAACCATCTACATTTATCACCCAACTTGCTTGGTCACCGCCTACCATCTTGCCCCACCCTCCTACTTTTATACCTAATCCTTTTCGATTTCATCTAGGGTAGGGACTAGCTGATCCATCACATACATGGGAGGCCTTGCTCATAGAGGTACACAGTATATGAGGACGAGAGGTGAGTTTGCTCGCTTCGGATAGGAGTAGGCCCAATACACCTAGGATCTAGCTCGTGTCATACAGGAGGAGGCCCACCCGCTTTATTCAGGAGCAGGTGGCCTTATCCAAGGGCTTAGACAGGACATTTCACAGCTGAAGGAGTTCACCTCTATTCGTATAGTCCTAGGGAGGAGTTCACCTCTATCCGTATAATCCCAGGGAGCACACCAGTTGTTGAGGCATGGATTTTGAGTATGCAATCTTTCATTGAGGAGACATCACAATGGGTGGATGTGGCCAAACGAGAACCAGCAAAGGCAATTGTTTCGACCACTCTCTTGGAGTAGTAACAGAGAGCTAGTAAAGCTCTTGTTCATAGCAGTATGTTACTTTCCCCCCAGACCTCACCCTTTTCCCAAGATGTTTGAGAGGAGAATGAGACATCATCATACACAGCTCTCTATCAAGATGTCGTTGATTTCTTGAGTCGCGGGTCCTCTTGGTTGGGGACTTCAATGCGAGGACAGGGACACGTCCTGTATCACTCCTTGACTTCAGAGATGATTCTATTATGTTACTAGACATTTACCTAGAGGATGCAAGTCTTAGCGGAGAGTCGAGCTCCTATCACGTCTTATGGGCAGTCATTTGCTAGATCTCACAAGATGCATGATCTCACTGATTTATAATGGTCTTGATAGATGACCATCCTTGGGTTCTTTTACTTGCTTCCCTCATGGAGGGGGGTCTAGCGTTGTTGACTACATCATGGGATCCCTTGCCTTTGCCTCCCGCATCACTAACTTTTCCGTTGCACCACTACTTCCTGGGGCTGACCACACCTATCTCTTCTTCCATATCTCCATACCCCATCTCGTAGTACCCTTCACCCCTCCGATCACTCATAGCACTTATCAAGACATACATTTCAACCGCAGTCTTTCACTTAGGTACCTAGCGCACCTTTCTACGCTCCTCACATACATTGACTTCATATGCCTACTAGAGGATCACGCTACCCTGATCACTCGCTCTACTTGCCCACCACCACTTGGGACTGTCCCTTGCAACAGTTGGTATGATGATGAGTGTAAAGCTTTGCACCGCCAACTAAGATTCGAAACCAAACTTAATCTTCCGACTAAGCCTGACATGATATGTGAGCACCGTCGACTGGCTCGTAGGAAGAAACAGGAGTTTATCCGCCGAACAAGGGGGAATTACTGAACAATTTGTTTAGTAACAACTCCAAAGACTTTTGGTGGAGATTTCTATAGAGATGATCCCCTTCACCTCTCACCGACACTAAAGTTTAGTATGATTGTGCACACACGTTATATGACATCCTGGATCTGACCTTTCTCACATACCTCATCCTATTTCTTATACACTCTTCACTAAGGGGCATGTTAAGGACGCTGCGATCAAGCTTCATAACGGCCGAGCGAAAGATCATGAGGATCTATGCAATGAATTCATTGCATATGGGATTAACATCCTTGCCCCGATCTTAGCAAAGCTCTCTAATGAAGCTGCTTTTTGCCTTGGATTCCCACAGACTTGGACTCTTAATACTATCTCACCTATCCACAAGGCAGGGGATCCCATGAGCTCGGGGAACTACAGGACCATTACGATTGGGCATGTCATGTCCAAGATTTATGCATCAGTGCTTGATTTTGAGGTCAGCTGATTCGCAAAGATGATGCAGCTTAGAGCTTATGGACAGGCCGAGTTCTGACATGATCATGGGACCATGGACCATATTCTCACGATCAAATGTATTATTGAGGAGGAGAGGACACGGAGACAAAGGGTTTATCATTGCTTTCTGGATTTTCACAAAGCCTTCGAGAGAGTTCCTAGAGCCCGTCGCCTCATCAGGCGTTTGCAAGACTTGGGCTATGATCAGGAGGTTATCTTGGCTACTATAGCAATTTATGAGGATCTCAAGCAGAGTCCGGAGCTGGGTGGACAGATGAGATTCTGAGTATGATTGGAGTCAAACAAGGATGTCCTTTATCACCCACCTTGTTTGGTCTCTACACAACGATGAGCTTGAACCAGTCATGCAAACACTAGGGGGGGTTGTATGCTCTCTTGTTGGACTCTGATTCAGATATTGCTTTATGCAGATGATGTGGTACTCCTATCGTCCTTCACAGCAGAGGGGTCTAGAGACGCTTGGATGCACTACAGTATTTTTATGAGTCACATGATCTAAAGGTCAACTTTGGTAAAACCAAGGTCAGGATCTTTAATACATCTCGGGTCACGATGCATTGGGAGCGATTACTTTTGCCAGGTCACCAGTCAAGATTATTTCATCATGTACCTATCTAGGGGTTATCTTTTCCGAACCTATTTTCACCATGAGAACAATGATGTAGGCTCGCCTGAGCAGAGGATATGCCTCGTTATCCAGATTGGAGAGGCAGTGCTTTTGTTCACATTTTCAGGACCCTTGGGCCAAACGTCTACTCCTTGACTCCTTGGTTCGACCTGCAGGCATGTATGGCATCCCTTGTTGGGAGCCAGACTTGTCTGATATTGAGTGGGCTTGTGTGGAGAGACTACAGATTCTTATGTTATCACAGATGATTCGCAGTAAGCTATTAGTTCCTCACCGGATCATTCACGCCAAGTTTGGATCTTCACTACTGCAACTCGATGCAACATTTCATGTCATTACCTACTTATATCAAGTCAGGGCATACAGAGATCACACCTCTCGACGTAACAAATTATCATGTTAGCATTGTCCTCCTCCATGGCGTTATCAGATGCAGGGGACCAGATATGCTGGTTTGCGCATACAGTGAGATGGTTTGAGCAACTGGGGTTACATATGGATAGACTTCCTCCTTTCCAGTACACCATTGATGCATTATTTTTCCCACTCCGGTATCACGAGGTCAACCAGATCATACGTGAGAATCTTCTAGAGCTACACACATTCTGGACCTGGTTGGAACCGAATGAGCTCCTAGTGAAGTTCAACTTTGACAGAGAGCATTGCCTACATATCTCGGATGAGGGTTGTAAGGTATACACGGATTCACTTGCCCCATTCATTGAGGATCTTTATTGGGCAGTTTCAGGTCTCTTCACATAGACCCCGCATTGAGAGTGGTCGGGCAGAGGGTCTAGCAAGGGAGAGGCATATATGTGCTTTCAAGTTGAAGTTGAGTCCCAGGGATGTTTTTATCGAAGTTATGCTTAAATATCAATATAAAATCTTGGTGAAAGTTTTCAAGCTCATTTTTAAGTTTTACAATATTGGTAGAATGTACTACTTTTTTACATATTTTCTTTTGAATTTTGAAGCAAACAATGTAATCCTGGCAAAACTTTAAATTTTTTCGCATAAAAGTTTCAAATCATGGTAGCGAATGTTTCAAACATTTATTTTTATTAAGGCATACAAACTTTCGATGCCAATATAAAAGTTTAGCTTCTTAATGAAACTAACTTGAAAAAATCATCCAGAAGGTTGAGTCGAAGGAACATTTCATCTTTAGATGCCCTGTTTACTATGAGATCAGAGGACATTTTTATTGCCTATTCAGATATAACTCTAGACTGTTATCCTGATTTCTCTCTTTTCCAAATCAGAGGTGCCCAACCATGTTCATTCATGAGGCAGTTAGGCATCGTGAATGCCTACTCCAATCTCAAAGACGAGGAGCATACCCTAGTGAACTTCTCTTCGAGCATGATCACGAAGTTCTTCCAGGCAGACCATATCGAACCCCCCTCCCCCCCTATAGGTCCTAGGCATGATCGAGAATGACACAGTAGCTCAAGCAAAGGGTTGATGCACAAATTATACTTGGGGACATTCCCTCCATGTTCAAAGTGGGTGTGAGACCAACAAGGGCAACTATTGCCGCTGTTAGACATAGAGCCGTGACCAGGAGACAGCATAGGATTGCATCTACAAGTGCTGATAACATTGCCCCAGCATTCTATATATGATTTTATGCTATCGTTCCCTCGCTCTTGACGAGGAAGGGGACCACACTGTCCTTGGAGCACATTTCACTTTGTATTATGTTGAGAGTCGCTCTGGTGATGGTGATGGTGATGGTGATGGTGAGATGGTGATGGTAATGGTGATGGCCCATGGTGAGATGGTGAGATGGTGATGTTGATGGTGATGGTGATGGTGATGGTGATGGTGATGGTGATGGTGATGGTGAGATGGTGATGATGATGATGATGATGATGATGATGATGACTACTTTTTTTTATATGACTATGTAAGATACAATTTTTTTACTAATGATGATGATGATGTTGATGATGATGATGATGGTGGTGTTGGTGATGATGGTGATGTAGGTGACTACTTTTTTTTTACGACTGTAGGAGACTTTTTTTTTGCTTTTGTATGGGTGTGGATGCTCAATTAGTAGCTCCATCCCTCCAACTAGCTTGTATCAACTTTCTCATAGTCTCATAGACCTATCGGTTCCCGAAGACTTTAATAAACTTTCTTTCTTTTAGTGCCTTAGCCTTGAGTTGTTGCATTATCCCTTGGGTAATTTGGTTCCAATTTATTACTAACCTTTGGGTACAAACACTCTCTCAAAATCTACAACCTTTTATGTGTGCTTCTCTTCTTTCTTCCATAGCAAACAATCATTCATATGCTCTTCCTGTTGGAAAAAAATTACATCATTGTTGCTTTGCTTTCCGCAACCTTGTAGCCTTGGTCTCTATTACAAGATAGTTGACCACAATCTTCCCTATAATGGCTTCAATAATTCTCTCAGTGCGGATCTATCATCGACTTCCTTCCAATCAAATCTCATAACAGTGATCATCGTTGTTTAAAATCACCAATCTTTGTATCATGCCTTTTCCTATTTTTGTCATCCTACACTTGCATTATGACCTTGTTTTTCACATTCCAAGCAATATGTCTCATTTTTGTAGGCAATCTCTAGTCCCCAATTCCTTCAATGCCCCTCTCCATGGCTTTTTGAAATTAATAAAAAGTCTTCTTTGTCCATCCCCCCGTCTCTCCTTTTTGGCAAAGAGCTATATGGTGAGAACCTTTCATCACCCTCTTCATTGTCGTGTTCGTTGCCAAACATCACCTTTTTTATATTCCCATTAACTTGCATGGAACAACTTAACGTCTCATGCATGCCCAGAAAAGGAGACACATCCATGCATTGCAATAGGCCTTAGGCTCAAATGAAACTCTATTCTTTATCTAATGGGAAAGGAAATGAAGGGAAACTCATTTAGTACATGGAATGGCCTTGAGATGTAAAATACGACGGAACCTCATGGCTTACATAAAGAAAGGACCTTAATACAATTGAACCTCAAGGCTTCATAGAAAGGGCCTCAAGACTTGACTCTATCAAAGAGCTTTGAGTGTATGGCTTCTCATAAAGTAAAGACCCCAATACAATGAAACCTCAAGGATCTATATAGAGCACCCAAAACCCCCATGTGTGCCGCAAGAAAGTAAAAGCGTGGAGGCCCAAGATACACTCCATTGTCTTGCCCTCAACCATACCTCATGCATCAACAACAGTCATAAGCGATTCTCCCTGCTATTGCCCGTTTAGTCACGCCATTTAGATGGCTCCTTGATTGGCTCCTTTGATGCTTTCTTTAGCTGCTCAGAAGTCATGGCATCTCCTTTCTTTAAACCACTGTTGTACCTTCCTTCTTGAAGGAGCCCCAGAATTCTTGCCACCTACCTGCTTGGGCCTTGGAAGCTCATGCTTTAAGCATATCTTTTTCCAGCATGATTTTCTCCAGTTTATCCACTACGGTACTTCAGGGGTAGGGGCACTGGAAGTTGGGCACCTTCCTTTGGCCCACAATGATTCTTGATAAATGCAATGATTTCCGACCTCCCTTCCTGTGCATGGCATGTTTAAAGTGCCTATATAACTAGATCATTTTGTCTGCTTTCGATTGAACAAGTAAGGCCAGGTAGGAGAGGATAGGAGATAGCAAGCAATTCCTACCTCCCAAAAACAAAACTTGAAAATGTATTTAACGAGTTGATCAATGATCTGCAGTTCAGTCTCCAGACTCACAGTGCTGTATAAAAAGGTGTCATAAAAACAAAAGCAGGCAAACAAATACCCCATGAGCCAAATGTATAACCTGTCAAAAAGCTTCAATATATCTTTATTCACACGATCGACATCAAACGAGTTGGCGCTTTTGCGAGGATTGAGACACAGTTTCATACATAAAGTTTGCAAGATCAACAATCAGTTCCGGTGCTCTGCATACCGCGACTAAACTGCGCATAAAAGGATCCTGAAATTCTGGAAGCACTAGGCTGCACTCTACTGAATGCTATGTCAAAATGGCACATCCTTACTTCCTGAGCATTCAGATTCTCCTGCACACCAAAGTTCAAACATGCAATTTAATATCATTTCCAATGCCTTTATAGAATTTTCTGTCAATGAAAGACAGTTGACAGAACAACAGCTGTTGCAAAGCCAACCTCCAAAGATGCTATGGCTGATTCCCTACAAATAGAAGCAATATCTGCACCAGTATAGCCATCAGTACGTCTGGCAAGATCTCCTGTATCTACGTCCACCCCACATGGCATTTTCTTTGTATGAATTGCAAATATCTGCAGTCGCGCAGCTTCATTAGGTGGGCCAACATACAGCAACCGATCAAAACGACCTGCAGAATTGTCACAGAAAATAAGTCCTCTCAAAATAAAAGAAGACCAAAACTTTCCAGACTATTTAAGATGTCCGAAGAGAATGACATTTGAATGGAAGTGACCCGTGTCATGAAGGGAAAAAATTAGAAAGAATTAGGCATTTAAACCATTAAGTCCGGCAATCCTTTTCATATTAGTGTCAGAAAAATATAGAAAAGAACCAACCTGGACGCAGTAAGGCAGGATCAATTTTGTCAGGACGGTTTGTAGCTGCAATCACTGTGACACCTCTTCTAGGGTTCAAACCTGTGCACCCCATGATATGATCATTAATTCAGTATGGAATACCTCGAAGCAACCTTCCTTCAAATGAACTATAACACTTACATCAGATGTGTACAGTTTCCGAGCAAAAATGTACGAGCAGAAAGTCCAAGCGATAATTTTTGACACCAACCTTGCTAGTATATTTCTCAAAGGAATATGCAATTCTTTCTTAATTTCTCATTTATGGAACCATATACTTACTTATTTATCATTATAACCCTCATTTTAGAGAACATCATCTATATATGAACAAATAGTGAACACTTTAGAAACTCTTATAAATCCCTTCCTATCATACTCTCTTTTAAGTATTGAGAAGCTCTCATGTAACAATGTATACCATATTCCTTGGATGAGTAGGAAAGAGATATTAAAAACCCTCATACTTGAAGCCATTATAACCGATCATAAATTCATCTCTATTATATTATCAAATATGGGAAGGAAAGGGAGGGATTTTCAAATTATTCCCAATCTCCAAACATAAGTACTTTTAAGGCAATGTGGTCCCTACAGAATTAGAGAGAAGTTGTAACTCTCATATACATCTTGAAATTTTCAATTTATCTCTTCTGTACCTCTCAAAATTATACTTCTAATGTTTTTCCTTTTATAGCTCCTAAATCCAAGGTAAGGAGCAAAAGTTATGACTCCTCCTTTGTACGCCCTACAAGGGTATTCCGTTGGGAGAATAGGGTTGGGACAAGGTCTTCAAACCATGTTCCTTTGGCAAAATACACTTGGAAGGTCTATTAAAAGGAGTTATAACTTTTTCTTAGTTCAGCTTGAGGAACTATAAAGAGGAGATTTGCTGAAAATTTCATGATATATCCAATGGTAAAAGACAAAAAAAGGAAGTTATAAAATAAGTCACCACTTGGACAGTATATATGGATATATCTATCTCTATTCATCAATATTTCATATGTACTTGAGAGTATATATTTTGACCCCTCCCACCTTTTTCCAGCTCGTCGCTCGGGAGTTTTTGCTCGGAAAATGGAAACCCCCCACTTACATTGAGCTTAAGCATTAAATTTGAATATTTTAGCACTAACTTTATACTAACAATATGTATATTATTGAAGAGCATCTTACCAGCCTAGCAAATATGTAACCACCAACCCTCGACCATAAATTCTACCCTTGACTACTCTGGAAAGAAAGAGGACAAACCCCTCATCACATGTGTCGTATCCTGCACATCCTCCTGCTTTAGCATCATTCAACCTCTAGTAATAGAGGTTTGATATAGGGTGCATATGGGATGAGCAGATAAGAAAGGGAGAGAGAGATTAATTGAGTGACAAGTTGCTTGCAAGCGGTGGTGACAACTTGTTCACAACCAGTGGTCACACATCTAAGAGAGATCCTCAAGGGCAAAGCAAATGAAATTTTTGATAGTTGGTCTTGGTATGTGTTCTTTCACAATCTACATATGCATCTTTTAATGATATCCCGGTCTTCAATAAAGAACATGTTTTGCAACATCCGCAGATTTCTTCAGATGTAACAAACATTTGGAAACTCCAAGCAAGCAGACGACTCCAACGTTTATGGTTATACAGAATTTGAATGTAAAGTTATAAATGCCATCCTCCCTCTTTTATTGACATGGAAGACCGCAAAGAAGAAAATTACAGAAGGCACAACAGATTAGAGGGGATATTCAAGAGCAAAAGAATGCTGGAGACAGAAGTTTACGCATGACTGTTTTCTGTAAACAGGAAAATGGGGGCACTAATAGATTTTTTTGGTTTTGTGCTCATGATACATGAAAAGTGAATTCATAGTCAATAAGCAATGGATGATAATGATTGGAGCACATTTGGGAGAATGACGATGCTTGTATATCTGCTAGCTGTTTAGTAGATTTCAATAAAATAACAGTTACATTAGCAGACCATTGTTGATAGTAGTGAAAGCCAATGGTATTTATGGTAACAAATCATGCCAACTGAGATCTAAATGTGCTTGCTCTCACTGTTCAAATTTTTCATTTAAAGCTGACAAAAAGTTGTACCACAAACAAAGCACATAACATTGAGCAGAAAGGGCTTATACCATCCATCTCAACAAGTAGTTGACTTATGACCCTGTCCCCAACTGAAACTCCATCACTGGTTGTATCACGTGTTACGGCAAGACCATCAAGTTCATCAAAGAACACAACAGAAGGGGCTGCAGCTCTTGCTCTTTCAAACAATGAATGCACTGCCTTTTCAGATTCACCCACCCACTTGCTGAACAATTCGGGTCCCTTAACTGCAATGAAGTTCAGGCCTGCCTCTGTTGCTACAGCTCTGGCCATAAGAGTTTTGCTGCATCCAGGCGGACCATACAACAGCACACCTCTGGGAGGATGTGCTCCAATGCGGGAGAATGCATCACTATGCCTTTGTGGCCACTCCACAGCTTCCTGTAAATGCTGCTTGACTTCCTCTTGACCCCCTATATCAGACCAACGTACTTTAGGTACTTCAAGCATTACCTGTTTTGCACAATTAAGATCAGCTCTCTCTCTCTCTCTCTCTCTCTCTCTCTCACACACACACACACTCTTTCAGGACCCCCCCTTTTCGACTCAGTAGAGTGGCTCCAAGTTCTCTTGTTATCACAGATGATCCGCAGCAAGCCATCAGTTCCCCAACAGATCTTTTAGGGCGAGTTTGGGTCACCTCTGTTGCAGCTTGATGAGGCATTCCAGGCTCCTGTACCTCAGGACGACGTAGATTACCATAGCTAGCACTGTCCTCCTCTATGGCCCTAGCGACTGAGGGTGATCAGAGATGCCGGTATTCGCACACATGAAGGTGGTTCGAGAGATCGGGCTCCACATGGACAGATTACCCCCTTTCAGAATAGCATTGCATCCCACTCAGATATCACGAGGTCAACCAGATCATCGCTTGCGCATCTCTGAGGAGGGTTTCCATTGATCCACCAGGCTATACCCAGATCGGTGGCAGTGAGAGGGAGTGTCGGAGATTGTATGGTCACCTCCCAATCTATAAGCCCCCATATGAGGAGAGCATTGGGAGGGGTGAACCAGATGTGATGTGGCTGCAACATGGCCAGCACTTTGACTGCCATGTGGGCAGCAAGCTCACAGCTAAACACAGAGATGTGGGACTGCCACATGGGCTGCCATGTGGGCAACAGGTTCAAGGACTTACATGGCCATGAGTGGAGCTCCTAGCGGAGAGATCTTGTACAGAGCAGACACGTGGTGAGGTGGATCATCAGCTTGCAGCAGTTCCAGGCAAGATCTGGAGCCTGGAACATGTCGATTGGAGCATGGAGGCCTGTAAATGACTGCATGGGCATCCTGAAGCAGTCAGGTCAAGATTGGATGGCTTGGAAGAGCTGGTACAGCCCAGGAGTGCATGGGTCTAGAGGCGCCTTCATGAGAGGTGTCTGCAGCTGCACATATGGGGCTGGTACAGCAGATCTAGGGCGAGATCCCAGGGCTGGTGCAGAGCCGAAACAGCAGGCAGAAGGCTGGAGCTGATAGGCACCCGGCATGAACAGACCAGGGGCCAAAGATCAGGGCTGAAACAGGCCCAAGACAAGGTGGAATGGGTGCAGAAGGTTTGCACCTGTTTGGAGCAGGCTATGGGCCTGAAATTCGGCTTGGGACAGGTCGGGTTAGGGCAGGACTGCCTCTGCCAGTGGCAACCTGCCATGTGGCCAGGCAAGGCCAGCCATACCTCAAGAAAAGTGCCCCCACCAGTTGATTTTCATAGACTGGGGCAGGCTGCCTCGTTGGCCAATAAGACCCCTATTAGGTTGGTTGGTTTGGGGGCTACCAGCCCCTGCAAAAGGGGATCCCCTAGGGCTCCTTCAACACCTATTTGAGCAACAGATCACCAGCAGACTGGAACAGTAGGACAGCATACTTTGGGCTTGTTTGGAAATATCTTAAGACAAAGCACATGTAACCAAATAGAAATGATTATTCAAACACAGGGCAATGCTTTAAGAAGAGGATAGTATTTTAAGAAGCTTGATATCCACTTGTGACCCTAGGTAGCCTTGACCTATATGGACCCATATGGACTCACAATACCATAAGACTTGCTAGCATCCCATAGGATGCATTAGGACCTCTTTGACTTCTTGCAACAAAATAATGGGTCATTGTCATGCCCAATGGGACTTTTAGGAATTTGTAAGGGCCAAGGGATTACCTTAGAGACAGAGAAGGGCTTATATCCAGGAGGACAAAGAAGGGCTGAGGAGCTGCAGACAGAGCTTGGAAAGGGCTGCACACCTAGGCTGACAGTTAGGGCGGCAAGGTGCAAGGATCATAGCACGGTAACTTACGTCTACAAAAGCTCAGCAAGGAGCACGCGGGCTTAGGGATCTAAAAGTGCCAAGGAGGTAACAGGACAACTTTTGATGAGGAAAGAAGACCACGGTTTGGTGGGACTCTGGACTCTTTTGTATTGTGCCCTTTTGTGGACGGAAATATATCTTATGTTGCTTCAATATCCCTCTTGCAGCATTGTCTATTTACTGTTCTGCACATATGTTTGTTGAGTACACACAAGTAAAGAAGTTTTGGATTCCACAGTTAAACACTTCTGGGTAAATTCATGGACTCTCTATCAGTCTTCCGTTGTGCGATACCCTTTGTTATGGTCATTTCTGTCATTTCTAACATGGTATCAGAGCCCTGATTAGAAGTTCACGAGAAGTGGAGCCTGAACGCAAGGATCTTGCTGAAGGACGACCTTGATTCAAAAGTTGGGGGAATATACGTCGACATTTGGAGGATTGTGCCCTTGCGAGGAGGAGGGAGGCTCAAGTTCAGATACATGTACAACTTTCTTACTCTTCTCAATTCATTGTCATGGCTCAAAGATACGCTATTCCTAATTTTGGGGACACAGGCAAGTTGGATGGGACTAATTACCCATTGTGAAGATGAAAGTCCAGAGCCATTTGGTGTTGAGGTAGTCATGGGAGATTGCGACGGCCAAAGATTTAATGCCTCAGCCCACAGTAACTCCAGCCACAGTGACCGCACCAGCAATGACTGTACCAGTAGATGCGGTGTTAGTGAGAGTCTAAGCCTTGGCCAAATCATTGTTGGCACCATGGCAAATGCAAAACTTCCTCATATTCAGACAGAGGACACTTCTTTTGAGGCCTGGACTACTTTGAGGGTCATGTATGAGTTGAACAACGAAGCGAGGAGTCTAGACCTCGAGACAGACCTCTATGGCATGAGCATGGATGAGGGGGATTCAGTACAAGAACACATCACCAAGATGAAGGTGGTGAGAGATCAGCTGGGAGTAGTTGGTCAAAGGACAAATTCGGCAAGGATGGCTAGGCTATTGCTTGGCATGCTATCAAGGAGCTACAACAATTTCATGACCATGATGATTGCAAGGCAGAGGGCGGTGCTAGTAACATTAGAGGAGCACCATTTCTTCTGCAGCAAGAGGCTCACGAGAAGAAATACGACAAAACCGATGACAAATCTCTTATAGCTCAAGATGGGAGCAAAGGCAAGGGTAAGGGTAAGCTTGGCAAAGGCAAGTCCAAGAAAGACAAGTCTGATGATGGAGTGGACTATTCAAATGAAGAAACAAGAAGAAGATAAAGAAAGAGAAAAAGTGCTTCTACTCTGATCGGCCAAGACATTTTGCAAAGGATTGCACAAAGAATAAGGCAAATCAAAAGAAGGGGGCCAGCTTAGATTCAGAGGAGTCAAAAGCTACTGTGGTGGTCATCGCAGAGATTTTCTTCGTGACACCTCCAAGTGTTGCTGAGATAAAGTATGCAAACTCTACTGTTATAGTGAGATTGTCTGACATTAAGAGATGGCCAGATGAGGAGTCGGGAGGATTCTTCAACAAGACCTATGGATTCAGAGATGTTGTGACTTAGAGGGAAACATCACAGGATTACACAAAGGAAGCTGTATTTGAAAGCAGTTCACGAACAAAGATATGCACACACCGATCTGCAAGCAACCAACTACATGCTGGACTTCACGACGGATGACATGTTTGTCCGAGTTGGGATTATTGATTGGGGAAGAACCCTCCACTGGACCGAAAGTCAATATTCGCAAGACCCGACTTTTGCTCCTCCTAGGGCATTTCCATGGTTAGCACCGGAATTATATGCCAGTACAACTACACGAGCAAATCCCAAGGGCGCATGGGCACCGGAGTCAGATTTCTTTGCCGTTGGATGGCTATTTCGGCAAATTGCCAACTTTCTCATAGATGCTGCAGACGCTATCAGTGACAACTCCGTGAAGGGCAATGTTGCAAGGTTTCAGCCTCGTTTCTCTAGAGCCATGCTCACGTACTCTGTATGCACATACTAATAGATCAATAATGTGCAAAATTGTCAATTGCCATGTATAAAAACATTTCTCCAATCTTGAACAAATTTATTTCCCGAATATGTGTGGCATGGAGATTTATCATTTCACTCATTCTTATTCCGCCAACGTTCAGTAAATGCGCTAGACCTCGAGACAAAGCAACCATCTAATTGCCTTGCCCCCTGCTGACATAATTGGATGGATATAGACATGGTAATCTACCTAGGGACCTAGGTGATGGCAAATTGCCTTTTCCCACTGGTCCAAGTAATATGGACTTATGCTTGGGATTTGATTTCTCGAGTATGTTATTTGGTTAAAGACCTTGCCCCAGATGGATGACGGGTTGAAATAGACCCTGAGAGCAAGGTGTCTGTAAGAATCCGGGCTGTTCACCCATCATGAGAGAGACCGTTGGAGGAAGTTGGTAGCTGGATTGCTCGATTCAAAGGCAGGTACGTACCTGAAGGAGGTGGTGCCATCTGTTGCTACCAAAGATGGAATTGTGTACCAGGGTGGTTTGCTTATAGGACCCTACCTGGTGGACCAAGAGCCACTGGATGAAAAGCCCAGAATCAACATTGACACCAAAGTGTTCAAGAGGGCTACCACGTGGGAGCTGCTGGAGCATTTCATCGACGAGTTGGGATTGGGTCAAGATGTGTCAGTGAGAGGGGGTGTTAAAGATTGTATGGTCACCTCCCCATCTGCAAGGCCCCATATGAGGATTGCATGGGGGGTTGAACCTAGAGGTGTTGTGGCTGCCACATGGGCAGCACTTTCACTGCCATGTGGGCAGCAAGCTCACAGCAAAACACAGACATGTGGGACTACCACATGGGCTGCCATGTGGGCAGCAGGTTCAAGGACTTACTTGGCCATGAGTGGAGCTCCTGGTGGAGAGATCATGTACGGAGCAAACATGTGGCCAGGAGCGCAGCTCACAGCAATTCCAGGTAAGATCTGGAGCCTGGAACATGTTGATTGGAGCATGGAAGCCTATAAATGACTGTGTGGACATCCCGAAGGAGCCAGGTCAAGATTGGATGTCTTGAAAGAGCTGGTAGAGCCCAAGAGTGCATGGGTCTTGGGGCGCCTTCATGACAGGTGTCTGCAGCTGCACATATGCGGCTGGTACCGCTCTAGGGCAAGATCCCAGGGCTGGTGCAGAGCTGAAACAATAGGCAGAAGGCTGGAGCTGATAGGCGCCCAGCATCAACAGACCAAGGGCCAAAGATCAGGGCTGGAACAGGCCCAAGAAGAGGCAGAATGGGTGCAGAATATTTGCGCCTGTTGGAGCAGGCTTTGGGCTTGAAAGGGGGCATGGAAGAGGTCAGGTTAGGGCAGGACAGCCTGGGCCACTGGCAGCCAACCACGTGGCCAGGCAAGGCCAGCCATACCTCAAGAAAACTGCCCCCACCAGCTCGGCTTTCACAGACTGGGGCAGGTTGTTTGGTCGGCCAATAAGACCCCTATTGGGTCCGTTGGTTTGGGGGCTACTAGCCCTTATAAAAGGGGGCTCATTCAACATCCACTTGAGCAGCAGCTCACCAGCAGCACGACAGCATTCTTTGGGCCTACATCCAGGAGGACAAAGAAGGGCTGAGGAGGTGCAGACAGAGCTTGGAGGGGGCTGCACACCTAGGCTGACAGTTAGGGCAGCAAGGTGCAGGGATCATGGCACAGTGACTAAAGTCTACAGAAGCTTGGCAAGGAGCCAGCGGGCTCAGGGATCTACAAGTGCCAAGGAGGTAGTAGGACAACTTTTGGTAAGGACAGAGGACTACAGTTTGGTGGGACTCTGGACCCTTTTGTATTGTGTCCTTTTGTGGACGGAAATATATCTTATGTTGGGTCTCTATATCTCTTGGAGCATTGTCTATTTACCGGTCTGCAGATATGTTTGTTGAGTACACACAAGTAAAGAAGTTTTGGATTTAATAGTTAAACACTTCTGTGTGAATTCCTGGGCTATGTATCAATCTTCCGTTGTGTGATACCCTCTGTTATGGTCATTTCTTACAATCATCAGGCCCACCATGATATCTCACACCTTTTTGGGACTCCCATTTACGTATCTAATGTATCTAGCCAGACTTGAAATTAGATTTGATATGATGATGGTGATGGTCGTGATGCTATGACTATCTAATACGTAGCATTAGCATGGTGATGATGCTCATATGGTAGCTCCACCCTTACAACTTATTACATCAGGTTTCTCTCAATCTCATAGACCCATCAGTCTTCCAAAGACTTTAATTAAATATACCTCTCCTAGAGGACCGGGCCGCTTTGATTAGCCGATCATTGCACGAGGCTGCCCTTCACACCTTCCCATACACCACATGCTCTAACCGTCCACCGTCTCTAGGGTCCGCGCCATGTAATAGCTAGTACGATGACAAGGGTAAGGCTCTTTGCCGACAACTCCGCTTTGAGTCCAAACGTGGCCTACCAAGCAAACCGGACACGTTACGCGAGTATCGCCGTCTAGCATGCTAGAAGAAACAAAACTTTATTCGCCGAAACGAGGAGGAATTACCGAACATCTTGTTTAGTAATAACTCCAAAGACTTTTGGCCATGGTTTCTTGAACGGCAGTCCCCCTCACCACTCACAGATACTCAAGTCTGGCACAACTACGCCCGCACATTATATGACTTTCCCAATCAGTCCACTCCTGATCTTTCACACACACCACAATCGACTTCTTGCAATCTATTCACTAAAGGGGGCATCAATGCATATGGACCCTCAACACTATCACACCTATCCACAAGGCAGGGGATCCCATGAGTCCGTTAATTCACGACCATTATGATTGGGCATGTCATGTCCAAGATATATGCCAAGGATATTTTTTATGACTAGGGTGACATGTATGATGATATCATTGACTACGTCTACACAATTTTCTCTCGCATAGGTTAGGATGCTCGCTTAGTAGCTCCACCCTTTTGCTCATTGTATTAGGTTTTTCCATCAGTCTCATAGACCCATCGGTCTTTAGCAGACTTTAATAAAGTCTCTCTCTCTCTCTCTCTCATATGTATATGTATATGTATATATATGTATATATATGTATACACACACACACACACACACACACACACACACATATGTATGTATGTATGTATACATATACGTATGTATGTACATATACATATACATGTACACACACACACACATACATACATACATACCTATGTATGTATGTATGTATACATATACGTATGTATGTACATATACATATACGTATATACACACACATACATACTTACATACATATGTATGTATGTATGTATGTACATACATACGTATATGTATATGTACATACATACGTATATGTATACATACATACATACATAGGTATGTATGTATGTATGTGTGTGTGTGTGTGTGTATATGTATATTTATATGTACATACATACGTATATGTATACATACATACATACATGTGTGTGTGTGTGTGTGTGTGTGTGTGTGTGTAAGAGAGAGAGAGAGAGAGAGAGAAACACATAAATATTATGGAAATTAAGAAGGGGAAGGGGGGGCAAGATTGTAGAGATGGCAAATGGAATGATAGAAAATGCCAATATGCTTCACCTCCTCGTGACTTTTGGATTTTCACTAAAGCAATTGCAACGATAATTATCACAAAAGTTTATAGTAGTTTCCCCTTGACCTGAACAAGTTTACCTAGAAGCCTTTGCAACCCATATTGCTTCAAATGTTTTGATAAAGCAATATACTTTGCTTTTATTGAACACAAAAATCAATTGTGTCCTACTTCTTCGAGCCATACTACGCAATGCTGATTGAGCAACAATGTAAAAGCCACTATGGACTTTTGCCTTTCATCTCCAATCCAATTTGCATCACTAATCCAATGAGCTAGGGGTTTTGACATGTACCCTTCAAATATGAAAGTTAATGGTCCGTTGTATCCTTAAGAGCTTCAAGATCCCCTTCACCAATTTGCAATGATGCTTACACAAGATTGACATGAAATGACTAACCACGCCTATCGCATAATTGATATCTGGTTTGGGTACTATCATCAGAAATCAGCTTCACAACCCCTTCAACTTGGAATCGCTCATTCTTAATCTTAAAAGTATTATGTCATGTTCCAATTGAATTGCTGACAATTGAGAGATCAGTGGAGAAATTAGTGGATCTGGAGATGCTCTCCTTAGGCACATGCATTGTATTAATTGCCTACATAAGGGCACTTATATTCATGAATAAACACGTCTTTTTCTTCATTGTTGGTACTCTCCATGCTTCCATTGCTGCTCCATCATGTGGTATCAGGGCCACTTCACATGTTCTCCCCATCTGCCGCACCATTTCCCAAGCCCTCGAAGCCCAAGTACCCTCTTGATGGGGCAAACCTCTGGCTAGGAGGAATTAGGAAATGCTTGCGCCCTTTGCTTGTGCCGACACAATCTTCACCCAACGATGTTTTGATTGATTCGGCTTGCACACGTAACATTCTGAGAAATGCTTTGAGCTACAGTTAGGCGATGCCTAGAGGAGTCTGCAGTTCAAATCTGAGCTGCAGTGGTCCCGGATTTGAGGAGAAATAAGTGAAAAACCAGTCTCCTTGAAGAGAACTCAAAGCAAACCAGTCTGACTTGCTACTGCTACCCTGGGTGACGTGACACGGCATTTCGCCCAAGCTTCCTACTGGCTCTTCACTAGTAATAGACCTTTCATTCTATTGTGAAATCCCTCTTGGAGCTGCTTTGATCAGTTTGAATTTTGCCCTCCACTCTCTGCTTGTTGCTGGAATCAGTTGTTGAGTGTTCTTTAGTCTTCATGTTTGACTAAGTCAATAATGGCATAATTGGAAATTTTCAGTATTTTGACTGAGATTGAGCATTGGTACTTAGTCATTGAACTCATGGAAGGTTCCATGAGTTCTTGTGGTTCCAGCAATACTCCATGTGTTAGGAAAATAAAGAAGAAGAGAGCTCCAAAATATATCAATAGAAAAGTCTCTAGGCTTCAAGACAAAACTCAAGTCCCTCACTACTATCAATATGCAAAGAACCTTGGTTTTTCAGATTTTCTTACTTGCAATATTCACTTGTATGGTGATGGTTCTTGCTAAAGACTTGTAAAGGGATTAGACACTGCCAATATTCATAAGACCTTCCCTATGGCTGTCAAAACAAAGATAAACACGTTTGGGGGTGAGGGATTTCACACATGACAGACCAAACTCAAGTTCGTTCTCATGAAAAAGGGGATTTGAAATATTGCTAATGGGAAAGAGAAGAAGCCTACCACTAGGGAAGGAGAAGCATTATGGTTACCTAGAGATGAGAAGGCATTGGCTATAATTGCGCTTGGGTTATATTCATCACATTGATGGTTGTAAAACTGCACATGCTACATGAAAACACCTTGAGACTGTCTTTGGAGCACAGGGAAAATGTTCCAAGTATAGCCTCCTCATTAAGTTCTTTGATCTAAAGTTGGATAAAGGAGAATCAATATCCTCACATCGAAACTCCATGAAAAGTATGTTGACTCAACTAGCCAGCATCAAGTTTAAGCTTGATGATGACATTGTGATTGCTATGTTGCTTAAGAGTCTACCTGATGAGTATGGTACCATTGTAACTACTCTCACTAATCTACCACAGTCCAGTTTGGTAGATATAGAGGCATCCCTTTTGGAAGAAGAAATAAAGATTAAACAAAGAAATGACTACAAAGAGAGTCAGACATATTTGGTCAAAAGCAGGATCTACAAGCAAGAGCAAGATGAAGTGCAATTTATGTGGAAAGCTTGGTCACTTTGAAAAGGAGTGCTATACAAAGAAGAGACTTTCAGCAAATCTTGTGGAAGAAGCAGAGAAAGAAGAAGAAGAACCAGAGGAAATTAAGGCCCTTACTGCTTTCACCGCCCAAGTCAATCTTGATGTCTTCTAAGTTGTTTTGTGTGAGGTCAATAAGGGTTCTCTGCCCTAGGATGTCCCCTTTAAATTATTGTTAGTCTTACGTGTGAGTTATTTCCTTGTCAAACCTATGGAAATTTCCCATGCATAGTGATTGTCCTTTCTCCCAGTTGTAAACCAAAAGCCATGACCGGAGTGAGTCACAGGTTGGGGTCATGAGTGTTGTCACTAGGTGTGAACAAGCCATGAAGCTTCCCATGTACTATTGTTGAGGTGAGATCATCAATTTGTGGGACATATGTTGGGACAAATTCATGTAATGGAGTTGTACCAAGGGGTGCAAGGTCAGTGTGAGTTTGTGTGTCACCACATGGTGGTTAGTGTAACTAGGTTAGGTGGTAGAACGTTCTCTTAGGTGTGATTGAGAGATTTCATGGACTTGATTGAGAGATTAGTGGAGAAATTAGTGGATCTGAAGATGCTCTTCCTTTGGCACATGCATTGTATCAGTTGCCTACATAAGGGCACTTCTACTCATGAGTAAACACGTCTTTTTCTTCGTTGTTGGTACTCTCCATGCTTTCATTGCTGCTCCATCAAGTACCACAATCCTATTGGATAAATAGGGTCAATGCCCCACTGGTGAGCCCCCAGATGAGGTGAGCTCGGGGGGCTGACACCTCACCAGGCATTGGGTAGGACCTGCAGGGGGAAGGGGTGAGGCTGCCCTGTGGGCAGCAATATGGCCGCCACATGAGCAGCACTTAGATCCACTTCCAGGGCATGAATGCTGCGACTGGTACAACAGCGACAGCAAGAAGTACAAAGGTACAGCAGCAGGCTGCGCAGGAATAGCAGAGTTCCAGACCCAGCTAAGGGGCCTGCCATAGGCCCAACAGAAGGCCCATTTCTAGGTGTGCATGCGACAGCCGGCAGACTGGTCAAGAAAGACCAATCTGTAGTCGGCCTGTTTCCAGGGGAATGCACCTGGTCAGGTTGGCTAATCTGGTCGGCCAGATCAGGACCAGGTCGAGCTATTTCGAGAGGGCATACTGCCCTATATAAAGAGCGTCTAGCACGGGGCCAAAGGCATTCACTTGTGGCAGAACTGAGCATCCCCTGCAGACTACCACCCTACTGGAGAGGATTGGGGAGGGCAGGAATGCAGTAGCAAGCCTACGATTCAACATACAGAAGGTTGAATATAATGATGGCATGACCATTACGATGATTGATCCGGACTGCTGTAGTTTCACCAACATCATTAGGATCATCAGGATTGTCATCTGCATCAGTTGTCCAAACAATAGTAGGCATGGCTGCTTTGACACATGTAAAGGTATCATTGAATAAATCCTCTTCTTTCTACCATCCATCTAGGAGCCCCCCAATTCTGATTTTCAGAGCATTATCCTTCCTAGCTGCATGTTCTTTAATCTCTTCTTGAATACCAGCTTTGCTTGCCTTTGCATCAAACTCCACAATCACTTCTTGCTTGGCTGTCTGCACTTCAGTTTGGACTAGATTCTTGACTGCAGAGACCAATTGGGGAGTAGGGGGGGAAGCATTGCAAGACTTTACAACCTCTTCAATAATTTCCTTCTTACCAGGTCCTTCCAAAACTTGGATTCGAGCTACTACATCTGCCAGTTGCATCCGCAATTCTCACTTGATCCTGTGAAAAGCAAATCTGTTTGTGATACCCAATAATGGGTTGGTCAAAATGACCACCTCGTTCATATATGTGTGCATATGGGGAAGGAGTCTTGGCTGCAACTGAGGCGTATCTAGCTCTGCTGTTGGAGGTTGTTGGAGTGGAGGGGGGTTTTGACGAAGAGGATAAGCTAGGCCATTCTTTACTGGTCATATCTACTAAACCCCCTAGCTAAGCTAACCCCCTAGTTGAGCTGGGGGTTCAGCTCAGCTAGGGGTTCCTAAAGGTTCCTAAATCAACACCTACCTACAACCCTGAAGATAGGCGAATCAGAGAGAGAGAGAGAAAGAGAGAGAGAATCAAATTAGGTTATCCACCACACCACCTCCAAACCCAAAAAAAAACTAGTGCTAACACAACGGAACGAAGATAAACCAACGTACCTATAAGAAAGCAAATGAAATGCCAACACAAACACAAGGAAACAATTATTATCATTATTATTTAAATATTTAGTTATTATTTACTTATTTTTAATTTACAAATACCAAATAATAAAATAAAAGTATGGAGAGGGGGGATTTAAAAATAAAATAAGTATCTAAACTAAACTAAACAGGTACCTAAAAGTAGCCGACTTCTATATAACTAAACAGGTATCTAAGAGTAGATGACTTCCATAAATAGAACAAACCTAAAAATTCAATTCATTTAAACCTGACCTCATCATACTCTTTAAAAAGGGATGCAATTAAATGGAAAAATGACATAATTAAGGGAAAGTTCAAACCTCTCGCATTGCACTAGGTCGTACCCTTGTCTTGGCTTCCTCAAAATCATCCATCGTTATCCTCAAAAATGCATTATCAGTTACCTCAATGTGACCGTGTTTGCCAATTGCTCCTTCACTATTAGACGTTGCCAGATCAAGACCTTCAAGTTGACTTATAACCTCACTCAACTGGCTTGAAACTGGCTTTGATGTCTGGCTTTTGTATGGAAACCCTTGAGCACTGATGGGAGATCCTTGTGTTTTTATTCTCATATGTACATGACGCCGTAGAGCAGTCATGGCTGCTTCATTACAAAGTGCTGTGAGATCTGCACCCACGAATCCATGTGTTGCAGCTGCCAAAGTCTCAATCTCTACCAGGGTCAATGTATGACTCATTCTCTTAAGAAGACCAAGTAATATTTCACACCTTCCAGATGGAGACGGCACTCCTGCAATGTAATTGAAGGGCAGAATTAACAAATAAGAGAAAAGGGGTGTATCTCCTTCAAAGTGCCTTATTCTTACTAGCACTCACTACAAGCAATGTGTAACCCAAGTAATGTGAAGGAGACTGATGCCATGTCATAGTCCACCTTCTCAAAAAACAGGGGGGGTTTACTAAAAATTTGATTTGCTATTTTCGTGTGCATAGAAACTGGTACACAAAAATTATACTAAGTCAACCTGGAAAACAAAGGAATCGTACAAAAAGATAGATATTCCGAGAATGCTTCAACGAATCTACTATGCCATTTTTACAGATGGCATACCCATTGTATATTGGATATTACTCAATATCTAGAAGGCTATTTGTGAAACAATTTAATCTGAGGCAAGGAATGATTCAGATGCTGCATTTATTTCATATTTTTGCTCCAAGGTTTCCTTGTTTTAGGACTCTACATACCACGGTCAATGTGTTCAAGTCTTAAAGCTGCCTCTTAGATCATCTGATGTTCACTTCACGGTTTAAGAAAAGGACATACACTACTCAAATTTAGATTTTGTTCAAAGCATACAGTTGTCTCACAGAATATATTTGTCTCCTAGTTTATATGCATACCAATTTCAATTTCTTTATCAAACCTCCCAGGTCGACGCAAAGCTGGATCAATAGCTTCAAGTCGATTTGTCGCTGCAATGACCAACACACGTTGAAGACCCTGACCTCCTCCATCCATCAGTGTCAGGAGTGTAGAAACCAAGCGTTGTCCAAGTTCTTCACTCCCCACCTTTCGTTGGGGAGCAATAGCATCCAGCTCATCTATGAACACCTTTCAGAACATCATATCACAAATCTCCATGCATAAAAAAGAGATAATAGACAATAATATGGCAAAGAAGAGGCAGTACCACAGATGGAGCTGCTTTTTGAGCTGCTGTAAAAATGGCACGAAGAGCTGCCTCACTTTCTCCATAATATTCACTTATGATCTCAGGCCCGTTTATAGGAAAAACCTTCACACCAGCCTCAACTGCTGAGGCAAGCGCAAGTGACGTTTTCCCAGTTCCTGGTGGTCCATGAAGAAGTACACCATGGGGAGGCTGCAAGCCTAATCTAGCAGCACCAATCCGATAATCGAGACCACATTATGTGTCAAATGGCAGCTTACAAGGACGCACTAAAAATTTCAGATTTATCCTGACTCAGCAAATGCTGTATGCTTTTTCTAGGATTGTAAGTGACTCACAAAGCTCAAAAAGACCAAATCTATAATACAGTACAGACTCAATGCTCTATGATTGCTGCTCTATAGTTAGACCTTATGAAAAGGTGTCAATCACGCATTCACAGTGCTCCCACAAAATCCTCTGTAACGAGGTATGAATAATCAACATGCCGGCAGCTCACGTCATTTCACCAAATATGAAATCAGTCCATCATGCACAAAATAGATGATGGAAAGCCATCTATGTCCTGGATTCATCTTCCCTTCACAGCAGCCATCTTGGAAATAGCAATACGAAAGAAGACAATCAATAGCAGAGCTTGCTTCTTCACTTGGTCACTCTTAAAAAAGAAAATATATAGATGAGAACAGAAGTAAACATAGCAACATAAAAGAAAAATTGTCTCCCCCTTTATTCACAAGAGTTCATTTGCAAAGCTCCAAACTTTGTGAGGCACAAGATTGCTTACATCTTATTATTCCTATATGGTTAAAGAGCATATCCATCTTCATTTTTTTGTTGTGGTGTGGTGTGAACACCCCTTGGGGCACTTTTTACCTCCAATTAGGAGGTCTTTTAGGGTGAGTTATTTGCAGGTCAAATTGAACTGTTGCAGAATTTGCAACAAGCAAATTCCTATCTTGCATTGTCTTTCAATAGCTCATCGGTATTTGTCTTTCTGTTTTATACTTCCACAATTAGATCTTGGTCACCATATGGCCGAAGATTGCATCAATAGTCGAATTGTGTTACACACTTTTTGTCGTGTGAAATCCAGTTGTATTTATACTACAAAAAGCAACTATGTTACACACCCACAAACACACATGCAGCTAGGAATGGTTCACACAACAGTGACTAGCTACAATGATAATACAATATCAGTGCCCAGCAGTGGATGTAGACCTGGTATCAACAAATGCTCACACAAACATACACACACTTGAGCATTCATTTACATAGAAGTCTTCATACTTAGTTCTTGTCAGGACTCCGGCTGTGAAAGGCAGACTCAGCCATCACATTCTCTAACTATTGAACATGATTGTTTATCTTGGAAACTATAGGAGAGGATGATAATCCAGGCCTTTTGGCTAAAAGTTTAAGACATTGGGCTTTCACATGAGTAAAGTGTCGAAATTCTAAAGACTGAAAGTACTATTTTAAAATATTCACCTCATAAGAAGCTCAGGTCGCAGAAGCGAAAGCTTGATAATTTCCTTCAGAGTTGAAATCTGCTCAGAAAGCCCCCCTAATGCAGCATACGACAACCTTTCCAAATTTGTCACAGCATGCTCTGCAAGTTCCTCAGCCTTTTTCAGAGGAGTTGCATCAGTATCCTTGTGAGCTTGCTTAAAAGTAGCACTGTGCCCCACCTGTGAACCTAGTTTAATCTGTGTCTTACTCCCTACATAGAGTATTCTAGGAGCTGAAGAATATATCATATCAGGCTTGCTGTCCTTTAATGTCGTCTGACATGAGCCTGTAGAGCCCTCCTGTGAGAAGATTTTGGCATCAACAACTTGGAATATGCACATTTGCCCACAGACTGGAATAACTACAAAGTTGCCTTTGAGCAAATAGCGACCATGAAGCAGACGACTAGCAAATCTTTCAAGCAACATCGTAGCTCTGTCATTCTCATTTCCAAAGATGGAAGAAAAAGTAGACTGATTTTTCAACCACCAATACCCATCTTTCCAGGGATCTTTGCCTGCTTCCTTGAAAGGCTGTTGTCCAGGCTCACAACCAAGAGGAGACATAGTTTCCATTCTTGCAAAGCTTGCCTCATCAGCCCACGTCTGTACCTTTTCTGGTTGACTCTTTACTTGCTTACGTGCTGGTGAAGAAAATGAATCCCCTCTAGATTTTGAGAGCAAGTGCTGACGTTCAGGTGTGCCTTTGACAACAATATTGGATCCAACATTATCATCAAAACCACTTCCTATATCAAGGGGGCACCATCTAAGATCAAGCTCTTGGCACTCTTGAAAAATCACTTCCACAGACGCCCTGCTAGAAGTTTTTGATCCTCTGATATGCTCAAGTCCACAGCCAGTAATTGCACTCACACAAATCTGTGTCCCTGATTGAGGCCATCCCAAGGCATGAGCTAGCTGTTTTGATAATCTTACTCCATCTTTAAGCTGCAGTTTGACAATTGCACTATTTTATCAGTATTTAAATAAAATCAACTTCTAATACATATGTAGGCCATGTGAAATAATGTTACCTTGCGACAAGGCCATGCGCATGCAATCACAGAGTAAATACCCAGTTCATCCTTCAGCTGGTCTTCAACCACCACACCAAAGTGCCTGCTGCAGAGGCTTGCTAGAGATTCCACTTGTGGAGTGGGAAGAACTCCAGTACTGCATGAAAGACACACTGAAACCTGCATCATGACAGTCAATCTTTTAGCCCTTACAAAATGAATTGCAAGAAAGGACTAACACCCATATATCTAGATGAATCCAGGAATATTCCGAATCTTATCCTTTGAAAACACAACAAATAGTACAGTTTCAATCTCGTGACAGTCACAAGGTTGACAACCATAAACTCCATCATGCATCTATGCATCCCCACCGACATCATCAGCGCCCAATGGTGGGTGTAGACCATAGTATAAAAGAATGTTCTCACACATACATATCCATACACCCACACACACTTGAGCATCCATTCATACAAAAGTATTCGTACTAAGTTTCAACACCAAAGGAGAAGGCTAATATACCTAGATGAATCCAGGAACATTCCCAAACTCATCCTCTAAAAACACAACATAGTGCAGTTTCAATCTCACGAGAGTCACTCATAAGATTGAAAACCATAAACTCCATCACGCATAGCAGGGACTAGCTACTATGACATCCCCACTGACGTCATCAACACCCAACAGTGGGTGTAGACCATAGTATAAAAGTATGCTCTCACACATACAAATCCACACACCCACACATACTTGAGCATCCAAAGGAGAAGGCTAATCCTAGAAACTATGCTAAAACTTCCTCCCTAAGCCTGACTTTAGTCTAATTTCATGCCTGCAAATTTATATTCTTTTTTGTTTCCACCTAGCCTTCTTCTCACATCAGAAATGATGATTTTAATCTAATTTACCTGGTCCTGCCCTTCAATCTTTTGCTGTGCTCCCCATCTTTAGACAAGAGCATGGAATACATAAGGTCCCAAACTCCTTTAAGAAAAACTTTGCAAGTGAATCTGGAATGGCACTCAATTTTCTTTCAAACAAAATAGCAAAAGGAACACAGAAGGCAAAGACAGACGTGAGTTGAAGGTCCCGCCCTCTCTGCCTTCTCTTCTTCTTCCCTGCTCAATCGCCTCGCCTCGCCCCGACTGTGCACTGACGTGGTGCCCACCCCGTTCTTGTTTGCATGCCGCCCGCATGTCACCGAGGTGCAAGCTCTGTTCGTGGTGCGCTAGCTCCTGCTGCCACAGCTCCTTGGTGGCTGCTTCCCTCACGCTCGGGTTTTGCACAGCCCGCTTGTGAGGGCCTTTTTGGGTCTTGGTCTACCTGCAGCCAGTCGAGGAGCTGCCCTCCTTGATTCGGTTGTTTTTCTGGGCTGAGTCCCCTTTTTTGGCTCTGGTGGTCATTTACCAGCTGGACGTGTTGGCTGCTATGGTGAAATAAGGAAGGAGAAGCTCTCTCCATAGCTCACCCCATGGCTGGTTTTTCCCGGAGGGCAGTTGGTCCTTTTCAGCATCCCCCCTCTTCTTTCCTTTTCTTTCTTTTCCCACCTCTACCTCCCTCTGTCAGCAGCAAAGAGTTCCTTGTTTATTCCAGAAAAGTGAATCTTGGTGGTGATCCTTGGTCTAGCAAGAGGGCTCAAATGGCAGCTCCCTCGACTCCCACAACCGTTGGAGTAATACTTTCCCCAGAGGATAAACATGTGAAAAATGTCGTACAATCTCTTCAAGATAGAGCACCGGTGGGCAAGATTGTTGGGCTCACGCCTATGACGAGCCATGTTCGTGATTGGCTCAAAGCGAGTTTGGCCCCAGAGGGCTACCACATTCACGAGGTCACCATCTTTCCTCTCCCCCGACACTACCCAAGCCTGGTAGAGCAGAGCCCCATCTTCCTCGGCCTACACCTAGTGTATTTCATTCCTTGGTATCATGGGTTAACAATTGATAGCATGGACTCGATGCACCACGTGCCAAGCTTCCCAGAGATGCTCCGCTTTCCGGGGTTCCTAAAGGAGTATCGCCCTATCCATCCCTCCACCGGTGGATGCCTTGGCACAATGTTAAAGTCCCCACCGACTACAACAGCCTCAGTGGTGGCAGATGATAAGAAAGATCATTGTGTGCCCATAGACTTTGCCAGAGGAGATCTTCCTCAAGACACTAGATAGGGGAGGGCTCCACAAAGGGTGGAGGTTTATGGCCTCCCAAGTCAGTGCCTTTGTTGCAAGCAAATAGGCCGCTTGGCATGGGCAAAGCCGGCACTCAAAACAAAACAAAACAAGCAAATGGGCCACTTGGCACGGGTTTGTCCTAAGGGGACAGGCTGGGCACCCCTTCCCCCTTAGCCCTATAAGATGCAACAGTGGGAGTTTCATGAGGACAGAGCACAGCACCTATCCACATTGTCATGTGTGGACACAAAGATCATACTGATCTCTCCTGCATGCAACTTCTCTCTGACGTAGTGATAGTGAACCTCAATGTGCTTCGTGCGAGCATGAAACACTGGATTCTTTGCCACTGCAATGGCACTCTGACTATCAGTGAGAATTGGAGAAGGACCCTCCAATGACAGATAAAGATCAGCAAATAGACGACGCAGCCAGAAGGTAGCCACTATAGATTGTTTCTTGCTCAGCCAGGAAATGCAAGCTTTACCCAAAAAGAAACAATTGCCACTAGTGGACTGTCTAGTGTCATAATCACTAGCCCAATCTGAATCACTGTAGGCATGCATCTGCAAGTCACCCCCCCTGGGAAATAACAAGCCAAAAGACTTCGTGCCCTGCAAATAACGGAAGATGCGCTTAACTGCCTGCCAATGCATAGTTTTTGGGCTGTGCATGTACCTGCTCACCTGAGATACTGCAAACTGAATATCAAGTCTAGTGTTGCAGAGATAAATGAGGCATCGAACAGCCTGATTGTAAAATGTGGCATCAACTGATTCTCATGCATCATGCATTGTGAGTTTCAGCCCCGGCTCCATGGGAGTGGCTATGGGCTTACAATCATGCATGTTAAATCTGTCCAAGAGTTTCTGTACATACTTGGACTGAGACATAACAGTGCCACGTCTCTCTTGAGAGAACTGGATCCCCAAATAAAAGTGAAGCAGTCCCAAATCTGACATGTCAAAGTTGGTCTGCAAATCAGCTTTGAAATCTGCAATATTATCTTCATTGGACCCTGTGAGCAGTAAGTCATCGACATAAAGAATGATGACTAAAATTTCCCCCCCATCCTTCTTGATGTAGAGGGTGCTCTCAGTAGGACTATTGTGCAGCCCCTTGCTGGTCAAAAAGGCATGAATCTTGGCATACCATGCACAAGGGGCCTGTTTCAGCCCATACAAAGCTTTGTTCAGCTTGCATACCTGAAGTGCATTTCCTGAAATTTCAAAGCCTAGAGGTTGTTTGACATAAACCTCTTCCAACAAGTCTCCATTTAGGAAGGCTGTTTTAATGTCCAACTCATGAACATTCCACTCAAAATGTGCAACCATTGCAATAACAGATCGGATGGTGGTCATCCGGGATGTAGGAGCAAAAGTCTCCTCATAATCTGTGCCCTTTTTCTGAGCATAGCCTTTGGCAACCAGCCTTGCCTTGTATCTGTCAATGGAGCCATCTGGCTTCCGTTTGACCTTGAAAACCCATCGTGTACCAATGGCATGTTTACCTGGTGGCAAGTCTACGACATCCCAAGTCTGATTTTTCTAAATGGAATGCAATTCATCGTGTATGGCATTCATCCAATGCACATTGTCCTTTGCTTCTTCGAATGTTACAATGACACTGAAAGCTAATGCATCCGTGGAAGGATCATAACTGCAAGTCAAAAAGGCATATGTATCATCATTACAAGTGGCTGTACTATCCCGAGCATCTAGAGCAGCCAGCCTAGAATTTGAAATGCAAGATAAAAAGGCATAGTCCTATCCAACAAAGTTGGCTGCAGCATCCCCACTGTCAGATGCATGAGGAGCTGAATCTGAAACAGCCACACTGGAGCTGTTTTTCTTCTCTTTTGCAAGCCTTTTCCTGCATTCTGCAATGTGATGACCTGGCCTTTTGCAGTAATGACAAAAACCCTTCTTCTTGGGCTTACTTGCATCATTCTTAGCCTTTTGTGAAGGCTGTCCTGACCCACTGGAAGGCTGATTTACTGATGTCTTTGCCTGTCCCTTTCCTTTTGACTTGAACTTTGAGAGCATAGCTTGTTCACATGCACGTGAAGCCAAGTTTTTCCTGGTCTGCTCTTCCTGAAGCAGAAGTCCTATCAACTCATGAAAAGTGAGAGGATTTGCACCCCCCCTCAATGATAAGTTCAGCGAGGTATGAAAGCTGAGATAAGTCTCAGGAAGAGAATTCAGAGTGGTGGTAATCATCTCTGAATCAAGAATAATCTCATCAATGTTCAATAATTGCTCTCTAAGATCCTGTAGCTTTGTGAGGTGGACTGACATGGAGTCACCCTCTTCCATATGTGTATTACTTAACTCTCTTTTCAAGAAAGATACCCTTGCATCCTTCCGGGCTGCATACATGCTTTCTAAGATATCCCACGCTGCCTTCGAGGTCTTACACGACCAGATATGCGGAATGATAAATCTTTTCACTGAAAGAGAGATGCATGACAAAGCTAAGGCATCCCGTGAATCCCATCTCTTTTGTTCTGGAGTGGTGGCTACAGCTGCACCAACAACCTGTCCTGCAACTGCACCCTGTGCACGACCTCTTCCACCTCCTTGTTGGGGAGGGGTATTAGGTGCCATACCTGCTGGTCCGATCTCATCCCCATTCACATAATCCCATAAATTGCGAGAAATCAGAATATTGCGTACCATAAAACTCCATAGGGAGTGGTTGGTACCATCCAACTTGTCTTCCTGTGAAAGACCACCGAACGGGAAATCATTCTGATTTTGCTGGGCCATATCTGAGAAAGAGATTTTAGCAGATACAAAACTGAATTCCCTTACTGGGAATGAAATGCACAACTCCCAAAAAACACAGCCAAGCACTGGCTGTAAATGCAACTCAGATTTCTGCACTTGCACTGTCAGAAATCTGTCCAAGCATCAAAAACTCTCCAGAATCTACCAAAAGTGCTGCAAAACACTTCAAGAAAGGCAGTGTGAACTAAAATCTGTCAAATTGCTCTCCCAACACAAAAGCCCCAATTTGTGGCTTGAAATCGCAACCAGAAAGGGGCAAATTGAACAAAAGCCCCAAATGTTGCACAAATTTTGCTCTGACTACAAAAGCCCCAAATTTTACTGCAAAATTGCAGTGTGAATGCAAAAGCCCCAAATTTCTTCAACACTTGCAGATTTACTGCAATGTTGCCCAAAAAAATCCAACTGTGCTCCCACAAAACTGAGCCAAACAATGGCTATATGCAAAGAATGCGCCTGCCAAAGAACCTTGCAAGTAGAACCCTGCTCAAAAGTCTGTACTGAAAACGACAGATGCACGAAGCAAGAAGGCCCTGCTGGTACGGTGACTGTACGACAGAAGTACGGATTACCGTACTGTACGGTATGTACGGTATGCAGGTGTATGGAACAATACTATGAACCGTACGGAATCTGATGCAGGAACTGGTACGGAACTGTACGACGAACCGTACAGTATAGCAACGAGCTGTACGGCTGACTACGATGTACAGTTGGAACAGGCGCTGCAACTCTACGGCGCTGCAGTTGTACGGACGTACGATGCAGCAAACGGAGACTGTACGGATTTGTTCACGGGCAGTTGTATGGCGGTTTGTACGTACACTCCGGGATCTGTACGGCGCTGTCGACGAGGTGGGAGCTGTAACGGCACACGTGTGAGCTGTACGGGACAGTACGGAAGGCAGTGCATGTATAATGCGGGACTGTACGGAATCAGTCCGTACAGATTGTACGGACCATCTGTACGGACAACGAGCGATTGGAGCAGGGAGCTGTTGGGCTGGAGCTGGAGGCGAATGTCCAACAGGAGCAAGAGCAGGAAGAACCTGCTCTGATACTAAATGTGAGAAAGGGAGAGAGCAACAGTGAGAGCAAGAAACGGGAGAGAGAGAGAGAGCTGAAAGCTTAGTTGCAAATAGATGAGTGTGAGAGTGATTACAACTGAAGGGGTGAGATAAGGTTTTGTCCTAGTAACAAAACCTTAGTAGTCACTAACCATAGTTAGTGGACTAACTGCAGTTAGGGGAAAAAACCTCTTAAAGAGGGAAAAGTGCCCCTAACTAGCTTATTAAATTACATTGGTCACTGCTGAATTATATCTATAATTCTAACAGACTCCCGGATAGTCTTCGCTTCTCCTTTGGCCAGAGGAATCATGATGGCATGTTAGAGCGACCTGACAGATTCTACATTGGGGATTGGGAGCCACAGGTATTTTTGCAAGGACTACAATGTCAGATCAATCTACACTTGTGCCTCATCTAGAGCAACCAACCACATGGTTTGGTGATGCTTATCCGAAAGGCTCATTCAGGCCAATCTAAGATGCCAAGAGGAGTTTGAGTGGCAGCCATTCATATGGGTTCAAGACCAGGAGGGACTTATATTGGGACAGAGGACGTACACAAGATGGGCACAGTGGGATAGTGGCCCAGCCAATTCTTTCAAGGCATGGAGCCACCTTCCCGCGTAGGCAGAGTCGTGTGTTCGGGCACTCTCACATTTAAAAGGGACGGGAAAAGATGGTGGAGGTAAGCGCTACAATCCTAGAGTCTTGGTGGGAGGCATTCACAATGCCTCAAACCCCCCTCGTTGATACGGGTAGTTTTCTAGGACGACTGTGCCCCTCAAGGTAAAGAGAAGGGCATGGAGGCCTTCTTCAGCCCAAGACTACAAGAGATCCCAGGGTTGACAAGTCACTGGACTCGCTCAAGTGGCAGAAGATCAAGATAGTGGGCCGTTTGGGCAAGGACTGGACCATTTAGCTAGTTCCGGTCTCGGCAGGGCAAGACGATAGCCTAGTGACACCCTATGGTTATGGGAGGGCCGACCTCTTCAAGAGATTCAATGAGATCCGAGTGAGTGGTTCTAGACCGTACGATTGGCCACTCGAACAAAGTAGAGGAGGTGCCCTTCTTCTTGTACATAACACGCATTGGCCGACGTCTTCAATTGGAGGCGATATCATGGACTCCCTTGAGAGAGCATCATTGGGTGGAGCAGCAAGTTCCCCAGCAGGTTACATTGCATTTCTAGTCACGTCTTAGGACCAATCACAAACCACGGAAGATCTCATACTTGTTCTAGATGGTGGCAAATGGAGTTTTGCCCATTAGCCCTTGGTTGCAGCAGATGCGTGTAATGGTAGATGCCACCGCTGCTCAAACAAAGTTCTAGAGATGATCCTGTATTGTTCGTGGGGCTGCCCCACAGCACAGAGGGTCTAGATGCCAATACACAAAGATTACAGTGTGACTTCACCTAAGCGATGGTTGCATGGCTGAAGCGGGTCATGCCTTCTCCATTGATCCAACCTCTCCAGCCTACAGCATTTAGGGCCAGTGGGTCTTCAGGATACATATGTGCTTATATATGGTATACATGCTTTTGTCGATTGAATATGCATACATACAATATACACACGTTACGTATGTAACAGACATTTACATTATAAAGAAATATATATAAATGACCATCTGTAAAGCTTGTAAATATACTTCCACCCACTTGCATGTGTATCTGCATGTGGGTGCGCATACATATGGGTGGATGTGCGTGCGTGTGCATGGAAGCGAGACAGAGAGATGTACATATATGACACCAACACAACCCCAGAACTCGGACCTGCAAAACCAAGCACAAAGAAACAACCATGGAAACAATGAAGATGTGTGCAAGCTAGCTCACCACTCAACCATGACGTCCACGAGGAAAAGACACGAGAAATTGGGATGTTTCCTCCAAGCCATGAGCTGAGTTGTCGGCCCATCTCCCAACCAGCCTAATGTCCCATACCACCAGGTGGCGCCCCATGGGCCTTGGATCAGCTGCTAGGTCTCGGGCCATGCTAGGAAGCAGGTGCACATCCGCAACACTATCCAAGATCCAAACAGATTAGGAAGAGCTGAACTTGCTCTAGATTGCGATGCTGAAAACTAGATTGCTATTTTTAATGCACTCGGTTGGCAAACCCGTTATAAAATCCATATGGAAATACTTTCTCATTTAGGACCACGAATTTGCAATGGATATAATAAACCCACCTCCGTAGACGTTCAGCCTTGGTCACTCGACCGATTCGGCAAGCTACGACATAGTTCTGAACAAATTCCCTCATTTTAGGCCAATAAAAAGTATGCTTTACCAAAGAGAGTTTCTTGTGTGCCCCTAGATGTCCTGCACTAGGTGCATCATGACACTCTGGGAGAATCTTGGATCTAAGATCTAACACATCCTGTTACACAAATCTTTTCATTTCAGAACAACAACCCATTCGGAATCATTCACTGACCTCTTACCGCCCGTATCTTAGGTGACACAATCCTTAAGTCTTGGTCACCCATGGAGCTTCCATCCTAGATCTTTTGCCAATAAGGACTGAAATGACTATCAATAGCGCAAAGCCCTCTCAAGGATTGAAATAGATCAAAGGATATATCTCTGTAAATGACATAGCATTTACCATCTTAATTCAACTGAGAGCATCTACTACACTATTAAGGAACCCTTTCGATACCAGATCTCCAAATCGGAATCTTCCATTAACTCTGTCCATCTAGTCTTTCTCCTCCTCAAATCACAAACATACTTGATTGACTGATGATCGGCCAATACCACAAATTTAGAACCATACAGATAGGGTCTCCAAACCTTAAGAGCACACACCACTGCATAAAGTTCCTTTTCTAGTGTCGGCCAACAATATTGGGTGTCATCCAGCTTTTTACTCTCAAAAACAACTAGTCTACCCTCTCGGAATAACGGAGCCCCAACCGCATAATCACTGGCATCAGCCTCCAACACATAAGACCGGGTAGGATCGGGAAGAAAACCTTGTACCTTCAACAAGTCTTATGCACTTTCAGCCATGATTGCAACCTAAACGGAAACAAAGTTATCTTTCGACATCTCAAAGGCTGAAGCGTTACTTTTCTTTGTAAGGATTCCACTGCAATGAACCTCAGTCCCCAAATGCTGCTGTGCTTTTGAACGATTGTATGTCTTCCTCTTATAACAAAAAAGTACCAAGATAGCTCAAACAAGCACTAAAACAAAACAGCTCCGGAACTAAATGGGTTGATCTTACAGAAACGAATTGGGAAGCCGATAGAGACGCTGAGACCATAACAGCCTCAGGCATCCACAAGGTGGCGCTGAAGTCTGCATCTCTGCTGTCGATCTCCAAGACGCTGCAGATCTGGGCAGTAGGGGATACAAGGCCATGCAGTACGGTCGGATGCTGAGAAAAATCAGGCGGACTTGAGGGAGGACAGGCTTGCTGAGCTTGAGTCCCTCCTCCGCCAGCACTAGCACGTCGTTTGGACTTGGAACTCCTAGTCGGCATGTCTGCCTCTGCTGCTGCCTCTAGCTCCCAAGCAACAATTTCTCATTTTGTTCTAAGACAATCCCAATTTCGTACATGCCGTCACCCATATCTAATTTTGTATGCCTTCCGTGTGCTTCATCATCTTTCAAACACTTGTTAGCCCTGTTGTTAGCAATGCCTCAAATCGATTGAGCCCAATCGCTTGGGGCCTTAGCACATGGATGGGGTAGCATGGGTTTAGGATGGGAATCTTTTTGTCATCATTACTCCCATCCTAGGCCAAGTGGATTTACAATGGGAGTAGCCACTTTTTCTCCCATCGGCAACCAGAATGGGTTTTCCTTTTTTAGGGATCCAAAAACATGGAAGGATGACATGTGTCCTTATCCCCACGTGGTCCCCACCTCTTAAACAATTGAAACGATGCCATGTGTCTTCTTCCAACTAAACCCATCCCTAGTTCTCTTTTGTTAGCACATGGTGGGATGGGAATAGGATAGAAATATGCATGGGACCACCTTTTGTTATTCCCATCCTATTTCTTCCCATGTGCTAAGCCCCTAAGTCGGCTAGGTTCACATTACGCACCCCCATAGAACAAAAAGAACTACTTGGAAGATGGCCCTTGGTTCACACTATGCACCTTTGTAGAGGAAGTAGCGATTGGAAGAGTTCGCATAGAGTGGACGGCCTTCATGAGCTCGAGACAAATCTTGTGTCAGTGCCTCGGTCCGTCGTCCCTCCTATTGGGCCAACTAGGATGGCAATCCTTCACATCGCCTTTTTCAGGATCACAATCTTAGACTAACCCCGTCGATATCTCTTTCAAAAATTTGAATTTTGTTTCCCCACATACCTTCACCCCTCACACACCGATGGTCCCCATGCTTGATGGCCCAACCACTCAAGTAGGCAAGTGCCCCATTGCATGAGGTGCAACTGCTCAACTTTTGGATTAAACCCACGAATTTAGTAGTGAGACGGCCTTCATCTCACGACTACTTAGGGAGCACTACTTTTTCTATTTTTCCAAGTAACACCCAAAGCCTTAGAATCATTGACCTCACCAAAGAAATCCAATGGCCAAACTACTAGGTTAAAGTCTTGGAGGCAAGACAGACTATTTAAGCGCTTTAGTGGACCTTTGCATGCCAATTCAGCATGTTCAAAGTATCTCAAAATTTAGCCCCCTTGAAATTAATGGTAAGCAAGCAAGCAAAGTATATTCATTCAAGAGTGCATTAACACCATGTGTTGTTGCCAGTGTGTGTTGCACAATGTTAATGGAAAAAATTGGTGGTTTATCTTTTTTCTTGAAAACTCTATGTGGTTCTAATAGGGAAGTAGTATACGTGGTGGAAATGTCTTGCATGGGGGGTCAGGGTCGAATGGGAAGGATATGGGAGGAGGGATGGGTGGCGGAGCACAGCATGAGGGGTTTGGGCTTCCTTTGACAAGGGGAGGTGATGTGTCTTAATAGCCAATATTTTGGTATTGCCTTGAGAGTATGGATCATGAGAGGAGGTTGCATCAAAGTATTTGATTATTGAGCTTGCACTTTCTATTGAAGTGAGGCTTTTTCCTTTGCTTCCTTTTCCCTTTATTCCCTTATTTAGTTACCTAATGAACTAATTTTTTGGGTTATGAGGCTAGCAAGTTGGGGCAATTATCCATTAGTCGTCACATCAGCTTCCATGATGGATGTACATGAGGCTAGTCCACATGCTTTTCCTCCCTATTGTTGTTGCTACTTTACTTGCATTGGTTATGTAATTATAGCAATGACTTGTATTAAAGAAAGAGGGCCACAATATAGAGGGAGATTGAATGTAAGAAGACATGTAGCAAAATGGTATTTTAGCACACATAGGTAAAAGTATTTATTCTTGTCTCTTCAATTCTCCAATACTAATATTTACAATTAACTTTGATGTTAGGATTAATACTCTAACATTCTCCTATAATTAACTTAGATGTTAGGGTTAATATTTCAACACTCTCCTACTATGTCAAGTCTAACTTGTGCATACCTAAAAAATCTCTAAGAGTTTTGTAAATGCCTAAAGTCTTCACCTTCCCACAGGAATTAGATTTGGGTATACTTCTCATTAAGTCAAAATTAAAATCTACATTCTTCTACATATCAAAATTAAAATCTACATCCTTGTGCGTATCATGGGAACACATATCAGCATGGTTCTTATAAGGTTAAGGATTTAAAAACGATAAAAACTATGTCATGTAGTTGCACAAATGGTAGGTCATGGTGGTGCTCTCATGAGGATTTTCTACATTTGATGTTTGATTAAAGTTTTGTGTGTATTAATGTGAATTTAAACAATATTCCACGTATGAAGTAAAATACATGCCCTTGAGCAATGGGGATTATGAATGTGCTTTCATTGTTTCCTTATGGATCGCATGATTGGTGGGACCGAAATGCACTTTGGTGTACCCTTAGGGGTTTGCACAAATAGTACATTTGTATTGTCCTATTTGATTATATGAATGACACTATAAGAACGCTTGAAGCACAATAATACCAATAGTGATAGAAGATAAGCTGTATACACAAGAGGGAGATAAACATAAGTATGAATTATGCTCCCAATCAGATGATAAGCAATGCAAAAAATGACTTTCCAATGGTCCCCATCCTTGATTATTGTTTATTTTTCAAATTAAAGCCTATTGCTTAGCAACAAGTTATCATCATCATGTGTATGTCACTTGGTGCACTATACAGAGGAACAAGTCATGATACACAGTCAACCACATGTGTGTTGCTTAGAGCTAGGGCACACACTAACTTCAAACCATACATGTCTATCCATTTATTAGTTCACATGAAGCATTTCCTAAACATTTGTGTGCCCTTAACATGCACACTTGCAACTTGGGATTTAAAGCTGTGACTTGACTTGGATGTTTAGCATAGCTAGATAATTGGACAATTAGAGGGCTATATGCACAAGGCTCGTCTGTGGATACTCCAAGGCCTAAAGAAGAAGTGCGACGAGCTCGACCACCCGTTCGACGTGTGCATGCCCTCAACCCACCCACTCTCGATATGAAGTCAATGCGAAGAGGCATGGAACTGCTCAATTGATATCCTCAAGGAATGGGGGAGGTAGATTTAGGTATTGACCAATGGTTTGATGAATCCCTCCTATCACATCCACCAAGTATCTCAAACCATCTACATGTATGTGCATATCAACACCTCAATCACCCTAAACTCTCCCAACAATGATGTGACAACTTCGTGGCTTCCACCTTGGGAGTCTTAAAGCATGGGATTGAGGGTGCTTGGTGCATAGGATGGGACTCCACCCCCTCTTATCATCTAATTTAGGGATTCTTGAGCTCACCTTGTAGCACTACATAAGCTATTAATTCTAAAAGTGCACCCCCAAGTCTCAGACCTTGGTAGGTAGAGGAGAGGCACACCCAACTACGTTAATGGGACATTGCCAGCAAGGAGGGAAAGTCGGCAATAATTTGAGATGGGAAACTCTTAATAGGCCCCTTGGTAGTCATCTAGTGGCTATCCTATGTGAAGGTAGGGTCTATGAGATTGAGAGCACTGAGTCATAACTTGGAAATGTAATGGTACCTTGATTTAGAGAATTTCTTGAAGTCTTACATAGGATGAGCTGTAGCTTTTTATAGAGAGACCCATCAGATCCCAAAGCACACTTTGTCGATAGTCAATGGATACATGTGGGAGGCAATATAACATGAGGAGATTTGGGAGACAAGTGGAGTGCATGGATTAGGAGGAGTGACAATACTATATGGATCATCTATCATTGGGATTATCACCATCAAGAGGCATGACATTTTCTAGATTTCTATGGATTTTAATTCAGCACCCCCCTCGATAGGAGCTCTTTATTACAGTATGCTACTTCCACTACCTACACGAGGAGGCTGAGACTTCACTATATGCATCCATATACCCAAACATCATGGATTTCTCAAGTCGTGGGGGGAAGTCCTCCTTGGGGACTTCAATGTGAGGATAGGCATGCATCAGGTATCACTTCTAGATTTTTGCAATGACTTTGTCTTATTTCCAAACATTGATTTAGATAAGGCAAGGATGTCTTTGGGCGAACCCTAGTCACATCTTCTGTGCATGCATTCTTGGACATGAGCAGGATACATGATCTTGTCATTTATAATGGTCTAGATCGATGGCCCTCCTTGAGTGGATTCAGCTATTTCCCATAGTAGGGGGGCTTTAGTGTGGTTGAGTACCTGATGGGATCCCCTACCTTCACCTCTCATATCACTGATTTCTTTGTCTCGATGCCACCTCCAAGAGTGAATCACATCCCTCTCTTTTTTAATATATATATCCCAGCAGTGCTATGTGCACCATGACGCTGCTTATGCACACTATATATATCATGACATACACTTTGATCATAGCCTTTCATTTGAGTAGTCACACACCTTTCCACTTTACTTGCATATCTCAAGGACACCCCACTCCTAAAGGATTGAGCCACTCAATCGCTCGCTCTCTCCATGAGGCATCCTACACACTTTCACATATGTCCTCATTCCACTCACTATCGCCTCTTTGCTCAGCACTGTATTATAGCTGGTGGGATGATGAGTCTAAGGCTCTATACTATCCGCTTAGGCTCAAGACTCGGCATGACTGAATGAGGTAGAGACAATAGGCTCAAGACTAAGCATCACCGTTTGAATGAGGCAGAGACAATAGGCTCTCATATAAGGTTTGGGATGGATACAAGGTAGACAAAGGATATAGCAAGCACTATTGGGGCCAAATACGGACTATGAAACTTGGATACCTCATGTGAGACACATGATTTGAACCTGTCAATTTTGGGAAAACCAAGGTTATAATCTTCAATACATCCTTACAAACAATGTACAGAGAGTAATTCAACTGGATGGATTACGAATGGAAGTCATCGCATCCCACACAAACTTGGGGGTTCTTTTCTCTAGCCCAATTTTCACGATGCAACAAGGGATGCAAGGTTGACTAAGAAATGGATACATCACACTTGCTAGGCTCGAGTGCAAGTGCATTCACTCTCATTTCCAAGATCCCTAGATCGAGTATCTTCTCTTTTAACTCCTTGGTCTAGCCAGTGGGCATGTATGGCAGTCCTTGCTAGGGGTAGATTAGGCCTCAATGGAGAGCCTCTAGTTTTACTTGCTATTACAAATGATCCATAGTAAGTCATCACTCCCATGGTCATCTCCACTACTGCTTGAGGCAACATTCTATTAAACACATACCTCTATTGAATCAAGAAGTATGGCCCTTATACCATGGGCAATGGCTCTATCTTCATCTATGACTTTAGTTGATGGATGTGCTTAGGGATCACCTAAACTTTGATGTTGAGAGACTTACTAGATCTTTACTGGTGCTCTAGGATAGTGGCTAGAACTAGGCCTTTTCAAGCTCCCATTTTGCAACATCCACCCATTTGGAATTCCTTGCAATAGCCAATTGCATGGTGGCTATCTCTACTGCCACTGCTGGCCCACTACTTTATGGGAATGGCTATGGCCACAACCTCCTCTCATGGCCAAAATATATCCTGACCTAGGCTATGTACAAGGCAATCTTGCTCCATTTGTTGTGCACATAGGAACTGAAGCTCCATGACAATCTGTTCCCAAGATTAGGTGGATTTGGGTGTGGCTTGAGTGATGAATATGGGCAGGCTATGAATGGGGATTGAGTGATGGGGGCAAGGAGAGAGGAGAAGAAGATTGAGAGTGGTGTGACATATGGAATGTAGCAGAGGTGACTCTCACTGTAGAGTGGAATGGTGGTTGGCTAAGAGTAGGGGTGAGAGGAAGAACGCATACTATGAGTAGGCATATAGGGGAATGGCGGCAGTTGGGTAAGGAGGACATGTTGAGACCTCACTAATGCAAACATCAATGTCGATGTCAACATCCATAGTGATGCTAGTGACTATGATGGTGCTACCATTTCTAGAGATCATGACAATGTTGATGATGATGATGCTATTATGCTTGAGGCGAAAGTTAAAACCATTCTTAAAGCTATGAAGAGAGCTATGATGGTTGCCTTTTGAATAGCCATGCTATTTGTCTACAACCGTTGGGATACTTGCGGTTGGAAATCTAATTATTCTCACCTTTTAGCTATTGTTTGAGCTACTGATGTTTGGGCTACTCTTCCTTCTCCTCTCCTTTTATCCTCTTGCCATATTGCTTTGTTATTTTTTCCTCCTTTTTCTATAGGCTTCTTGCTAAAAACATGCTTAAATTAGGGGTTGGGAGAAGGGCGCAAAGCCCTTAACACTCTCCATTTCTATGTTCTTCAATAAGATAGCAATGCCAATGCAGAAAAGGGTCAGGCAATTGTAGAGAAAGGGTGTCGATGAAGAAGCTTAAAACGATGCCCAAATGGGCTGAAAATAGCCTTGTAAGAGCCCATAAAGGCCTTCAACAATAGGGCTATAAAAAACTTTCTTTTTTGTAGCAGTAGGGTACTTGCTAAGTCACTAAAGCACTCTATCTTAAGACCCTTAGGATAGTTTAGCACTTCTTTGAGTCGATCCTAGTTACTCTAGCCTAGTTAGTTGTACTTAATCTGACCCTCGTCTAGGTTAACTCAATCCTAGTTTAGCACGTTTTTTAGTCAATCCTAGTTACTCTAGCCTAGTTAGTTGTACTTAATCTTACCCTCATCTAGGTTAACTCAAAGAACTAACTAAACTAAACCCATCTAGCCTAACCTAAGGTGAAATCTAATCTAATTAAACCAACACCACCAGCTAAAGGTTTAGTTATAGCCTCAACAGTGGCACAAGACCGGACAGAGAAGGTAGTGATCAATGGTAACGCCTTCAGGGAATGGAAGGCGATGGAGAGGTTGATTGATGTTCACCAACAATAGAGATTGATGTACGGTCACAAGTAGAAGACAAGGTGCAAGTGGCAAGCTCTCGAGCAATGGCCGAGAGGGAGAAGTTGCAAGCAAGGGGTGTGGAGGGATCATATCCAAGCTAGGGATGAGCTGAGCAATGGCAATGAGCTGTGTTAGGTGGAGGCAGTCATGGAGCAACTAGTAGAGCAACAGGTGGAACAAGCAAGTGGAGTGACGATGGAGCAATGGTTGAAGCAGCAACTAGCAACATCATGAGGTGGACACACGATGTAATCATTTCACCATGTACAGAGAGGAGGAGGGAATGTGAGGGGGAGCAGAAGTATACACCATAATGATCATTTTACCCTCATTTTACCCATCACTCACTATCAAAAGTACACACCTTATAATCATTCCGCCTATCACTCACCGCTAAAAGTACACACCATATAATCATTTTGCCTATCACTCAATGCCAAAAGTGTTCTCTCTCTCTCTCTCTCTCTCATTCATTTATTTCACACACATGGGCACACACACACACACACACGTGCTTTGTCATTTACAAAATGGTTATTAAGAAGGTAAATTGCACCATGTGCATATAGAGCACACAAGAGTGGTAAAATGGGGGTGTCTCACATGTATGGATTGAATATGAAAAGACCAAAAGGGCTTCCCAACTTAGGGTTTATATCTTTGTCTTGTTCAATAGAGAAGTGTGCATATTGTGTAGAGATCCTTGTCTTGTGGTAGTTGCCTACTCCCTCCTCCAACCTCTCCTCTTCAACCTTTAACACAGGCTCTCAATGTGGTACCAAAACCATAGCTTCTTCCACACCAAGCCACAGTGCTACATAAGAGTGCCCAAGCCATAGTGCTACATACGAGTGCTTCCACTTTGCTTCAATCCCAAGCCATAGTGCTACATAAGAGTCTTGTGATGTGTGCATGTTTGTGATTAGTTTAGGCCATGGTTGTCTCCAATTATATTCTATTTGTGTCCATCCATAGTGGTTGTCTTAGATCTCATCACCAATCCCAAGGTTCCCTAAGAGAAGGTAAGGGAAAGCACGTGAGAAGTAGAGCTAGCACTTATAACTCCCCAAATACGGGCCTAGAGCTCAAGATTGAAGGTTTTCAATCTTAAGTGTGGGAGACTCAACTTATTTAGTTTATATGTCAGGGTTTCTAGCTTTGAGCGATGCTCAATCACCGAGGTCATAGTACCCATAAGAAAATTTTCATCCTCTTTGTATAGATTCCTCTCAAACTCCTATTAACTCTAGATTTTGCATCAGTTTTTTGTTTTTCTTATCAATTTGCTATATCCATGCCTCTCTCAACCAGTCCTTACAGATCTTGAGGTAATATTGAGATTGCCATCTTGCATATATGTGAGCCTTGACTCTAGTTGAGGTGGTCAAAGGACGTAGATTAGAAGGATTTATTTTAGTAATGATGAATAGAACTTGAAACATTGACCTTACTCTTAATGGTTAGACAATCCAACTCCAAGTAAGACTTGGGTTGAAGGTAGTAAGGTGACTCCAAACATATACTTTATCTAGGAACATCCTAGATGATGACATTTGCCAATAGTAATATCTAAGGACAAGTATGTCATGTCAAAAATAGTGTGAATTGCATTATTCTAGAAAGGACTATATGGGCATAGGTACAATCCCTATCCCTAAGGGGTAAATGTGTATATACTCATCATCATGTTCATAACACAAGTAGTGTATAGTTAGTCATCTTAGTTGTGTACTTCTCTCTCTCTACCTCCAATCTTCAACATGCCATCAAAGCCTATAGTTCTCAACTCTTTGTAGAGAGAGTGATGATCCCTTGCTTTTTCAAGGTGGAATCCCTCCCCTTTGAGGCATCTTTTGATTTGTTGTGCTCATCTTGTAGAGCTTCTTCTTGTCATGGGAAGGTGACCAGCTTGTGAATGACAAGAAGCCTTACATCCTTAGGTCTTGATAGCAGAAAAGTCTCCTTACATTCTGCATCAAGCAAAATAGCCAAGACGTCTATGACCTTGACTGCTTCATAAATCTCTTCATGCAACAAATCCTCTAGCACATAGCTCTTGGAATAGGCCCCTTGATCTCTATGTCATTGCCTCCTTCCATAGATCCATAGAAACCACATTCTAATAATCCTATAACCATATCATCAAGTCTATCTTGAATTCACATGGTAGATCACAAGTGGATAAGGCACCTCTAGTAGCTAACACATGTCACAATGACACATCCACCTTATCTTGACATGTGGGTAATAGGACATGTGGCACAATCCATGTCATCACTACCATGTAGGCAATCCACCTTAGCAAACACATGGCACACAATGCCACATCATCATTGTGCCACTTAAGCACAATGTACTACACAAGCATGGTTGTACTACAACAGAGGTGCACACATTAGCACTGTTTTAATCAAAATTTGGAAAAACTTATAATAGACATAACTTTCAATCTAAAAGTATTTCACTCACTTAAAAGACAAAAAGTGCATAGGATCTCATGCTCTATGCACTTGTCACCTCATATGCAAGTTTTAACCTTCTTAGTTTGCAATTTTATTTATATCATGAGATCCACCTCTTAATTGATTGAAGCCTCTTCACCAACCATGGTTTGGAATCATCATGCATTCAAACCAACACCAAAAAAAGAACAAGGGAAACAATCATTTGGTGCTATTTCTCACCATGACGTGTAGTCTAGCACATGTTTGATAGAGATAGAACCCCACAAAGGCAAGCCTACCCTTGTCAAAAAAACCTTGATTAATTCCTAACGATGTTATTCCCATACAATCTTCCATTAGTTTCACACTTGTGCTTTTGACATATCAGTACCTTTAGTAGCAAGCAGTGTCAGAGTTGACCATAGCCAACAGTGACTCACAGTGACTCACTTGGCGCAGTGTTCCTTTGCCTAGGACAATTACAATGTGTTGCACCTCCTATGCGATCAATTTAAATTCATTTTTTTCACTGTTTCTAACATAGTTTCTTTACGTATCAGCCTTCCAAAGCCTCTTGGCTATTCTTGGCATATTGTTGCGTAATATTTTTTTATAAGTTTGATCTTCTACATCATCTTATTCCATAATGGTAGTTACACAATGACATCATCTTCTTGGATTAGGAAAATAATTATGCAATTTTAAGCTCAAGATTGTGAAGATTTTCCAATTGAGAACTTGTGGAATATTGCCACCAAGTTAGAGAAAATACCTGAACCTCTTGCAACAATCTCTATAATACTCTTGACAACTAATGAGGCTAAGGAGCTTACTGGATTGACAAGCACATTAGGATGCAATGGGCGCTCAACCTCATCAATTTCAATGTCAAGGATACCAAGATTTTGATCATTAGAGGACAAACATTTTCTATGGATGCATGGAAAGAATTGGAAAACAAATTCAATGCGAAGAATACGTGATGCTTGAAATCATCTTAATAATGCCAAGAAGCTATAGTCTGAGACAAATCATAACTAATTGGTCCTACTCAAACATCTTAAAGATCAATCGACATCCATTGGATAATAAACTAAGAGTGAGAGACTTATTCAAATTGCATTGAATAGTCTAGGCAATATCTATAAGCAATTGTGATAGCTATGGTCATTATAGATTTTGTCCAACATTTTATGCAAGAGTAGATTGTTGAGAGTTCACGCTCAACATCATGTGATCATGTGTGCATAGCACCATCACGTGATCATATGTGCATAGCACTAACCTTATAGAGTGCTATAAAGGAAAGGGTTAGATCCCCTAACCCTAACCCTAAATGGGTTTGTATATGTTCTATTTTTTCAATTAAATCTAGTGTATAGTTAGTCATTTGTGGTGTGCTCTCTAGCTGTGCCCTCTCTCCTCATCTCCACTCTTCTCCTCTCCCCTCTTCATATTTTGTCATGGTATCAGAGCTACCTTGCCTTCCACTGAGGCATTGCAATCCTTGAGACTACAAGAGAGATCGAGAGCGTAGAGTGATAGAAAATTTCCGTTCATTAGAAGAAATTCTGTCCATTTCCGTTCATTTACAGTTCTTTCTTCAATGAGATAAAGAGAGGTATTCTATTAAGACTTTTTCCGTCCATGCATGCTCATTGTGGAGAGATTTCTGAGAGTGATTTCCATCATTGAGAGAAAGAAATTAAACTCTACCTTCTTTCCTTTGAGAGTATTCTCTATGTGAGAGAGAATAGAGAGGTGTTCTAAGTGAGAGACTTGCTTAGGGAGAGAGAGAATTTTTGCTCTTCAATTGTGAAGATACTCTATGCTACCTATACTCTATGCTATCTTCTTCCACAACAATTCGACCACCTCCTCTTTCTCTCAGCAATAACAACAAACATTTGGTTGAATTTTTGAAACTGTTCTTTTGCAAAATCTGCCATCAACGATCCTCCACCTTCGAAAGCTTTTTTTTAGCTCAAGGGACACCACCTTATTGCATCATACAACTTGTCCAAGGGTGATTGCATGGACTGCAAGTGAAGCTATTCCTCTTTGAGGGAGGAGACCGTCGCGAAGGTCTCCCCCAGTAAAGCCTTCAAACTCCTCACTTCTTCATTGCAAGCTTCTTGGTGTCTCTCGGGCCAGGACGTCTGCACACAGCCACGGCCACAAATCCATGCAATAGGCTCCTTGCATAGCCAACGACCTCCAAGGCCTTTTACATAGTGTTGGCCGACCAGTTACGGCCTCCACAAACGACCCGCTTCAAATAACCTTCTACAGTGATTAGCAATTATCTCCATTGACAGCAACGATCCGCTCTCCATTGACAGCAACGATCCACTCTGCTTCCGCGATTTTGTGAATTCAGGGCCTCCCTCAAGAAACCATCAACATCCTTGTCATTACAGGCGGCAGCAATAGCCTCACCGCTGGGGAATTGGCGGAGTCTTCAACTTTGGCATCAAGCTTATAGGAAGAAGAAAGAGGTAGCTGCTTGAGGCAATCCTTGAGAGTGACGAGGTCTTGCTGCTGAGGCTCACAGGCGACTTGGTGAGGCTTGTGGGAGCCATGGATCTGTCCAAGCTCTCAGAACCCATGGAGGAAGGGGGGCAATTAGAGGGAGAAAATGCAAGGGGGAGCCATGGAAGCTACAGAGGTAGTGCTCCAAGCACATCTACTACCCAATGCCCAAAGCTCACGAGTAGTAGTAGACCTCCAAGCCAAGATCCACAAGCCAAGATCCAATGCAAACGATGGAGGACGGAATCTTGAGATTCCATCGACATATTGTATAGATTTCGGTCACCCTTCTATTGACACATAGCACAATATCACTTCCCTAGACTTGGTCCATAGTTTGCCATGTGGCAGACCTTATCAGCCATGTCATCACCTCCGTAATTATCATGTCAGCAGCCCCATGAGGCTACCACATCATCAACCCTTATCTCATCTACCATGTCATTTGCCACGGTGGCAGCCACATCATCATTAACTGACACATCATCACAACTACGTCAACTGCTACGTCAGCATAGCCACATCATCTACCACATCAGCATAGCCACATCATCTACCACGTCATCATTACCATTTCATCTACTGATCTCATCATTTGTGCCACCTCAGTTGTCCAATCAGTACTAATCTTTGCAAGCACACACAATGCTCCATAGTCATTGCATGTGACCACTCCTGCCACCTCAGCACAGGGCTCCACTAGCACACCTCTTGCTAGGCATAGTGCCACATCATCACTGCATGTGACCCACAGTGACACATCATCATTGAGCACATTTACACTCCTTTTGCCCCTCCACATAGATCAAGTCGTATCTCTTGATCCAGGAAAAATTTGAGGGCGCTCCAAAAAGAAAAGTCGCTCGTTTTTTTGTGCTCTACATGCTCATCACATCATGCGCACATTTTGGTGCAAGTTACACTCACATTTTAGCCTCGCCAACAAAACCACTTCCTTCATGCACATTCGCCTCTACATCAACGCATTTGACCCAACACTTAAAAAGAACAAAAGAAAAGGAATTATTTGCTATTCTTTCATCGATCGATGGTTGGTATAGATCTAGATTAGAGTAGACTAGATCACCATAGAGGGGACGCTTTGAATTTCCCCAAGTTGCCAATCTAAGCCATGCCCTAAATTCCTGCCTAGTACCTACTCGGAGTCAGTCCATATGCTCACATATGGTTTCACATCATTACATTACCTGAAACCTTACATTCATCAGTTCAGTGAGCAGAGTTCAGAGAGTACAGAGGCATTGCAGATTGTTTCAGTGGGTAGATAGCACTTGATTTCACACACACATGCCACCATTGTAAGGCCTATTTGGCTATTTCACGGCATCGTGCACATCATTTCAACCTTGTAAAGCCTCTCAGCTAACATCATTGCCACAAGCCTTGTAATACAGATCAGATTTTTTATATTGCAGTTCTATCTTCACCGACAGTTCAGATATTTCACTTGCCACAGTTAGTGTATTTGCAGTTGATTCATGCAGAGATTTTCATGACACTTTTGAGTACATTTCTTGCACCATGTCTATGACTAGCAACCTCAATCTGGAAGCATTTGCTAAGTTAGACAACTCTAATTATGATACATGGAAATACCGAATGGAGACCATTCTTGTACTTCAAGTTAAATGGGAGTATGTCGATGGGTCTACACCTAGACCATTGGCCGATCCAACCACAAGTAGCTCTACTCCATCTGTTGTCACAGCACCAGCAGTGGGATCTACAATGGGATCTACAGCTACACAAATAGTTTCCGCACCAGTAGCAGATCCTGCCATTGCCCAAGCTCAGGCAGAATGGGATAAGAAAGACAAGTATGCCTATCATCTGATCAAGCCGAATGTGCAAGATGTCATGCTAGGACAACTCAACACAATCAAGACATCGAAAGAAGCATGGGATATGTTTGTAGCTCTCTACGAGTCCAAGAACACATCAGGATTCTCACATTGAGAAACCAGATCAACCAGAGTTTCCGCAATAGTAGAAAAACCAGTCATGCTTATGTACTCCACATAAAAGACTATAACAATCAACTTGCAGCAGCAGGAGAGACTATGAACCCCGTAGAAATGGTTCAAGTAATCCTGAATGGACTAGGAGAGGGATACGAGAATCTAGTCTAGAGTATTGCCATCCAACAACAAATTTTAACGCTGAAAGAACTTCAGTCAGTTCTACTTGGTGAAGAACTTAGGACTCAAGCAATTCAAGCATGAAAAGGTCATTCTAATGATCAGGCATTCATAGCTTCAGAGGCAGAGGCAGAGGTAGATCATATAAAAAAAGTGGTCATTATCAGCAACAACATCATCAGCAAAATCAAAATCAGCATCAGCATCATTTTTCAGCAGCATCAAAATCAGCAAAGAGGAAATCATTCCAACCGAGGAAGATTTCAAGGATGAGGAAATGCATCCACTAATGTGTTAAACATCCAGTGCAACTATTGCCACAAGTTTGGACACTATGAAAGAGATTGCTACAAGAAGCAGTATGACCAAGGAGGTCAATCCAGTAGTAATCGAGGGAATTTTTGAGGCAGAGGAAATCATCATGGTGGACATTCTAGTCACAGTCATTTTGCAAATGAACATGGAAATATGTTTCTTGCAAGTGAGAAAATGCATCAGACTGATACAGTGTACCTAGACAGTGTACCTAGACACTGATTACAATCCCAAAGAGGATTTTAGCTATCAAGTCGACCAAGTGGAACAGGATCCTTGGTATATCAACAGTGGTGCATCATCTCACATGATAAATCATCAGCAATGGTTCACAAAAATGAAGCCATTAGAAGGACAGAAGAATGTCATCTACACAGTAGACAATACACCGAATCCAATTCAAGGGACAGGTGTTATCCCTATGAACAATTTCACCAGTACGAAAGGATTGGTAAAAGATGTGCTCTATGTTCCGAAGCTCAGCAAGAACCTTTTGTCAGTAGGTTAAATGATCGAATACAATTATCGAGTCATCTTTGACAGTGATGAATGCACTATCAGAGATAAATCCAAAAGATATCAGCTAGTAGCAAAAGGTGTCAAGGAAGGATGCTTATACATAATGCTAGCTACAGTACCAGATAAGCATGCCATGTTAGCTTAACTGCAACAAATGCCACTATTTGCAAAATGGCACAAGAGATATGGTCATGTCAATTTCAAGTACTTGTTAGATTTCAGGAATCAAAATATGGCAATTGGGATTCCAAAGCTACAATTTCTTGGAAAGGTTTGTGAAGCATGTTGCTTCAGCAAACAAAAGCGAACCAACTTTGGCAGAAGTACCTCTCGTGCATGAGGTATTCTTGATTTCATACATACAGATGTATAGGCTTATGCCCAAACCCACAACATCAATGGTTCACTTTACTACTTGACTTTCATCAACGACCACAGCAGATATTGTTGGGTCTACTTTCTGAAAGAAAAATCTGAAGTGTTTTCCAGATTTCAAGAATTCAAAGCCATGAAACCAAATAGGCAGGAAGATCAAGGTCATGAGATCAGATAGAGGAGGTGAATACATGTCTTCAGCATTCATGAACTTTTGCATAAATCACGGCATTCGAAGACAATTCACATGTGTAGATACTCCTCAGCAGAATGCAAGAGCTGAAAGGAAGAATGGGACTTTAGTAGACACTGCTACAACAATGCTTAGTGAAACGCATCTTCCGAATCAGTATTGGGCAGAAGCAATAGCCACTGCAAACTATTTGCTGAATCGCCTTCCTACCAAACCGATACAAGGTATGACTCCTTATGAAGCATTCAATGGACACAAGCCACACATTGGGCATCTCCGCATATTTGGTTACATAGCATATGCCCACATACATGATGATCATCGCAAGAAATTGGATGCGAAGTCACACAAATGCATCATGGTTGGCTACAGTGAAGAAAGCAAAGCATACAAATTGTATGATCCCATCAACCGCAAGGTCATTATCTCTAGAGAAGTAATCTTTGATGAGGAATTAGAATGGAAAACCTCACCTACATAGTTGATAGAAGCATTGGCTTCACAGTCATCTACAAAATAGGTTGATGAAGAAGAGCAAGAATTGCCAGCAACACCCCAAGCAGAGCCACAACAGCTCAGATGGTCTACTAGGGAAAGCAGACCTCTAGCTAGATTGACATATGCTCAAAAAGACAAAGCAATTCAGGTGGAAACCACCAACTATGCTCTTATGACTACCATCATGGCTACAGAAGAGCCAGTGTACTTCGAAGACACAGTAGACAAGCCAGAATGGCAAACCGCTAGGAATGAAGAAATGGATGCTTTGTATAAGAATAATACTTGGGAATTATGCAACCTTCCACCAGGAAAGAAGGCCATAGCAAACAAATGGGTATACAAAGTGAAGTACAATCCAGATGGCAGTATTCAAAGATACAAAGCTAGACTAGTTGCAAAAGGATTTGCACAGCAATATGGTCAAGACTATGATGAGACTTATGCTCTAGTAGCAAAGATGGATTCCATACAGTTCTTGATATCACTAGCAACACTCAGCAGATAGTATGTGTATCAGCTCGATGTCAAGAATGCATTTCTCAATGGTTATCTAGACGAGGAAGTCTACATGCAACAACCATTAGGTTATGTTGAACCAAGAAAGGAGAATAAGATTTGCCATCTCAAGAAAAGTCTCTACGACTTGAAGCAAGCACCCAAAAATTGGTACAGTAGAATTGATAAGTATTTTGCTAATCTAGGATACATGAAATCCAATGCAGATCATACTCTCTACTACAAAGTTCAAGGGGAAGACATTATTATTGCACTTTTGTACATAGATGATCTGATTGTGACAGGAAGCAAGGATAGCTTCATCAAAAAATTGAAACAAGACTTATTTGCAGAGTTTGACGTGAAAGATCTTGGACTTATGCACTATTGTCTTGGAATTGAGTTATGGAGAGATTTAGATAGCACATTCATGAGTCAGCTCAAGTATGTTGACAGTCTCCTAAAGAAGTTTCATATGGTAGATTGCAAGATTGCATCCACTCCCATGGAACAGAGTTTGAAACTTACTAAAGATTCAGAAAAGCCTATAGTCAATGACAGATACTATAGGCAGCTCATCGGATCTCTTATATATTTGACAATCACATGACTAGATATTTGTTATGCAGTAAGCTCACTAGCACAATTTATGGCAAATCCAAAACAGTTTCATTGGAATGCAATCAAAAGAGTCTTGAGATACATCAGAGGTACAAGACAGTTTGGGATAGAATACAGAGGAAGTCATCCATGGTTGCATGGATACTGTGACAGTGACTATGCCGGAGATCATGAGACTAGGAGATTGACACAGGGATATGCATTTTTCCTTGGTCAAGGTGCTATATCATGGTTGTCAAACAAATAGCCAACTATTTCTTTGTCTTCGATTGAAGCAGAATATAGAGCACTCCCTACAGGTTCATGTGAGGCTATATGGCTTAAAAGACTATTGTCAGAAACAGATTACTTTGATGAGTCAAAGCCAACAACAATATACTGTGATAATCAATCGGCTCAAGCATTGGCCAAGAATCCAGTATATCACTCCAAGACAAAGCACATTGATGTTAAAGAGCACTTCATCAGAGAAAGAGTGTTACTTGGTGACATCACACTACAGCATTGTGATAGCAAAGAGAATGTTGCAGACATCTTTACCAAACCACTCGGTAAAGAGCTATTCGAGAAACACCAACTAGCTCTTGGTTTAACGTAGAGGAAGGACATTTCCATTAAAGGGGTGTGATGGAATGTAATGCTCAATCCTTCTTCGAATCCCCAGAATCATCATCTTGAGGGAAGGCCTACTTCATGATGTTGATCTTGAGGGAAGGTGTTGAGAGTTCATGCTCAACATCATGTGATCATGTGTGCATAGCACCATCACGTGATCATATGTGCATAGCACTAACCTTATAGAGTGCTATAAAGAAAAGGATTAGATCCCCTAACCCTAACCCTAAATGGGTTGTATATATTCTATTTTTTCAACTAAATCTAGTGTACAGTTAGTCATTTGTGTTGTGCTCTCTAGTTGTGCCCTCTCTCCTGATCTCCACTCTTCTCCTCTCCCCTCTTCATATTTTGTCATAGATATGGAGGATTTTAATTTCAGACTCCAAGAGTCATGAACAAGCATTCTCGGCTAGAGACAGAGGCTCTCAAAGAGGCCAAGGTAGAAACCACTACACTGCCACCAAGAACAATCATCAAGCTAAATTCAGTTATACACAGTTTTGGCAAACATCTTGTCAAATAGCACATCTTCCACATAGGGATTGATACTATCATAACTCAATTCTCAAAAAGTCCATATGTCTTTGCTCTAGATATTTCATCTAGTGGGAGTGCAAGTAGGGAAGTGGACATAGTGGAGGTAATCACATTGGGTGCGCACCTACTGGCACATGCAACAAAAAAATTAGCAGCTCAAATAAGGTTAAGAATCTCCTCCGCAGGCTCACTCTCAAGAGGATCATGCAACAAAAAATTCAGTAGCTCAAATAAGGGTAATAATCTCCTCTGCAAGCTCACTCCCAAGATGATCATGTAATATATGGATTTGAAAGGTATGAAAGCATGAGGTCATGGTCCCCTCATACCACGTCAAAGTAGTCAGGCACTAGTAGGTGCTAATGTAACTATCGTAGTACCATTTCCTCATCACAGGTCTCTAATGCTAACAAGCAATGACTCAAGATGATGCCCTATATACTATTCCATTGATGCTAATGGAGCCATCGATACAGATGCAAATGGGAATGGCACGCTTTCACAAATGCAACAACTTATATGGAGTTCAAAGAAGTGAGGATGGGTTTAAGATCACAACTAGAGGATAAAATGAACATTGTCCTTTGATAGTTGCATGATGAGTTTCTAATGCTTGAGCATACTTAAACACTTATTGTTTATGCTAAAGAAGATGGTAGATGTGTTGAAGCATCGGAAGGAGGTGATTTAATGAGCAATTAGTGAGTCTCTTCTAATTAAAGTGCATGCTTGAGCACACCTAAGCACCTATATTTTGACTTAAAGTGGATGCTAAATAAGATGGTAGATGTACTAAAGCTTTAGAAAGAGGTATTCGATGAGCAACTAGAGAGTCCCTTCTAATCAAACCTGCCTTTTGCCACAAAAAACATTAGAAGAAGCTATGAACAACGTGAAGAGAACCCTAATAAGCACAAACAAAATGTAAAGTTGTAAACACTCACACATAGAAAGTGAGGATATCCCACTAGTGGGACGGGCTTGGGATAGCATGGGAAGGGTGTTCTTCCACTCGGTGACTTGCTGCTTGGATGCGTGCTTGGCGATGCATTGGTACATGGTCATTAAGCAGTATGTCTTTTTTTATTTTTTCCTACATATCTATAGATAATGAATCAACTGGTGCATGGTTTAAAAGGGTGAGCTCTCAAAGTCCAATGCACAAACACTATCTACAAACATGGAAACTTCTTCACTATCTTCAACGTGTTGATTTGAGTTCTAATCACCGATGCTATGTAGCATGTTGTCACGAGCACCTTTATCCTCTAACAGTTCAATAGCACAATTGGTAGGATTGCTAGAATACTACCATGACTTTAGCTTTTTGTTTGTTGCTTCAAAATATATATACACAAATGCATCAAGAATGGTACATGCTTTTGATTGACTTGCCAAAAGGCGTTCTTGAAGTAGAGCCACTAGGTGCATGGGGATATTTGCAAACACAATCGTAGACACCCATACATTGCTTACTATCATAGAAATTCTCAAGACTGATGGAGGCCTCCTCTTGGAGGAGTTGGAGAATTCAAAACATTGATTGCAGATCATGGTTCTCCTACCAGTCTTGATGTGTGTCCATTTCTGAAGAATTAGTGTTTGAGCTTTAGACTTTAGTACCCAATACATCCATGTAGGTACAACTACTTGTCATCAAGGACAACTAAGGTATGTCGATGTAGAAAACCCAAACCTTCAATCTTTATGCGTGTCTAAACCTTAGCTACGTTTGATCTTATAACACCCCAATTCGAAGCAAAATGTAGAGATTTAAGAGCAAGCCTTATAAAAGAAAGGACAAAATAGAGCTTGTTAGGCAACTTAAAGAGTAGCACTTCATTGAAAGTTTCATGGATGTCTCCCTCTACCCTATTGTAATCAATACAACTATGATACATACCTTCCCTTACCCACATGAATGAAATCCATATGGACGCGATTTTTGAGTCACACTTGCATGTGCTCAATATTGTTAATCTACCACAATTCACACTTGAAATATGAAGAGGAGCCGATAAAAACCTTAACACTCCTAATATTAATCCACAATCACTTAAAAATAGTAGGTTATCCAAGTTAGCAAAACTTTGTTGACTAAACCATGCATGATGAATATTAAGGCTCTAATGACACAAGGGGGAAGAGGAAGGAAATGAAAGTGTGATTTAAGGAATTTTAATCTTGCAATCTTGGAAAACACTCTCCCTTCTCCCAAACACTATGCAAAACATATATCAATCTTCTTCCCCTCACATGTAAAGGTTTGTGGTCGGCTAAGATTTAATCTCCACCGTTCGATGTAGCCATTTTCATAGAGGGAAACGAGCCCCCTAACGTTAACCTCAAACATTCTAGATAACCTTAGGAATGTAAGCCGCCCACAATTAGCTTTAACTAACACTCACGGATTCCTAAGAACAAAATCATCGTCCACAATCAACTTTTCAACTAGGGTTATTCATTTAACCCCTCGTGCTGGCCCTCCACAATGGGTTGTGCTAGCCTTTTCGGGTTGAAAAATGCTCGCAATAAGACTCACGACCTCTTGCTGCTTGTGAGATTCAGAGCACTTTCCTTCTCGAAAAGTTCTCCTCTATATGTCATTAGACCCCTTACAGGGAATTGATCTATATAGAGAGATCCCAAGATTTGGGAAGGCCCCTAAAGGGATCTCTCTCTCTCTCTCTCTCTCTCTCTCTCTCAGCATTTTTTGCAAGGTTCAGGCAGGTAAGGCAATCAGATGCTTGACGGAAAGCAAGCGGATGCCTGACGGATGCAATCGAGTTACACAAGCAGGCAAGGTTCGGTAGGAGATGGATATCCAATAAAAACCCAGAATGTTGCTTCTTGGACTTGAGCTTGTGTATGTGCCCGCAACTCCGTTAAGGTCCGGCAACCATGTGCCCTGATTCCAATAGCATCCAATCTTACTAGGCGGGCATACATGTGCCCTCTCTCTCTCTCTCTCTCTCTCTCTCTCGGGATATACATTTTCCCTTTCCGACTTAAGTGCTATATATACCTATATATAAAGGGATTTAAATACCGCTGTACGATCTATAAAGTAGCATAGGAGCTACTTAGGACTTAGTCTGGAGGAGTGAGGGGTGTAGTTGCCAAGGCTCTCAATCCACAGAAACGGTCATGGACGATTACACGCGCGAAATGATGGATCTCAAAACGCTCGTCACTCGCACCCTTGAGAAAAGGGGTGTCCTGGCTCGAATCCGTGTAAATGCCTCTCTTCTTGCCTGCATTTCGTCGTTAGAATACCGCATTACGCATTTTTGTGGCTTGCTTCCTGAAAATTCAGGTGAATCAGCCTGCTTTTGTGGAGAATTCTTTTTCTTCCTGGTAAACTGCTTCATATGATTAGATGGTTCTAATGAGATTACGGCCTTGACTTCCTAGAAGTGTCGCGTTCGTGAATTGCTTTACGATCTGACATAACGGCTCCACCCAGTTTGCTCACTCAGTGTATTAACCTCCTCTGTGAAGTCGATTTGTTAAAGAAAACGTTTCATTTTCTTCTGGAGTTCTTTTGCTGCAACATTCTGGTTTTATGTGGGCGAGCCTACTGCGAACAGGGGGATTTGGTCTGATACTGAAACCTCCTTACATTCGATCTCCTACTTTGTAGATCTTCTTCACCTGTTTCTCACAATAATCTAATGCTTGACTTTTACGCTGGTTTGTTGGATTCCCAATTTTCCTAGGGCTAGAGGGTGCCACGTCGCTATTGAACAACGATGTATCACCTGTGTGGATCATACGTGATACATTGTATCACCTATGTGCATTTCTGAGAGACGTGTCTGTGCAATGTAAAATGTGTGCATTTGTGAGGGACATGTACGTATGTTCAGGAATGCGATAGTAATAATTAGGGGGAAGTTTCAGTGCAAGGCATGCAATGCCTGCTGTAGTCAGGGTCTTCGAGGAGGTTATGGTGCTTCCATGGCCAGCTATCAAGAAGGCTGCTGTATGGAGACCCAATTGCAGTATGCTGGAGGGAGACCCAGTTGTGGCATCTGTCGCCCATGGCATGGTTGCTATTTGGCAGCTCTGCAACCCACTGCAGCCCACAGCAGTTACAGGACAGCAGAGCAGGAGCAGAACTGCTGTGCAGTCGGCAGTAGTAGAACAGCCCGTACAGCAGCTGTACAGGCTGTATGGCAGCCTGCAGATGGGTGCAGCGAGCAGGCACAGGCAGTGAGAGCAGGCCCAGAAGGACACGCTGTTTCTGGTGGGATTTTTGGTGGAGGAGATCAATTTGGATCAGCCGTAGAGATATATCTACATCGGAGCATTTGATAGTGGTTGCAGATGGAGCTGGATTATGGACAGGTTGAAATAGACGATCATTGCTTGGTACCTAATAGGGTTGAAGCAATTTCTAGATCATGAGGGGGATTGTTAGATTGCCATTTGTCAGGTGGCGGATGGTGGTGACGTAGTTGATGATACTAGGTATTTACAGGATTCTGGCTAGGATGTGACCTTTTTGGCAGTGCCACATGTGCTGGGCAATGTGAGTCGTATGATCCGGGTTGGCTTGAAGAGTTGGGAGGATTATGTGGAGCTGTACGTGGATGATATAGAGGGGAGGGGTGCATGGATCAGTGTTGGAGGATGCCTTTGACGTATTCATGAGAACTTTTGAATAGATGCTGGCAGAGCATCTCTTTGATCAGGTGGGTCGTTGAGAAGAGGTGTGGAATAGATGGGCCAACTCGCCACCTGCGAGCTCCACATGAAGAGGACATGGGGGGGAGACAATTTCATAGGGCATGGGAATGAGAGAATTGCCACATGGGCAGAGGATCAGCATGCCATGTGGGCAGATGTGGAAGTGGAAAGGAATACCATGTAGTCAGCAGCATGGCTGCACATAAGTGGAGCTAGTGGGCAGCAGATGAAGCTATATTTGTTTGATACCAATGTTAGGCTTCCTGTACAAACTCTCACTGCTCAACAACATGATATACAACGTTGACATGTAGGTAAAAATCATCAGAAGTGTTGAGGGAATTTTGTTCGAGGTAAGTTTAGGAAATATATGCACGTTTGGTTCCCTGTAGAAAGTCTCACCGCCCAACACCACGATATACCACATTGACACTGGGTAAAAGTTATCAGAAGTGTTGAGGATTGAGGCAAGTTTAGAAAATGTATGCAAAGGGAGAGCAATTTGCTATTACGAGATGTTTGCAACTAGGTTTTTATCTTGTGTACATCAAAAGATCCGAAACTATGATGTTTTTCAAGTTGAAATTTGTGTGTTATAGTTAAGAATTACCTGTTCTATCGCAGCATCGCTGGCCATTTTTAAAGTGGAATGTGAGAAAGTTTATTTCATTTGCTGCAAGAATACATATTTGTTATCTGTAAACTTATATGGGTGAGAGTAAAATGTACAGATTGGATCACTGAGTTTTGTGTTCGTAAAAGAGCCTTTGGATGCTACTTGTGTGTGCAGGCAGAGTTAAGAGCGAATGTATTTGCTGCAATAGAAGAGGAGGACAGAGCACTTGAAAATGATGAAAACGCTTCTTTTTCATTACTAGGTAGCTGCAATGAACATGCAAAGGAACTTCATGCCTCCCCTACAGGTGTGTTCTTATCCTCTTAGCTTGAAGGTGAAATTCAGATTAACAAATTGTTATGAACACGTGGGTGTATTCTAGTCTTACAAAGGGGGGGGGGGGGGTGTGTTTATAGCTCGAGTCAAGTAGCTGTATACATACTGAGCAGGGTTCATGTTTTTTTCCCCTGTTTTCAGCCACTCCCATTTCCCATGTATTTTGATCAGAACATAAAGTTTTCTTTTTAAAGCATACTTATAACAGGATCTCCTCCTCCTCCTCCTCTCTCTCTCTCTCTCCCCTTCAGCTCCCTCCCTCCCAGCCCCCTCAGCCCTCCGCCCTCCTCCGCCCCCTGCTGCTACCTTCCGTAAGGCAGCGCTTCCTGCTGCTGCTATCCCGTATGGTGCCAGTGCCTCTGCTGCTGCTCTCTGTCACAACCCGGGACCTGCTAACACTGGCCTCTGTCCCTGCCATGGCTGCAGCTGCCATCACGGAGCAGCTGTCTGCTCCCGCTCCCTCTCTTGGCACATAGGCGCCCACAAAAACAGGTCACGGGGGCCTGCTCCTAGCCCCCGCACCCCCGGTGCCTTCACGACCTGCAAGGAGGGCCTTCCAGTCCCCAACCTAGCCAGCAAGGCCACCATCACCAGCTCCAAAGCTGCAAGGACAACAAGAACATCAAGAAAATCAACATCAAATCAAGAAAGTGCAGAAAAGGGAGTTTCAGCAGCAAGTACACAGAAATGCAACACTAGAAAGTCAGGAGGAGGACAGAGAAGGATTACCAACACACTTGAAGGTCACCCAGGGCAGTAAAACATGTGAAAATGTCTCTATTTTTGCACTGCCACACACAGGTCTTGTAAGTCACAGTTAGCAGTGATACCATGCCTACAATAGCAGGAGTAGAAGACACATGGGGAAAACAATCTTTGGAGACAGCTATGGCAGCCCTCTCAATACGGACAGCACATAAAGGTACCCACAGATGTACTCACATGCCTCAACAAAATTTGTCTCGTGCTGATAGAAGAAATAGACAACCTAGAGGCCACCAATGTGGCCCTACTGGGTGAGAAGGAAAAAGCCAAGAAACAAGGAGGGAAGGTACAAGAAGAATGGAGGAAGGAACCAGTCAAGAAAGAAGAATAGGAGGAGGAGAGGGCAGGATGGGAAAATGAGAAGACTAAGCTCCAGGATAAAGTACACACACTAGGGGTTGAGCTACAACAAATATAGGGCATGCAAATAACATCAGACGGGGGCAACAAAGATATGGAAGAGCTCAAAGCAGAAAATGCAGCTCTTAAGAAAGAGATGGTGGCCATGCAGGCTACCATGAATGGTAAACATGCCAAGTTCTCACAACAACTCACTAAGAGAAAAGAAGAGATGCTTGAGTGGACAGAAGTGGTTAAAAAAGGATTAGCAGCTCCTAAATTAGAGTTCATTTCTGAGACGTTAGAGGAAGAGAAAAGGAGGGCCAGCAAAGCAATGTATGTCCTAGTTAGAGGCTTTACAGGGAGATACCCAATGGCAGATGCTCAAGCTTTATTGACCAGGATGGGGGTCAACCTTACGTGTGAGGCAGCTTGGAGGGTAGGGAAGATGGAGATACCAAGTGCTGAAGCTCTGGACTGCAGTAGATAGGTCTACCCTCATAAGCATGAGAGCATCTTTGAAGGGGACCAAAATCTACTTGGATGATGACCTCACCCTTCTACAGAAGGAACATAGAAGTGAGGGGATGACACGAGTAATGGCAGCAAGGGAAGCAAATAAATGGGCTGCTTACATGGATGACAAAGTGATTATCCGGGAAAGAACAAACAAGGGTGAGAAAGGAGAAGGGGAGAAGGAAGAAGGGGAATTGTGACGGTGTCGGGTCCAAGAGGGGAATGCACAGAGCAAGCTGAGTGTGGCTGTATGGAATTGTAACGGTACCCTTTTGTCTGATATGGGTGGTTTCTTGCAGACACGCATAGAGACATCATCTTCTACACCGAGACACATGAGAGCCTAGAGAGAGGGCTGCCCACAACGACATTATACACTTGGGAGTCAACTCATAGGAGAGAATTGAGGAGAGATAGTGGGGTACGAGGTTTTGGAGGCGTGGCTATCCTTTTCAAGACACACTTGAGACCACTCATATTTGTGGTACGAAGAGAGAAGCATACACGTCATATGTGGATACGAGTCTAGTTGCTAGATGCTCGACTGATCTTTATTGCGGTGTGCTACTTCACCCGAGACACGTCATCATATGCTCATGAGGCACTACAGAGGGGCACATCCCGTTTGAGACGATACATTGTGACATCACAGAGTTCTCCATACAGGGAGACACCCTCCTTTTGGGGGACTTCAATGCTGGGACAAGAGATAGGCAAGTGGGCCTACTAGACTTCACATATGAGAGAGATCCCCACATGGTTCCGGAGCTAGATGCATTTCGAGGAGGAGACCTGATCACTGGATGGGGGCTTCTATCGGAGGGGAAGCTACCCATTCTCATTCTTGATCCGGTAGTGTGGCACACTTATGCATGCTCCTTATATGATGTCTTGATGCATGCACCACCTGATATGTCCTCTATGCCTGGGCTCACTACCTGTCACCTGTTTACTACACAGAATGTACGGACTGCACTTTGCTGGCTCCACAACCGGAAAGCACAGGATCATGAGGACCTATGGCTTGAGCATTTCACACATGGGCAGGGGGTCTTAGCCCGGGTTCTTGCACTATGCAGTATGCCACGGCTTCCCACCGGCTTGGAGCACCGCCACTATCATATCGATACACAAAGCAGGAGACCCCATCGATACTAGGAACTATCGTACCCTTATGATTGGCCATACATTGACCAAGATTTATGGATCGGTACTAGAGATGGAGATCAGCAGTCATATAGAGGCACGGGGGCAGCGGGCAGGTAGGATTCAGGAGATAACACTCTACTCTAGATCATATGTTCGCTTTGAGGGCTATCATTGAGGAGGTGAGGTCCAAACATCAAAAAGTCTACACATGCTTCGTAGACTTTCGGAAGGCCTTTGACACTGTCCGCATGATCAAGAGACTATAGGAGATGCATATTCCATCCAGATCACATGTTCGCTTTGAGGGCTATCATTGAGGAGGCGAGGTCCAAAAACCAAACAGTCTACACATGCTTCGTAGACTTTCGGAAGGCCTTCGACACTGTCCGCATGATCAGGAGACTATAGGAGATGCATATTCCAAAGACTTTGATCTTGGGTGTGATGAACCTATATGAGTAAGTCAGAGGTAGAGTTCGTGCCCTAGGCGGTCTATCGGATTGGATCGAGAGCATGATTGGGGTGAAGTACGGCTGCCCCCTCTCACCGACTCTCTTCGGACTTTACATTGATGAGATCGCCATAGTCCTTATATCATCTTCAGCGGAAGGGTTGCAGTGACACTGGAGGGCTTAGAGGCGTTACGCAGAGAGAGAGAGAGAGACTTGGTAGTCTACCTTAGGAAGACCAAGGTTATGGTCTTTAACACCTCACGTGTAGTGCTCTGCCGATCTAGCTTCATCTATCGTGGCGAGCCAATGGAGATAGTGCAGTCCTACACATATTTGGGAGCAATTTTCATAGGTACCATTTTCATGATGACCCATGTAGCCCAGACATGACTCACACGGGTGTGTGGTGCTTTTGCTCGACTAGAGTGAGAGTACTTCCAACCGCACTTCCAGGATCCACCGATTAAGGGCTAGCTTTTTGATATGCTAGTGTGGTCGACTGCCATGTATGCAACACCCTTCTGGGGATGTGATCTCCCGAGGACAGGTGATTATGGATGATTGGGTGTAAGCCCTCAGGCCCACATGAGATAGTGTAGATAGTGTTTGCCATGACACCTCTCCAAGTTGATGCCATCTTTCAGACACTGACTTTCATCCACAGAGTTTGATTGGAGACTTTCGAGGCTGGCCTTGGAGTCATCAAGACGACTAGCAGAGGGCGGGGTTGACACATTGTATGCATGCATATCCACATGGCTTGCTAGACATGGTATCCAAATGGACAGACTTCCCCTCTTTCAGTACAGCATGGACGCATCTCTCGAGTCGATCCCTCGAGATGAGATCAATTGTATCATACGGTTAGATCTCCTCCAACTCCGTACATCTCAGACTTGGGGGGTGGACCAGGAGCTCCCCACCAAGATCCACTTCTACGGTGTCCACTTCTTGAGAGTATCGGAGGAGGGATTCATCATTAGACCCCAGTATCTCGAGGATAGGGAAGTCTCACATGCACTGAGGATTGCCATTGGATAGATGCGGGTTTCGTCTTATTAGTTGAGGATTGAGGCGGGGAAAGCTGAAGGTATGCCCAGAGAGCAGTGGGTCTACATGCTATGTACGTTGGGCGTGGTTGAGACAGAGGAGCATTTTCTTTGTGCTTGCCATCCTTCTATGAGATCCGGGGGCACCACCACTGTCTCTATCTGGAGGGGAGTGGCTGCGGTCCACTATCACAACTGATCGATTTCCATGACCAGGTTTGCATTGGGCTTTATTTGATGGAGATGTGTCGACACCGGGAGACATCTGCGACAGATTAGAGAGCAGCAACAACAGGTGGCTAGACCACATGATATAGAGGCTGACCGGGCACAGCAATGCGGAGGGGTCACTCTTGACATAGCTTAGAGAGTTTAGAGATCGAGGAGACCGCGCCCCTCCACCATAGCGCGAGACAGCTCGACAGGTGCACATACGAGATATCTTCACAGCTCACTAGAGAGCCATCAGTGTGCCAAACTCTGGTTTCTGAGTCCCAGCTCCGAGATTCAGTTTGTACTTGATAGATTGATAGATTTACTTGATTCAGTTTGATTCTGATTTTGCTAGCATAGATTAGTACTCAGCAATGGCCCTAGTGTGCCCTTTGCTCCAGGCCCTGGAGGCTTGTATGAGTTTTCCTTTTTTGTGCACTTTGTCCCATAGGCCCGCGAGGCCTCTTGCGGACGTTAATACATCTTTCTTTCTTTCTTCTCTCTCTCTCTCTCATTGTATTTTTGTTCTTTTTCACAAAAATTAATTTGTAATATGGGATATATACTAGCCTTATGAAGGCTTATATATGCTTGCTGTTGCCACGCACGATCATGGAGTCCTTGCATGTTCCAACTCACCATCGTCCAACTCATGGAGAGGAGAAGTGGTGGAGAACAAGGCCCTCCTGTTGGTGGTGGGGGTGGGAGCCTATACAACGATCGTGGATTTCTGCGATTTTGAGAGGTTTGAAAGGTGGATAGTCTAGACTGTCTATGCGATGGTGCACAATATACGTGATAGGCTTGATGCCTACCTGCAAGGTCCATTGCATCAAGAAGGAGATCTCCAAACCAAGCAGGCTAGCGCACTAATCTAATGTCCAGTGAGCAACCTGCTTGAGCTAAACCTCTGGCACCAAGCGGATACAGCTACTGCAAGGCTCAGTCCCCATCTCTCTGTTGAGAAGCCCAATTGGAAGCTAGCCTTGTCACCATGAAAAATTCACAACTCCCTCCCCTGGGGTACTCCTCGATCACGTGGAACATCTAGTCCCTCAGCATAATATTAAAGAGCACAAGGGTCTGCTTCTCCTCTCTGCGGAAACGAAGTTGAAACCCTAGAGAGACGAGATGGGAAACCAATTGATCCAATGGAAACCCTCTTGTCAATCTGCTCAAAGGCTGGCTGTTCAATATTTCATCCTCCACATGCTAGTATGCTTTCTGTTCCCAAATCTGAAACAAAAGGGTTCTCCGCTGTCTTGGGAGTCCTTTCATATAACTGCTAGAAGCACAGGCTCTGAAAGTTCAACCTCAACCGTAGTGGACACATCATGAATGTCTCTTGAATCACACACAGAGGAGGTGCACTAACGTTCATAATCACTTACAAGAAGATATGGTAAAAAATGCAATATGTATCTGTTCACAACTGTGGGGAACAATGCTCGGCAAACTTCGAGTCTATGCTTGGCAAACACCTGCAAATATCTGAGGCAGAACTGAAGCCTCTCTCTCTCTCTCTCTCTCTCTCTCTCTCTCTCCCCCCCCTCCCCCGCCCGGCCACCCCATCTGTCGTGTCACCCCTTGAGCTGAGCTCCATGGCTTAGCTGGTGGGCTAGCAAACAGCTTTGAAGCCGCCACATTCCTGCCTCAGCCTGCTTCGTATGCAGTGCCCCAGCCGCCGGCAGTTCAAAAAAAGGCTGAGGGTTCTAGCAGTTTAGCTCAAACTCGAAACTCAAGCTTGTGGCCCATTGCAGCAGTTCGTAGCTTGACCCCAACTCCCAGAACAGGTTGCGGTTCACCCCAGCAGCTCGACCTGCAACTCAAGTCTTCAACTTCCAGCTAGAGCTCAGCTCAGCCACAAAAACAGCTCGACATCTGTAAAGACCACAGCAGTATCCACAGTGCTTCCCTGACGACAATGTCTAAAGGTAAGAACAAGTTCAAGTGGGGGCAGGGCAGCCTCAAACCATACAGAATTCGCAGATTAGCAGCAGCAGTTTGGGATCCTTTAGCAAGAGAATCAGCACTTCAAACAGCAGGCGGCAAAAATGCAAATGCGCGTGGTCCCATTGGAAAGTTGAGTGAACAAGCAGATCAACCTCATGCTCATTACTGAAGCCGTAGAACAAATCCTTCTCAGAGTTTTATTTCCCAGCTGGACCATTTGATCCCTAAGGAGGTAAAAACCAAACTAGGGAAACACATAGACCTAGCAATCAAGGAGGATAAAGGCCTAGAGAACTTAGCACTGACAATTCACATTGGAGGTTTGCCAGAGTGGAGGTGCAAGGGTTTCACTTTTGAGATGGATTTTGAAAAAAAAAAAAAAAGCCACACCAATGCTTACATGGGACATAGAGGTGGTGGAAGCAATACAAAGGACACTGCAGAACCATGCTATCATTATGTTCCTAACTAGAGAAGGTTGGCTGCAACTCCTTCGTCAATCCAAAACTGTAGAAGGCGCAAAGATATGGGTAGCCAAGTTGCTGGACCCCCAAGCTAGAAAGGAGAGTAAGTGGGGTGAAGGCAGCTAGAAAGGAGGGTAAGTGGGCTGAAGGCAAGGCGCTTATAAGGAGTCCAAATCGACACCCACAGACTCTATGTAGATAACTGATGTAAGTAAGTAAGTAGGTTTTGGGAAGGGACTTAATGCCTCTGCTCTGCACTTTTTTCTGTTGTATCTAGGTTTTTCAGTCTCATAGATCTTTCGGTCTTCCACAGACTATAATACACACTCTCTCTCTTTCTCTCTCTTCTTGTGCTGCGACTGAAGGCTTTTGTGGGATGAAATGAGAGGAGGGAATGCCCTATGTATCAGGGAGGAGGCAAGCCTGCCCCCTTGCTGTTTGTCAACCCAACTGTTTGTAGGGCGTACCAGTCAGTAGAGCTGAGCAGCCAAGCATATGCTGACAGTTGACTGACCCTAGGCCAACCCTGGGCTAGTAGATTTGACCTGACCAGAATGCCGACTGGCTGGCAGTCTATGTAGTGTCAACTAGTACATCCCCCTTGTATGAGATTTGGTCTGATGTTACATGGGCTATGAATAGGCTCTACTGCTATCTACTGCTATCTACTATCAGTGCTGGCAGCGTTTTCACCCCTTTTCTGCCTTGAGCCTACCCTAGATCCACTGCCACCAAGTCGTCCTCATATGGGGGCTCACAAGTGTGACAATAATCGTAACACCCCCTCTCATTGACTCATTGTGGGCATACATCCATGTGTTATATGAGGTGCTCGTGCTCCAATTGGTCTTTAGGAATTGACTCTGTGAAGACATCTCAAAGGCTGTTGAAGTCAGACAATACATCCGTTTCACAATCTCATTGATGATCGACTTCTAAATGAAGTGGTAATGGATCTTGATATGCTTCATATGCATGAAGTGTGGGGTTCTTGACAATCGCTGTGCAATTCTGATGTCGCATATAATCACTATCGCACCTTGCTAAAGAACATCCATATCCTTCAAAATCCACTTGAGCCACAATGATTTGCAAGCTGCAATACAGGCTGCCGTGTACCCTCCCTCCCGGTGAAGATAGGGTGACCGTTGGCTGTTTCTTATGGAGCCATGAAATGATACTTACTCAATCCACCTTACACACTTGTGTTGTATGTTTTTCCGTATGTGTCTATACCCTTGAAGTACTTTAGCACTCATAACCCTGCTTTCTACGGATTCTCCCTGGATTTTGAAGAGAACTGATAGAGAATTCCAATGGTGAAGAAATGTCCGGTTGGATATTGGTTAGGTATAGCAAAATTTCAACCAACTGCCAATATTTACCAGCAAGCTGAGGAGCGTTTGCAGCAGCTTCGATAGAGGCAATTTGCGCCAAGTGATAGGCCACTGTTCGAACGAGTCTGCTCTGGGACGTGGACATATCTTCTGCTGGTCGACATCCTATTGGATAGTTTTGCTTGAGGTGTAGACAAAACCAAAGGGAGCTGTTCGCAAGTGGTTATCCTAGGAGCAGACAATCCTAAAAAAGGCGGTTTGAGGTTGAGGTGCTCGATGGTTTTGAGCACCGTGCCCTTGGTGACTTGAGGCAGCACTTCGAGGCTGATTGCCCACAAGGGGACAAGCTCCATGGGCCAATTATGCTCATTGGAGGCTACAGACAAATCTGTTATCTGAGGGGCCATGAGGCCCTTTCATCAGTGCACAAGAAAACAAGGAGCAGTTGCTACAAGCATGGGAAGAGAGGGCATCTGGCGAAGGAGTGTAGGTCCAAGCTAAATCTAAGGACCAAACATGTCATTCGACTCCTCTTTTGACCTGTCAAGTAGTAACAGCAGCTAAGACTGTCTAGGAACACCGGATAGCACCAACTTTCTAGCACTGAGACAAACTTCCCCCACGTGTCACAGCCAGAGAGGGCGTGTGGGCGGAAGAGAGGACCCATTGCAGCTCCTATTAGTTGAAAGTCTAGTAGGCAAGGTATGTTGTATAGTTATGGACTAGATGCGTTCAGGAGTTTAGGTCACAGAGACTACGGACGTGTTGTGTATTGGAGTTCGTTGATCGAGCTTCTTGTATGTGTTGTGTTCACGGCAAGGATGTTGGGTGTGGTTTGTTCCACAGTCCATATTACTCCATTGGGAACTCAATGCAGAGTACTATGGAAAATCAAATTGGAGGGGGTAAGTTCTTTGTCATTCAAGGTCATTTTGCTTCGAGGATTGAGGCTATTAGGTGCTTTCACGAGGTGAATCCAGTATTTGCGGTACTGGAGGGCCAATGGTTGCATCTTCATCGGTTGCTTCTTTAGATTCTTTTGTACACCATGAGCTGCAGAGAGGGTGTTAGAGTTGAGTGGCATCTTAGGTATACAATAGAGAGTGAGGGCACTTTGTGGGTATGCCCGTCCCCAGTGAGGTTAGGATTAGATCACAACGAAGGGGGATACCTTTTCATTAATGTCCCTTGAGATCACTCAAGCTCCGCCATCTTCCCATTTAGACCTACCCTTAGCCTATGACCCATGCACCTACCATTTAATGCACTCTAATGCACCCTTCCCTTTCATATTACTGCTAGGACCTACACATGTGGGTGCACACCTTTATTAATAATCATTGGCCAATATTACACACACACACATTTTTTTCTTTTGGTGACAAATTACACCCCCCCCCCCCCCCACCGGACCTGCGCGCGCACACACACAGCGGTACCATTTACATCGCTTGATTGATCATAAAAGACAAACATATACTGCACCATCAAATTGGTGCCTAATATACCAATGTTCTTATAACTGATAATGAACTAAATAATAATCTCTCTTATCATGACATTCTATAGAGGAGCTGCTGCTGCAGAAGAGGGAGTTGCTGCTGCTGCTGCAGGACTTACGGTGAATGAGATTCCCAGGCAGTGGCTGCTGCAGGACTGCATGGGGAAAGAGCTGCACCAAGGAGGGGCTACTGTAGGAGGCTGGAGAGTATGAACCAGCAAGAGGAGGAGAGCGTGTGTAAATGAAGGGGGGGTGTGGGGTTTCTTTTATAGATATAGGAGGGGTCTGCTTCAAACATAGGATTTTGTGCCCAAAGGCATGGGAAGGTGTGCTGCCATTTGGCCCATGCCACATGTCATGGCTGCCACATCAACCTGCCATGCCAGCATGCCAAATCAGCATGCTGCACGCCACATCAGCATGCCGCATGCCATATGCTATAATTATGGACTAATGTTCTTTTAATTACTCTTTATTTGCCCAACTAGTAAATTTAGTATGGGTGGCCAATCCTAGTTGGAGTTTACCTCTGTTTTCATCATTATGTTTCTGGTATTCCTTCTTACATAACCTATTAGGCCTTAGTTTGTTGTCTTGTCTTGTATCTCTTGACTCTTTTATGTTCAGAGGCCCACACCCAAGGCTATTGCAAACATTCTCTTTGATAGTTGCTAGGTCAGTATGCATTCTATGCATTTGATTGGTCTTGTGTTTGGATACTCACATAGGGTATCGTCTTTACGTTGCTCATATAGAGATATGCCTCAACTTGTGGGATGCTAATGCCCGTAACGCCTTCAATGGGGGTCCATCCTGTAATGCTAGACCCAAGCCAACTAGCACCTAATTGAACAGTAGGAAAACATATGCAAATCTTTTGGCAGACATCCTAATATAAAGAGTTTGAAATTTGAGAAAACAAAGATATGCAAACATCTTAATCTAAAGAATTTGAAATTTGAGAAGATATGCAATAAATGAATTACCAAGCAAGTGGTTGTGAAGGGATGTGACACTGTACATCTCCTGTTTTTATTGATTTTGAAGTAGCTGGAGGTCAGTGTCATGCTTCTTCACAGAGAGGCTTAAAGACTCGTAGTAGTGCCTCATTACAACATATCTTCAAGGAAATTGTAAACACAGAGTTTTAATGGCAGAATACTAATGTGACTGTAATGTTGCTTTGTTTGATGGGGTGGCTTCACTTTTTGGTTTTTTTGAATGTTTTGTTCTTGTTCAGCAGTTTTTTTGTACTCTTAACTTACTTTTTCATCTGAGCATAATTTTGAGTGGGTCCTTCTATTTAGGCCTTTTACATTTTTTCACAACTCTGTCCTTACGACAATATACATACGATAAAGAAGTTTGTCCTTTAAACAACAACTGCGAGGCCAAGCGCCTTGGCAGGAAATTTGTCACAACTGGGATAAGTGTTAGGAAATTTTGTTAATGGAGTACAAAGCAAAAGTGGAGGATCTGAAAAAGTCAGTGAACAGACTGTGAGCTGCTTTCCTTGAGAGTGAGGCCTACAGGTCCATTCATATTTGCTATAGAGGCCTGTCCTTTGTGCGTCCCATTCCCCGCCCCCCCCTCCCCCCCCCCCCGCGGTTCTTTCTCACTGCAAGTCCAGAAATGAATATTGTTAATCAATTTAGAATTCACACATGCGCATGTATCTATGTGTCGCCTTGGTTGCATTGACTTGCTGTCAGAATTCACAAAAATTGGTCCATTTACAAACTTCCTTTGTTAACTGCATATGTGCAGAAGGTGTATTGATAGCTGTAACGTTTTCTGTAGGTAAGCTACTAACTGCACTTATATGTGAATACTTGGAGTGGGGCCAGCTGGAACACACTCTGAAAGTTTATTTGCCCGAATGTAATCTGGTAACATTTTTTTGCATGGTCCTTGTGAATGTCTTTGAGCAATTTCTTAGTTTGCTTGCTGCAAGTCTTTGCAAAGGGCTTCAGCATAATAAGATTCAAACAATTGGTTCGTGTTTCGGTGGCCGAACATGTTACAGCATGACTTGACCGTCACTGTTCTGTTGCTCAGCCAAGAGGGTTTTGGAAATCAGAGCTGAAAGAGAAGTTGGGCCAGAAGGCAGATACTGGGGCTAGCAAGGATGGGCAGTCTTCTCCACTTTTATTAGACATCTTGGAAACATACTTGAAGCTTGAGGTACACTTAAACGTGCCAAAGTGATGATATGTGTGCGTGTGTGTGTGTGAGAGAGAGAGAGAGAGAGAGAGAGAGAGAGAGAGAGAGAGAGAGAGAGGGATGATGTAGATGTATTGTTGTGTGTTTGTGGGTGTGCCCTAACAATGAATTAAAATTGTTGGGGGTTGTCACAATAGCTAGTCCCTGCTATGCCTGGTCGAGCACGTACTGACATAATTTTGTATAATAGAAGGGGAATTGGTTGGTGATCAATTAGTTAGGGAGTGGAGCAAGCTTGCAAGGATGCTGATGGGATCCTGATGGTTTGTAATCTTGTATGTTGCTCTCAATTGGCTGAATTTCTATCTGTTTTTCTGATAATGAAATTGGGCATGCTCCCTGATTCACGTAGATAAACAAATCATGTCGCCATTCACTATTCCATTGCTCAGTTTCTTTTTTTCAGTCATGTTGGTTCTGAGCTTTCAGCTTTGTTAGAGTTTCTTTATCTACTTGTGTGCACATGGTGAAGCGAGATAAGGTGGTGTAGTAATCCAGTCATCCTGCTTTAAATGCCTTTGGTCAAGGTGGGTAATTGATGCAAGGTGGTGGTTCTTACATAGTGTTGGAGTTGTGAATTAGAGACACATATTGAGATTTTCCACGTGGTATCAAAGCCGTTGGGACAGTATTATTGTGTTTGCAATATGGTATATTAGAGAGAGTGATTTGAGGATTGGCTTCTCCAAGCACACACACGCGCGTGTATATGCATGTATATATACGCGTGCGTGTGTGTGTGTGTGCGTGTCCTTCGATGCCATGAGACGCTCCACATAATGTACTTTAGACTTGGGTTCCATACTCTTGGTGGGTTTTTCGATACTCAATAGAAGTCTATCTCTTTTCTTACTTGTGTGCGTGTGGAAAATCCGGGAAAAAAAAGTTTTTTTTTTCGTATTGTCAAAAATCTGTACGATTTTGTTCGTACAGCGAGGGAAGTTCTGTACAGTTTTGTCTGTATAGTCAGAAATGTTGGAATACTGAAAGGAAAGAGTAGAGTGGACACAAAATCAGAATACTTGCTTATGGAATGAAGAAAAGAGAGGTCCTTAAGTAGGCACCTCATACAAGGTCACTGACATCACTGATGACCTCAGAGCTCCACAATCATCTCCTCAATCTGCTCCTAGATTCTCTCAATCATCCTATGTGGCTTTTCCACCACCTAACTGTGCTTGTGGGCACCAACTGTGCCTCTAGCACTCACACATAGAAACATAAGGTGTGCCTGAGGCATACACCTTGAGATATCCCAACAAACCCCCCCTCAAGGGAATGCCTCAGGCTATGTCAAGGATACATCTAGTCTCATAGTTTCTCATGCCATCTCATGGTGGTCAAGGATAAATCTATGGCTAGGTTCTCATGCTAGCAAGGGTTCCCTTGGGTGTAAGGAAAGGGATACAAAAAGACCTTCCAATGGTTATCTCCCCTGCATGTACATGCACACAATGTCTGCAGGAGGTACCATGGAACAAAACATACACATGGCCTACATCATAAGGTGACCAGAGGTGTTTACAAAACACACAAAACACAATAGTTTATTTTCATTCATTTTGGAGGACTATCCAGGCTGAGTATCTTGACATAAAAAGAGAGATCTGGAGCATACATAGAGATGTGTTTAAAATGCATAATCTTCAAAGGATGCCTCATCTTGTAAAGGCTCATTAACTATAAGTAGATTTGCATTTTCTGTCTTTGCTTTGGCTCTGCAAAACTTCTCATGATGGTTGTTCTTGCCACAGTGCTTGCATGGATTAACTTTGAAGCAGTCCTTTGAAAGGTGATTTGTCTTTCCACAGTGATTGCAAGGAGTATACTTGCCCTTCTGGAATTTCATAACATAAGCAGTGTCATTGCCTTTCCTTAGCTCCATATGCCTTTCTTCTTCTTGGAGAGCAGAGATAATGCCTTCAAGGTTAGGATTGGGAAGATTCTTCAAAGTGCTAACAATGTGATCAAAACTTTCAGGCATACTCTTAAGTAACAATGCCATAGCATCATCAGGGGTGATAGGAGAGTTGATAGAAGCTAATTGAGTCATAAGACTCCGCATATAGTTGACATGAGCAGCTAAAGTAGTATCACTTGCCATTTTTAATTCAAAGAAAGAGATTTTAAGTGATAGTTTAGAGATGTGAGAGCTTGCACCAAAAATCATGTCTAGCTTCTGCCAAGCTTCCGAAGGAGACTCCAAGTCAGAGATATGATGTATATAATCATCACCCAAAGCAAGAGCAATGATACCATATGCCTTTTCTTCTCTTGCTGGATCCCTTGCCGGTCGTGTCGGAGTTGAAGATTGTCCAGCATTGGAGGCCGTAGAAGAAGCGGTAGGAGTAGGTTTGACAAGTCCCCATAAGTTCTCCCGCATCAATGCAAATTTCACCTTCATTTGCCATGTATGGAAGCCCTTTCCATTGAACTTCTCAAGATTATATATGGTAGCCATGAGAGGGTCTAACCCAGATATTGGGCAGTGTCTATCTCTCTTATAAGGCAAAAATAACTGAAAGACTTCCAAAATATGAGCACTTGATGTAGCAAATAGTATTGACTAGATTTCAAACAATGATGCTTCTTCTTACATGCTTTATAGAAGTGGATGAAATAAACACTTTCCAATCAAAACCAGGTCTAGCAAGTCAAAACAAAACTGAAGCAACACTTGTAGTGAAGTTATTGAAAACTTCAAAAGACCAGAAATGCTAGAGTAGCATTTTATGTAGCATCATTTTCAAAAGCTTGTCAAAACTGTCAAAACTAGAGAGCTGAACTTGGAGGGCTTATAGCTCACTCTTCAAAGCAAAAGAAAGGGGGCTTTCTGAGGCAAAAGAAAGCTGGTATACCATAGTAGATCCTCTGGGAAGAAGAGGCGAATAAATGCGTCAGGTCGCCTTCTCCTTCTTCAACAAAGTCGACTGGTTTTTCTCTGTTTTCTCCTTCAATATGCAGCCATTGCTGCTCAGATTACAGCACAAGGTAGCTCTAGGTATGGAGAAGCTTGCCCTGAAAGGAATTAGAGAAAGAAGGAGCAGGCGCAGAGAAAACGCAGCAAGAAGAATCGACGACCTTCCTGTAATGGCGACGAGCAGAAGCGAAGATTCCTTAATTCCTTGCAGCCAGAAGTTCGCCCCAACTAAGTGGATCTTCAGCTGGAAGGGCGTGGGAAATGGCTGAGAATCGGAGGAGAACAGGCTTAAGCAAATTTTTGGAAGAAGAGGGAGAGATGGTGAAGAAGAAGAAGAGGAAGAAGATGATGATGTGGCAAAAATGGGTTCAAGGAGGATCAAATGGCTCTGATACCATGTTGGAATACTGAAAGGAAAGAGTAGAGTGGACACAAAATCAGAATACTTGCTTATGGAATGAAGAAAAGAGAGGTCCTTAAGTAGGCACCTCATACAAGGTCACTGACATCACTGATGACCTCAGAGCTCCACAATCATCTCCTCAATCTGCTCCTAGATTCTCTCAATCATCTTATGTGGCTTTTCCACCACCTAACTGTGCTTGTGGGCACCTAACTGTGCCTCTAGCACTCACACATAGAAACATAAGGTGTGCCTGAGGCATACACCTTGAGATATCCCAACAAGAAATTCCGCACAGTTCTGTCCGTACAAGAAAAATCCATACAGTTTTGTCTGCACAGTCAGAAATTTCGTACAGTTTTGTCTGTATAGTCAAAAAATCGGTACTGTTTGAAAATTCGTACTATTATATTTTTGTACAGATTCGTCTGTATTGTTGTCCGTACAGATTTTGCTGCTGTTGTACCTGCTGTGCTTTCCTCCTTGTAAAGCTTTGCTGGTTCCAAGTCTTTTCCTTGACTCGAATGGCAGATTATTCCTATGAGAAAACCTCTCACAAAGACAAGTTGGTTTCCAACAAGAAACAAAAACAGGTGATGGATTCAGATGATTTCCTTCATGACTCTGCTGAGGCTCAGCTTGTTTATGAGGTTATGCATGAAAGGTTTGAAGACACCCGCAAATGTTGGAAAGATTTGCTTCCCACCATTGGCATTATGGTGGAAGTGGATGATATCTTTGATCCAGTTAAGGAGTATGCAAAGCATGCCATTATAATTTTCTTCCCTGGACGGATGCCTGCTATAGCAGATGTTGGGAATTGGTTGACTTGAACCCTGGGTGGTTCTTATGTCAACAAAGTTCATTATGCAGTGAGGGGCTTTTTTGAGGTCATCATGGCTGATGAGGAGCACCGTTAGGTTTTGCTGGAGCACTCTTCTCTCTTCTATGGCTAGCAGACGGTCCATGTCCTGCCCTGGTCTCCCAGCCGGGATTATGAGGCATTGATTCGGCATCGTTGCCCTGTTTGGATAGAAGTTGTGGATTTTCCTCAATGCTTGTCTTCTCTTCTACCTAAAATTGCAGCTTTCCTTGGTAAGGTGGTATGTCCACCGCGACCCAATGGAAATTCGAATCGCTTCTGCATTTTGTGGGATACAGATCATTCCATTCCAGCTTCATATTTAGTTACTGTTAATAATGTTTCCATGGGGAGTGCCTTTTATAAGCTCAAGTGGGGGTTGTTTGCAGGTGCTTGCTTTGAATGCAAGCGATTTGGGCACATGGCTTCACAATGCCCTTCTCGAGCTCCACGAATGCGAGTGCAAGCTGAAATGGTTCAGTCTTTGACTAAAAGTGCAAATGCCTCTTCTGTGGTTAAAAACAAAGGGGTCAAACAGTTTTTCTCTGTTCAAGACAAAGGCAAAGCCCCAGCTATCTCAAATGGTAATACTTCTTTTCTTGTCTCTTTGTTCTCTCCACCTCAGGAGAAGGGGGAAAAAAATTTGACTGATGGATGGCAAACTCCTCAAAGTGATCTCCCCCAGGTGACCTTTGCTTTCTCGGACTTGGAGTGGTACATCCTCTCATGGGAAAACACCTGCTGAAAGCTCTGGTGTTGGCTTGACCTGGGCTGTTGTGATTGCAAATCGGACCTTGTTTCTTGAAGAAGAAGTTGTTGCACTTTTGTCCTCTCCTCAGGCTGATGCTTCATCCCAGGGCAGAGGCCGGGACATTAAGGTGGAAATGCAGACACAGACAGCCCGTTGGTTGCTGTACATACCTGTCCCATAACTGTAAATATGCTTGATCATCTGAAGTGTGTTACTCTCAATGTACAGGGAATGTGTGATGGTTGCAAATGGAGACTCGTTTGGATGTATATCAGGCAATTGCAGCCTGATATAGTTGCTTTGCAAGAGCATAATCAGCATATGTATGCTGGTTAGATAGGCCATTTTGCTGGTTATGATATCTTCTATGCTGGAGAGCACTCCTTTTCTAGGCCATTTTGCTGGTTATGATATCTTCTATGCTGGAGAGCACTCCTTTTCTAGTGTGGCTTTTTTGGTAAAGCACGACCTTCAACCTGTTGTGGCTCTCAATGATCGCCATGGTTGATGTACAAGGAATGTGTGATGGTCGCAAATGGAGACTGGTCTGGATGTATATCAGGCAATTGCAGCCTGATATAGTTGCTTTGCAAGAGCATAATCAGCATATGTATGCTGGTCAGATAGGCCATTTTGCTGGTTATGATATCTTCTATGCTGGAGAGCACTCCTTCTGGGGTGGCTTTTTTGGTAAAGCATGACCTTCAACCTGTTGTGGCTCTCAATGATGGCCATGGTAGATGGATTATTGTTTAATGCCTTGTTCAAGGGGAATTTTTGAATTTGCATGGGTTTATGCCTCGTGATAGAGCTTTGATTTGGGCTGCCATGCATAGCTATCCATGGTGACAACATGCCTTCATTTGTGGTGACTTTAATAATGCCCCTTAATCGGGTGACAACACCTTAGGCCACACTCATATGTTGGCTTTCGAAACACAGGCATGGTCTGATTCTTTGCTTTAGTTGTGCCTGGTTGATCTCTGGAAGGAATTACAGCCCATGCTTCTAGGCTATACCTTTCAGCATAATGCTCAATCTTCTTATCGGGCACGCTTGGACAGATGGTATCAGATTGATCCACATCATTGTGATGCCTTTACTTGTCCAATTTGGGCTTTCACACATTCGGATCATGCTCCTCTTTGGTTGAGGCTTTCCTTACATGAATTTCCCATTGACAGATTGCCTTGCCAGGCTTTTGCTGATTAATAATAGTTATCTGGCAATCTTTGCTTGGGAATTCTTTGAGAGATGAAAGCATTTACTGGTCGAAAGTCTTTCAGCCTCCCTTGGCTTTACAGGAACCTCAACGCTCCTACTTTGTCTCGTTTAAAGGCATCACCTCGGTTGCTGATGTTATAGATGATGCTGATACTGTGCTTCCCTTTTTTGTAGCAGCCACTACATATGGATTGGGCTCTCATTATCGTCCTTTGTGGCGACAAATTACTTCTATGCTTTCGCCTTTTGTTCTGATTCCTCCTTTGGAACTCCAAGACCAGTTGGAAGATTGGACTTTGACTTCTCCAGGGTCCTCTTCTCATCCTTTGAGGCCATCTGAGATTACTGTACCTGCATTGTATAAAATCCTTTTGCCTCAATCTTGGGTTTCAGAGAGAGGTGATTCTGTTTGGCGAATGCCAAGTGGTGGAGGAAAAGATTACAGCAACTTTGGGCCTATAAAATACCGCTTTGGCAACAGGTTTTCTTTTGGTGAGTTCTTTTGGGAGTGTTTCTATCTGGACAGCTATTAGCTCATCGATACATTGCTCTAGCACTTTGCCACAGATGTTTTGCTTCTTCGGCGACTATGCCTCACTTGTTTTGGCATTGTTCATGCTCTCATGAGTTTTTTTGTCTGCTTCGACAGCGCCTGCGAGCGAGATTCCCATCTGTTCTGTATGGGAAGTTCTTTGGGCTATTTGGGTTTCATCCATCCAGACCGGAGTTTCATCTTTTCTTCGTTTGGGTTCGCTATTAGGCACTATGGACTTTATGGACATATAGGAATTGTAAAGTCTTTGGTGATCCTACTTTCTCTCTGTTTGGCTTTTTTAGGCGTTCTCTGCAGCAATCTTTCTTTGATTGCTTGCAGACGTGCTACATAGATCATGAGGTCTTTCTGGCATATACTGAAATTTTCAGTTGATGTAATTGTAGCACCTTGTTTTGAGGTTGCTACTCAGATAATATAATCAATCAAAGATTTCACCAAAAAAAAAAAAAGTGTGTGTGTGTTTATCATTTCTTTCTTCCCTTCTTGCATCGTTCCCTTCAGGACGCGCATTTCATGGGAGATCGTCCTGCGGCCCAGCTGAAAGTGTTCTTTCACTGTTTTTAAGCTTTCTTGTACAAGCTGTACTTTACTAGAGCAGCTATCATATGTTTTCTTTTCAGCTTTTTTCCCATATGAGTAGTAGCTATCTTTGAGATAGCTATGAGTGTACATTTGATGGTTTATTTTGTTTTTTCTAGTTTATGAGTAGGAGCTGTCTCACTTTGGGCAGCTATGAATGTACATTCTTTGTAATGATAGTTCTTTTACAAAAAAAAAAAAGTGTGTGTGTGTTAGAAAATTACCCAACAGGGGTACGCATAGCGGAAGACTTATAGTAATGCCGAGGAGCCCACACAGTGTGGTGTGGGGTGTGGAATAGGTGTGCAGACTCATCAATAGACAATGAACCAGCCAGATAGAGAAACCACCAAAATAATATATTTCCGTCCAAAACTATGGACACAATACAAAATAGATAGATCCAGAGTCCCACCGATGGTGTGGTCCTCTGATCTAACCACAAGGTCCTTCTCCTATCAGCCAGTTATCTCTAGACTCGAGTCCGCGTGCTCCACCTCGAGCGTCTGTAGACTTTCCGTCCAGCGTGTTCTTCTCCACCTTACTGCCTGTGAATCAGCCTAGGTGGGCAGCCCCTGCCAAGCTTTGTCTGCAGCACACAGGTCCCTGTTCCACTGCTCCAACCTGCTTGTGAATGGCTGCTCCAGAAGGTATGATAATCTCAGCACCTTGCTGCCCTAGAAGACAGCCAAGGTCTAGCCTCTCCCTAGAGCTAAGTCTGCAGCACTTGTTGCACTCTCTCACCTCCTGTAGATAGGCCCAGAGAGTAGGCTTCTTGCTGCTCCTTTTTGCCTTGGAACTGCTGGCTGCTGGATATTAAATGAGGCCAAGAGCCTCTCCTTATATAGGCCCTAAGGCCTGCTGAGAAAACCGACCAGCCAGCCTCATACTGGCTGACCAGTCTGCTGCTGGTCCAGCCCTTTAAGGGCTCACAAAACTAGGCCTTTATGGCCCACACTTTTAGGGCTTTTGGCCCTCCAATCTAGGCAAGGGCCCAGCCCCTAGGTCAGCCCTATATAAGACCTGGTTGGCTGCCTCAAAGCAGCCCAACCAGCCTCTCTCTTGGCTGACCCATGTGCTGGTCTGTCCCGCCTCTGCTGCGCCACTCTGATCTGCCCACTTGCAGGCTCGCTCCATCACTTGGATGCCCCGCCATCTGCACTATAGTTCGCGCCATCTGTTGCAGCCTTCTTCTCTTGTGAGGTGCTGCCCATGTGGCAGCCTCCTCTCTCTCTCTTCTCTGGGCATCTTCTGCCCTAGGTCTCCCTCCCCCACGTTCTCCTCATTTGGGGGCTTATAGATGGGGAGGTGACCTTTCCAACTGTGTGTGTGTGTGTGTTGTGAAACTGGATTCCACCAAAAAAGGGGGGGGGGGTGGGGGAGAGGAGAAGGGCGTTGTCAAAGCGGTGGCGTCTCCAGAGTCTTACTGCTGCGTAGGTGCCTGGGTGCTCTGGACTTGTCTCATTGGGTGTTCTGTTGGAACATCAATGGTCTCATCCTCTGGAGTTTGCGGCCCAGCTGAAAGTGTTCTTTCACTGTTTTTAAGATTTCTTGTACAAGCTGTACTTTACTAGAGCAGCTATCATATGTTTTCTTTTCAGCTTTTTTACCATATGAGTAGTAGCTATCTTGTTTTGAGATAGCTATGAGTGTACATTTGATGGTTTATTTTGTTTTTTTCTAGTTTATGAGTAGAAGCTATCTCACTTTGGGCAGCTATGAATGTACATTATTTGTAATGAAAGTTCTTGTACAAAAAAAATGTGTGTGTGTGTGTGTGTGCGTGTGTGTGTGCGTGTGTTGTGAAATTGGATTCCACTGAAAAAGGGGGGGGGGCGGGGAGGAGAAAGGCGTTGTCGAAGCGGTGGCGTCTCCAGAGTCTTACTGCTGCCTAGGTTCCTGGGTTCTTTGGACTTGTCTCATTGGTTGTTCTGCTGGAACATCAAAGGTCTCATCCTCTGGAGTTTGAGGATGGCCTGCTTGGGCACCCTCTGGCTGCTTCCCTTGGGACTAGGGAGCTGCTGCTTGCTTGGCCTTATTGCGCTCCTAGAGTCTGGCACACAGCCTGCGATTTTTCAAAGCCTTCTTGCTAGGCTTCTTACGCTCCACCCTAGTCTAAGTCCCTCATAGGGCTCCATTGTAGTGTAAGTCCCCTTAGAGGGATCCACCCAAGGTGTTTGGGACCCAAGGTGTCTAGGACTGCATCCGTTGACTGGCCGTGCACTGTGCTCTCTTCAGGCGTGCTGTCCTCTGCTGTTGACGAGGCTGAGGAGGAGCCTTGCCCATACTCCTCTAACAATCCCATGCCATCTCCCATCTGCTTGCACCATAGACACTGACCTGGCAAACTTGAGATCTCAACATCCTGCCTAAATTCTCCACTGTCGAGAGTCTGAAGTGATTGAAACTGCACTATGTGTTGTGTTTTTAGAGGATGAGTTGGGGCATCTTCGAGGATTCATCTAGATTTTAATCATTCCTCACATTCGATCATGCAAAACAGCCAAGGATGCTTGGGACATTCTTGCCAAATTGTATGAAGTCATGCATTGCCTTTTTGAGAAGGCAACTTGAGAAATCGAAGATGCAAGAGGGAGACAGTGTGGATGAGTTCCTAACTAAGGTAAATGACCTTAAGGAACAATTAGCATTTGTTGCAAATGCTTCATGGGTGCTCGTGATGTTGAATGTCATGCTGTAATCATGTCAAGGTTTTGCCACGACTACGCATATGTTTATGGTAGAAGCCAAGATGATTCACATTTGATGAGCTACTCCTGCAAGAGGAGCAGTCTAAGCAGAACCACACTGGAGTTTTAGCGTGGTGAGTTGGAGGCCTGGGGGTCGAAGGCAAGTCTTGCATGCCTGGGTCTGTCAAGGTCATGGTATCTTCTCCGCTCTCTAAGTTTCCATTTAATACGGAGGGTCCACATTTGAGGTGGCACCGAATAAATAAGGTGGGAGGAAAGAGTTCTCCATGATATGTCTAGTGGGTGTAAGCGCCTCACACAGCAAAGCCGACTCTCAAAACAAAACGAAAAGTGGCACATTGGTTGATGGTTGTAGATCAATTTTTTGTTGCAGGCATAAGGGCAAAGGGAAACCTCATAGGGGTAATAGAAGCAAGCTTGCTTCCAATGGTACTTTTGGTAAGGATGTCAAGAAGGGAGGTGAGAAAAAGGATGACAGATGGAATTATTGCAAGGCGCTTGAATATTACATCCACAAGTGCAGGAAGCGGATTGAGAAGGAAAAGGAGGAGGATGTAGGTATGGCAGTGTCTGACACTATCGCATCTAGTGAGGAGAAGGAATCTGCTAATTTTACACATTTTCATTCATATGATGATACACATGTTTCTTTTCATGATACATTCCTTTCAATATCAGATGCTGATGATTTGCAAGCACATTACCTCATAGCAGAGAATATTTATCTCCCTGGGAATGCATTTCATGAAGGTACATTCACATGTGCAAAACAACTGCTGATACTAGTGATAGGCGTTGCAGAAGTGTTGCTTACTGTAACTAATAGTGGAACACTTGCACTCTGTGATGTTTTATGGGTACTTGGAATTAAGAAGAAACTCTTGTTAGTTTCAACCATTGCTAGGACTGGTCTCGTCATTAACTTTGTTAATGAGGTTCACCACATTAGGAATGGGGACATCATTTACACTCTCTGATGTTTTATGAGTACTTGGAATTAAGAAGAAGCTCTTGTTAGTTTCAACCATTGACTCCTTTATCTTCGCGACAGGAGGTAGGGACAGCTGGAGAGACCCGTCCTTCCGCCGATGGCACGGGAGCTTGGACTTCTCGTGGGGCTTCCGCAGGGAAGGAGGCAGACTCCTGGAGAGACTGGACAGATTTTATGTCAGTGATTGGGCCATCAGCAGAGGTGGTCAGGTGGGTATAGTGCCAGGGACGACACTCTCCGACCACGCGCCTGTGCTCTTATCACTAGATTCGACAGCTCAGTCCCTTCCTCCCCGTTCGTGCAGGATTCCTGATTCCATCTTCTCTAGGGAGGAGGTGCGCAGTAGTATCGGTAACCTTTGGGACATAGATTGGGGAGAGGGCGTGGATCTGGTAGAGTCAGTGGCGTAGGCTTTGCAGGAGTCCAGCCAGATTTGCCAGCTCGCAACCCTTCAGGTTTGCCAGGAGTGGTGGGGCAGAGAGAGAGCTCTTCGTAGGGACCTCGCCTCCATTCAACGACTTCAGCAGGCAGCTGCGGGTTCAGAGGAGCTTCGGATCCAGGCCCTTCGAGCCAGAGCTCTTCTTGAGGAGACTCTCCAGTGTCGCTCAGAGTTTTCTTATCACGCCTCCCTCTCCTACTGGGCTCGGAAGGGCGACCGGATGAGCAAAGAGTTCTTCAGGATGCATGGCCAGAGGGCAGCAGGTGATCAGCTCCGGAGTCTTAGGACAGCGGAGGGGCACATCGTTACTTAGCCGGAAGAGGTCTTGGGGTTGGCTACCGACTTCTACAGGACTCTTTTCCAGCAGGAGCAGCTTGCCCCCCGTACTAGACGTTCCCGCGAGGAGGTGTGGAGGCACATTCCAGCCCTTGTTCAGCCCAGCATGCAGACGACGTTGATGGCACCGTTCACTACTGACGAGATGCAGGAGGCCTTTATGGCCATCGTTGGGCAGAAATTCGCTGGCGAGGATGGGCTCTCTCGCGCTTTCTTCACCTCTTTCTGGGATCAGATCCATCAGCCCCTCCTAGCAGCCCTCCAGAGGATTTTCAGCAGCGGACATATGCCAGAGAGCCTCTCTTCGGGATTGATTTGCCTCATCCCGAAGGGAGGAGACCGATAGGAGATCTGTCAGTGGCGCCCGATCACTCTCCTCACCACTGTCTACAAAATCCTAGCCAAGATGATCAGTGCCAGAGTTCGGCCTCTACTTCCTGACCTCATTCATGACACTCAGACAGGCTTTGTCTAGGATCGCAGTATCTTGGATAATGTCTTTACCTTCTCAGAGGCGACGGAGTGGGCTCAGCACAGTGGGTCGCACTTAGCCATCCTACTTCTCGACTTTGAGAAGGCCTACGATCGAGTGGACAGGTCCTTCCTGGAGGGTACTTTGGAGAGACTAGGATTCCTAGTAGGATGGATTCAGGGTATCTCAGCGTTATACAGGACAGCTTCCAGCAGGGTCATCATCGGCGGCAGGATGGGAGAGCGATTTCGATTGGAGAGATCAGTGCGTCAGGGTTGGCCCCTCGCTCCTTACCTGTTTCTCTTTTTTGCCGAGGCGATGACATACTACCTTCGGGAGAGGTCGATCGGGATCTGGGGTGTTCGCCTTCCCATCAGGGAGGACACGGAGCTCCTGGACTCGGAGTATGCAGATGACACAGCGCTGTATGTTCAGGATGATGAGATGATGCTGGAGAGGGTGAGGTTGGCCTTAGATGTCTTTTGCTCGGCAGCCGGTGCGAAAATCAACTGGAACAAATCAGTTGGTTTTCTCATAAACCCTGGGGCATGCTCACAGTGGGGGAGGTTTTTGGGTTTCAGATGGATCCCGCAGGGACAGACAGCTAGATATCTCGGCTTTCAGGTCGGCCTGGACATTACGCCAGCTCAGCAGTTTCTCTCGGTGCCAGATTCCATTCGACGGAAGCTGGCTTTCTGGAGCACTGCTAAGCTCTCTCTTGCAGGTCGTGCTCTTGTAGTCAACCAGGTTCTCCTGGCCACGGCCTGGTTTGTGGCCTCCTGTTGGTGCTTCTCAAGATCCAGCGTGGCACAGCTCAGAAGGATGGTCCGGAATTTACTGTGGTCTGGGGGGGATGGTCTCAGAGATACCAGAGCTAGGGTAGCCTGGCAGACAATCATTCTTTCGCAGGCTGAGGGTGGCTTGGGGGTCATTGATTCTGAGCTTCAGAGTTAGGCCCTGCTGGGCAAGTTAGTTATTCGCGGTTTGACCCCGGGGTGGCAAACGTGGAAGATGTTACTTCAGCAGGGGATCAGTTCTTGCGTCCCGCGCCGAGGTGGAGAGTGGCTACCATCTCTCCGGTGGATCTTCACCTCTGTACCGCTTACTCACCCCCGCTCCCCGCTCATTCGTAGCCTTCTCATGGTTTGGAGACGACTCCGTCTCAGTCTCCTCCAGTCCCCTCCTAGCTGTCAGGAGGAGATCGACCGCCAGCCGCTCATCTGGAATGATCAGGTCAGAGATACCTTGGGCCTTCAGCTGGGGGAGAGGTCACATATCCTGTGGGACGGTTGGCTGCGGGGGCCAACCCGGTCCCTTCGAGTTTGGAGGGACACTTACAGACACTTGGAGACCGTTGCTCTAGCAGCCACAGCTGGAGGTGTCCGTGGAGCTCAGGCGAGACGTACAGAGATAGACGGAGCGATTCCTGCCGGTTGGTTGGTTCCACCCGAGATTCAGATCCTCATGCCTGGTGATGACCGTTGGCTTGGACAGTTCACCCCCCGTGGCATTCCACTGGTGGTTGCAGGCCGGATGGACGACACCTCTGTTTCCTTCTTCGCGGTTTTGGGGGACGGCCGACTCAGGAGAGAGGGTGTGCTCATCGACCCCCTTCTCCCGTGGCAGAGGGTTCGGGTCGTAGGCCTCGTGGGGAAGGTTTGGCGGATCGATCCTAGTATAGAGCAGGATCAGCTGCAGTTATGGCGACTCTGGCTTTGGGAGGGGTGGGCCTTGTCAGAGCTTGATTGGGACCCAGGTGAGTGGAGATGGCCAGAGGTTGTGGCAGGCCAGGGGCCGACCCCTTTCTTCGCTTACAGCACGACATTGGGTAGGAGAGTTCTCGGGAGGATGCAGAGCCGCCTGCCCACCCAACGGCCCAGTTGGTATGCTCAGGGTATCTCCAGGCTATTTTTGCAGGCCTTGTGGGAGAGCTGGCGGCCGCGGAAGATTTCCTACTTCCTTTGGCTACTCGCCCACAAGGGTCTTCCAGTGGGGAGCTGGTTGCAGCAGATTGGTCAGGATGGACTTTGTCAGATTTGTCATGAGGACGAGGAGTCAGCAAAACACTGCCTGTGGAGCTGCACTCGCGCCCGGGAAGTGTGGAGGTGGACCTTCGGGATCCTTACTCGTGCAGCACCGGAGCTAGGTTTGATCACCTGGGGCGCGTTCTGTTGGTGCAGCACCACACCTGGCTTTCATCAGTTGTTCGAGGCAAGCCCGCAGGACCCCATGTTCCTTATCACAAAGGGGACTTGGGGGCCGCTCGAGGGCATCCCGCCGCACCTGGCAGAGGCGGACACAGGATCTTAGGAGAGGCAACCAGTCTGGGAGATTATTAGCAGCATCGCTGGATAGCACATTTGGACCTTGCGCTGCACGCAGATCCTCGGTGGCACCTCTCTTTTTACTGCCCAGGTCATGACCGACATCTGGAGTGAGATAATACACACACTCAGAGGCCAGTGGGACCAGATACAGGGAGATTCCCGGGCTGGCTGGGAGAAGCGGAGACGGTTCCTCCGAGATTGGGATATGCAGGACCTCTTCTTTGAGCATACTTCTCAGGGCCTTCAGTGGCGCTATTCACCACCTCTCTGGCTGTTTATTCACACCCGCCTGATCCCTCCGTGAGAGAGAGCTTTCTGTTTCCATTTAGGGCTGCGTGATTTGTGAACGCAGCCCTGTCAGCTGCAAAACTGACCTCATGTATCTTGTTTTTTCGAAGTAATATAATCAGCACTGTTTTTTCGGCAAAAAAAACATCGACATTTTGTCTTGATGGCTGAAAATCTGTTAGGTTGCAAAGTTGGGACTGTTCGTACAAATTTTTTTTTTGGCCGAAAAAACAGTGCTGATTATATTACTTCCAAAACAAGATACATGAGGTCAGCTTTGCAACTGACGGGGCTGCGTTCACAAATCGGACGCAGCCCTAAAAGGAAACAAAAATGTAAAGCTCTCTCTCACGGAGGGATCAGGCGAGTGTGAATGAACAGCCAGAGAGGTGGTGAATAGCGCCACTGAAGGCCCTGCGATGTATGCTCGAAGAAGAGGCCCCGTGTATCCCAATCACGGAGGAAACGTCTCCGCTTCTCCCGGCCAGCCCGGGAGTCTCCCTGTATCTGGTCCCACTGGCCTTTGAGGGTGTGTATAATCTCACTCCAGATGTCGGTCATGACCTGGGCAGTCGAAAGGGAGGTGCCACCGAGGATTTGCGCGCAGCGCGAGGTCCAAATGTGCCATCGTGCGATGCTGCTAATAATCTCCCAGACTGGCTGCCTTTCCTGAGATCCTGTGTCAGCCTTTGCCAGGTGCGGCGGAATGCTCTCGAGCGGCCCCCAAGTCCCTTGTGTGATAAGGAACGTGGGGTCCTGCGGACCTGCCTCGAACAATTGATGAAAGCCAGGTGCGGTGCTGCACCAGCAGAACGCACCCCAAGTGATCAAACCTAACTCCGGTGCTACGCGAGTAAGGATCCCGAAGGTCCACCTCCACACTTCCCGGGCGCGAGTGCAACTCCACAGGCAGTGTTTTGGTGACTCCTCGTCGTCATGACATATTTGACAACGTCCATCCTGACCAACCTGTCGCAACCAGCTCCCCACTGGAAGACCCTTGTGGGCGAGTAGCCAAAGGAAGTAGGAGATCTTCCGCGGCCGCCAGCTCTCCCACAAGGCCTTCCAGAAGGCCTGTAAAAATAGCCTGGAGATATCTTGAGCATACCAACTGGGCCGTTGGGTGGGCGGGCGGCTCTGCATCCTCCCGAGAACTCTCCTGCCCAATGTCGTGCTGTAGGCGAAGAAAGAGGTCGGCCCCTGACCTGTCACAATCTCTGGCCATCTCCACTCTCCTGGGTCCCAATCAAGCTCTGACAAGGCCTGCCCCTCCCAGAGCCAGAGTCGCCATAACTGCAGCTGATCCTGCTCTATACTAGGATCGGTCCGCCAAACCTTCCCCACGAGGCCTACGACCCGAACCCTCTGCCATGGGAGTAGGGGGTCAATGAGCACATCTTCTCTTCTGAGTCGGCCGTCCCCCATAACCGCGAAGTAGGAAACAGAGGTGTCGTCCATCCGACCTGCAACCACCAGTGGGATGCCACGGGGGGTGAACTGTCCCAGCCAACGGTCATCACCAGGCATGAGGATTTGAATCTCGGGTGGAACCAACCAACCGGCTGGAATCGCTCCGTCTATCTCCGTGCGTCTCGCCTGAGCTCCACGGGCACCTCCAGCTGCAGCTGCTAGAGCAGCGGTCTCCAAGTGTCTGTACGTGTCCCTCCAAACTCGAAGGAACCGGGCTGGCCCCCGCATCCAACCGTCCCACCTGATGTGTGATCTCTCCCCCAGTTGAAGGCCCACGACATCTTTGACCTGATCGTTCCAGATGAGCGGCTGGCGATCGATCTCCTCCTGACAGCTAGGAGGGGACTGTATGAGACTGAGGCGGAGCCGCCTCCAAACCATGAGAAGGCTACGAATGAGCGGGGAGCGGGGCTGAGTGAGCGGGGCAGAAGTGGAGATCCACCTGAGGGACGGTAGCCACTCTCCACCTCGGCGCGGGACACAAGAACCGATCCCCTGCTGAAGTAGCATCTTCCACGTTTGCCCCCTCGGGGTCAAACTGCGGATAACCAACTTGCCCAGCAGGGCCTGACTCTGAAGCTTAGGATCGATGACTCCCAAGCCACCCTCAGCCTGCGGAAGAATGACTGTCTGCCAGGCAACCCTGGCTCTGGTATCTTTGAGACCGTCCCCCCCAGACCAGAGGAAATTCTGGACCAACCTCCTAAGCTGTGCCACGCTGGATCTCGAGAAACACCAACAAGAGGCCACATACCATGCCGTGGCTAGGAGAACTTGGTTGACTACAAGAGCACGACCTGCCAGAGAGAGCTTAGCAGTGCTCCAGAAAGCCAGCTTCCGTCGAATGGAATCTAGCATTGGGAGAAACTGCTGAGCTGGCATGATATCCAGGCCGACCTGAAAGCCGAGATATCTAGCTGTCTGTCCCCGTGGGATCCACCTGAAACTTAAAAACCTCCCCCACTGTGAGCACGCCCCGGGAGTAGTGAGAAAACCAACTGATTTGTTCTAGTTGATTTTCGCACCGGTTGCCGAACAGAAGACCTTTAGGGCCAGCCTCACCCTCTCCAGCATCATCTCATCATCCTGAACATACAGTGCTGTGTCATCTGCATACTCCGAATCCAGGAGCTCCGTGTCCTCCTTGATGGGAAGGTGAACACCCCGGATCCCGGTCGTCCTCGCCCGAAGGTAGTATGTCATGGCCTCGGCGAAGAAGAGAAACAGGTAAGGAGCAAGGGGGCAAACCCTGACGCACTGATCTCTCCAAACGAAATCGCTCTCCCATCCTGCCGCCGATAATGACCCTGCTGGAAGCTGTCCTGTATAATGCTGAAATACCCTGAATCCATCTTGCTGGGAACCCTAGTCGCTCCAGAGTACCCTCCAGGAAGGACCAGTCCACTCGATCGTAGGCCTTCTCAAAGTCGAGAAGTAGGATGGCTAAATGTGACCCACTGTGCTGAGCCCACTCCGCCGCCTCTGAGAATGTGAAGACATTATCCAAGATACTGCGATCCTGGACAAAGCCTGACTAAGTGTCATGAATGAGGTCAGGAAGTAGAGGCCGAACTCTGGCGCTGATCATCTTGGCAAGGATTTTGTAGGCAGTGGTGAGGAGAGTGATCGGGCGCCACTGACGGATCTCCTGTCGATCTCCTCCCTTCGGGATGAGGCAAATCAGTCTCGAGGAGAGGCTCTCAGGCATATATCCGCTGCTGAAAATCCTCTGGAGGGCTGCTAGGAGGGGCTGATGGATCTGATCCCAGAAGGAGGTGAAGAAAGCGCGAGAGAGTCCATCCTCGCCAGGGCATTTCTGCCCATCGATGGCCATCAAGGCCTCCAACATCTCGTCAATAGTGAACGGTGCCATCAACGTCGCCTGCATGCTGGGCTGAACTAGGGCTGGAATGTGCCTCCACACCTCCTCGCGGGAACGTTGAGTGCGAGGGGCAAGCTGCTCCTGCTGGAAAAGAGTCCTGTAGAAGTCGGTAGCCAACCCCAAGACCTCACCCGGATCAGTAACGATGTGCCCCTCCGCTGTCCTAAGACTCCGTAGCTGATCACCTGCTGCTCTCTGGCCATGCGTCCTGAAGAACTCCCTGCTCATCCGGTCGCCCTTCCGAGCCCAGTATGAGAGGGAGGCGTGATAGGAAAACTCTGAGCGGCGCTGGAGAGTCTCCTCAAGAAGGGCTCTGGCTCGAAGGGCCTGGATCCGAAGCTCCTCCGAGCCCGGGGCTGCCTGCTGGAGTCGCTGAATGGAAGCGAGGTCCCTACGAAGAGCTCTCTCTCTGCCCCACCACTCCTGTCGAACCTGAAGCGCTGCGAGCTGGCAAATCTGGCTGGACTCCTGCAAAGCCAGCGCCACCGAATCAACCAGATCCACGCACTCGCCCCAATCTCTGTCCCAAAGGCTACCGATACTACTGCGCACCTCCTCCCTCGAGAAGATGGAGTCGGGAATCCGGCACGAACGGGGAGGAAGGGACTGAGCTGCCGAGTCTAATGATAAGAGGACAGGCGCGTGGTCGGAAAGTGTCGTCCTTGGCACTATACCCGCCTAACCACCTCTGCTGATGGCCCAATCACGGACATAAAATCTATCCAGTCGCACCAGGAGTTTGCCTCCTTCCTTGCGGAAGCCCCATGAGAAGTCCAAGCTCCCGTGCCAACGGCGGAAGGACGGGTCTCTCCAGCTGTCCCTACCTCCTGTCGCGAAGATAAAGGAGTCCCAAGCGGACTGCTTTGCCTGAGCCATACCTGTAAACTCTGGTTCTCTACCCTGCTGGTCCTCCAAGGTCTCCAGATTGTTGAAGTCACCTCCAACAATCCAGGAATCCATGTCCGGGAGAATCCCTGTGAGTGTCCTCCAGAAAGTGGCTCTGCATCGGAGGTCTGTGGGAGCATAGATGTTGAGGATTCCTATTTTGGAACCCTCCAACTCTAGGCCTACCCAAAGTGCACGGCCTGGGATCAACGTACCATGACCAAAAACTCCCTGGGCTAACAGCTCGCACACGGAAGTACAGACACCGCCACTCCTCCCCTATGCACCGATCGAGGGCTCCCAATAAGTGTGAGAGCGTCCAGGGAGAATCTTCCCGCAGCTACGGGAATGAGCCATTGAAAGCTTATGCTCCTGGGGCAGAAGTATATCCAAGCGACCAATCACTGCTGGCTGAAGTTCCTGTCTCAAGATGAGCTTCCTAGGACCACGGGTGCCAGAAGAATGAAACCCGTTCACATTCCAGGAGACAAGGTGTAAGCTCATGGTGAGGACTGATAGGCTGCGAACAACTGTCTACTCGCGGTTGATGTCGATGAAGAAGCTGACATTTCGGAATGGAGGCGCTGACGCTTTTGAGAGGGTTTGGAGGGGGAGGCGGGGTCGTCGTGCCCGTTCTTCAAAACTTTTAGCAAATGCGTAAGGCCTTTAGTGCCATGGACAAACGCTTTCTCGAGCCAACTCGAGATCTCTGAGGTAGTCATCCCGTAGAAGGCTTGGAGTTTCTGAGGAGTCCAGGCTCTGACATCTTGGGGAAGGGGCCACGACAGAGGGGGCTTGAGGATCACAATCAATCTGAAGCGTTTGGCGGCGCAACGCCACCGCAGGCGCACGTCACCCTCGGACCACTGAGTCTCGAGAAGCTGTCCACTCGACGGGCCTATCCAGGAGCAAACCTGAGCGTGCGTCTGCTCTCTGAGAGCCTCCCAGACCGAGTCGTCTGTCCAAGTCTCGGTGCCGTCGTTGAGGAATGTGAAAGCAAAGCTAGGGCCATCCCTCGGGGCCAAGGCTGCGATCTTCCCATCCGCCCCTTTACGGAGCAGGAACATACTGATGTCGAGACAAGCAGGGAAGGTCCCAAGGTCGGCCACATCCAAGTAGTCCCAGGGGCCAGATCTGTAGAAGTCGCGAGGAAGCTCTCTCTCCTGAAGCTGAGGCCCACCAGAGTCTGCAACTGAGGGGGTCGGGCTAGCAGACAGGGAAGACTGCTCCAGGGGTGGTGTAGATTTGGGGTGTCCTACCTGTGGAGGGGAAGGGGGAGGTGGCTGGGGGGTAGGCAACTCAGACTCCACGGAGGCGACTAGCGGGGGGGGTGGAGGAGGGGGAGTGGGGGTTGCCCGCGGCTGAGGAACCATCGGTATAGCTGACACTGCAGGAGAGTTGAGAGAGGCGGGGGGAGGGGGATGGGGCTGAACCTGGGGCTGAGAAGGAAGAGAAGGGGGCTGAAGAGGAAGAGGCGGGGGCTGATGCTGCGGGTCGGGAAGAGGGGGGTGCGACTGGGGAAGGGGCTGGGACTGAGTGGAAGGGGGCTGGGGAGCGGAAGAGAGGGGGACCTGAGGCTGCGGAGGGCGGGCTACCGTCGAAGAAGAAGCTCTCCCAGGACCCTGGGGCGGCTGCCTGTCAGGTCTCTGAGGCGCTGTTGCAGGTTGGGTAACCTTTGCCTCCTTGCCTTTTTCGGAAATCTTCTTATTCTTTCCTCTTTTCCTTCTGACCTCAGTCCAGCCGCCAGCCATCTCTGGACCGGGACTCCGGCTGCCTCTGCTCCTCTTGACGTGGTTGCCCAGAGGGGGGGGAGGGGGCGGAGGGGGAGGGGGCGGGGGGGGCCGAGAGGAATTGGAGAATTGTGGACAAATAGCAGCCAGGTGCCCAAAGCCGTGACACCTCGGGCACTGGCCTTGGCTGTCCTGTGACTACCATGCTCTGGGTAATGCTGCCAGCGTCTGTCACGATCTCAATCACTGTAGGGAGAGTCGCAGGGTCTGCCACAGCCACACGGACTCGGGGGGCTCCTGCCGTAGTAACCGCGTCGGCGAAAGTGTCATGCATAACCCAGCCAAAGTGGGAGCCCAGGTCCCTGACAATCGGCCGCAGCTCAGCAGGAAGGCCTGGAAAAACTAGTGTCATTGGGTGGCGAGGTATGCAGAAACAAGCATCAAAATCCGCTGCACTGAATCCACGGTACCAAGGGACTATCATAATGATCTTTCCATCCACAGATGTGGGGGAACCAGCAATCAGGTTGCTCGCAGCTTTCGCAGTGGAGAGTTTAAGCCAGAAGATGCCCCTTCCCATAAGGGCCATCTCCTCAATGTGGATGTCCTCTAGCATGAGAGTGGACTGGAGCTAGTCCCTGATGGCTGATATGGAGGGGGAGTGTCCAATGACTTTGCCATAGACGGAAGTAAGGGCAAAGTCATTGGCAACCTCTTGTACCCGAGACGATTGTTGCTCTGTCAAGAAAACGCGGTAGGCATCTGGAGAGGGAGGGTCCGACTAGGCCTCCGGTTCCGGGCAGGGAGCCGCCATACCGCCAAGACAAACTGCGAGACCTCCGATGAAGAGGAGGCTGCCACCCAAAAAAGGGGGGGGATAGACGAGGGGGTGGAGCCTGGGTGTGATGAAGAAGGGTGAGGCGATACGGGACGAAACGAGTCGGGTGGGGGAAGCGGAGGCGAAGGCGAGGGCGGAGGCGGAAGGCGGAAAGGGTGGAGGGCGGAGGGCGGAGGCGGGGGTCGAAGGTGAGGGGGAGGGATGGCGGTGGAAGCGAGGGCGGGAGGCGGAGGGGGAGGGGGTGGAGAGCGAGGGTGGGGGCGGAGGTTGGAGGGCGGAGGGGGGGTGAAGAGGCAAGGGCGGGGGACGGATGGGGGAGGAAAGCGAGGGGGCGGGGCGGAAGGGCGGAGGGGCGAGGGGCGGGTGGGTGGAGAGCGAGGCGAGGGGGCGAGGGAGGGCGTAGCGAGGGACTGTTCGTACAATTGGGGGGGAGAGTATGTGTCAAAGGAGTTTCATGCTTGGATTGCAGATAGAGGCATTTTCATCAGTGCATTGTGCCATACACACCTCAGCAGAACGGTGGGGCTCAGAGTAAAAATAGATCTCTCATGGAGATGGCAAGATGCACGTTGAAGGGTTAAGGTTTTTCCAACAAGTTTTGGTTGGAGGCCATCATGTCGTGCTGAATAGATGTCCACAAAAGCCTTATAGACAATTCCATTTGAAGCTTGGGATGGCATGAAGCTCTCAGTGGCACAATTCCCAATGTTCAGATGCTTGGCATATGCACTTGTGCTAGAGCAACATAGAACCAAGCTTGATGATAAAGCTTTAAAATGCATTTTAGTGGGTTATAGTTCCAGAAGCAAAGGATACAAACTCTACCATCTGGCCACCAGGCATATTACAATGAGTAGAGATGTAGATTTGTGGGGAAATTCCTTGATGCCCTTGTACAATAAGGTGTATAGATTTCAGAGACACATCAAGCTGAAATGCAGCCCATAACAACAGGTCAGATGCTGTGTGGATAAAATTGTAAATATGTTTTCCACTTGTTGCATGCTGATGAGTAGGTGCATAGCTATGCACATAGCTAGTGGGTGGTGGCTTTGAGTTATGGACACTCTCATAAAAACTCTATACTGATGTAGATATCTTCTTGAGATTGTAGATGCTTTACAGGGACTCTCAGGATATGATGATAGAGCAGTGTAGGTGCATCATGCACTCCAGAGCATTTGATATCCATTGTGAGGTGTTTTTGTTGTGGGATGACATGCTTTTCATTGTTGCCTGTATTATGTTTGTCTTGCCATGAGTGGTTTCCAATTTGCAAGTCATGTGGGCATTCATATCATGGGTTGTGGGCTTCATGAATGTGCGGTCATATGTGGCAATCAAGCACTAAAGGCTTTGCTTGAAGGTTGTGTATAAGGGTGTGCTTAAAGTCTAAGGTTGGGGATTAATTGATTGGACCTAAGGTTTAAGAAAACCTTTGAGAGTAGTAAAAAAGCATGGGATGACGTGGCAATTTGTGAGAGAAGGCAAGCCATGCATGCAAGCTTGGCTACGTGATGAGGGAAGGAGCTTATGGACTGCAAGGAAGGACGTACATGGAGAAGGCGGCTAGAAGATGGTCCTGGAAGGAGTTCGTGGGCACACGGAGCATGGACACATGAGTTGAGGAGGATCTTAGACGACGGGACGGGAGCTTGGTTGGGGGGAGGATCTTAGACGACGGGACGGGAGCTTGGTTGGAGAGGAGCAACCAGGAGCTGCTGGAGGTCGATGATTGTGCAGGGAGAAGGATACTGTGGTTGGACTCGGAGGAGCATCAGTGTTGCGCGGCTGGGGAAGATCTCAGATAAGGGGAGGGGAGTTTAGATCCTGCTGAAGAGGTCGATGGTTGCTTGTGAGAAGCGCTTGGGACTTGGGTTGTGGTCTCTATTGTGGAGATTGGAAATACTTGGATGTCGGGTGTGCTCTGTGAGCAGGAGAAGTCGTGGTACTGACTTTGATCACATGGAGGAGATGGCGATGGAGATAACAACAGTGATGGCGAGCTGTGATCCGGTTGGAAGGACGGGTTGATTGCATGAGCTGGGAGGCGGGTGCTTAGTGATGACAAGTGAAGCCATAGTGTTGGCTAGCTTCATGCGAAGGATGGGGAGAGGTACATAGGGTGACAGAGATGATGGGCGACGCTACTGTGTGGGCTTGGGGCTTGTAGGCGACGGGGAGAGAAGTGGTGTATGAGCTTGCAGTAGTTGTGGTGGTGGGCTTCCCTTTACTGGCACTGCTCTTTGGTGGGCTGTCGTTTTGGAGGGAGCTTCATGAAGGAGTATGGCTGGACGACTGTGCAGGGGGGGGAAGCTTTTGGACTTAGCTGTGGCATCTCTAATGGCTGCGGGTCTCTACTATGCGGGTCCAAAGTTCTTGAGACGAAGAAAATGTGTGCTCCGTGAGCATGGGAGAAGCCACGAGGCTATGACCACCGTGTCAAGGATAGACAAGTGCCATCAATCCAAGTGAGTCGTGAATAGTCTGATGTGCTTGAGAACTCATGCACCACTGCAAGGAGTACTGTTCGTAGAAGATCTCCAAGGTTCGAGATTATCAAAGGTTGCAAGCAATTTGTATATGTGACGTGTGAAGGCCTTAAGTGGTTGTGCATGGTGAATAGTTGTAGTTGTGGAGTATGCTCACAGAGATGGTTTCTAAAAGGTGTGATAGTAGCACTTGAAGATCAAAGAGTTGGCGTGAAGACCTTGAGAACATGTACGAAGGGCTTGCACGTCCTATGATTTGGTGATCATGCTGCTGGAAGTGTGGTACACTTGATGTTGACGGGACAGCCCCTTTTGGATTCATGATCACGATGACGGTTAAAAGAAGCTTTCCTGTGGGATGTGGGTTCATAGCATGCATGGCTGAGTATACCTTGAGCTGTCAGAAAGTGTTCATGGCAGTTATGCAGTTCCGTGGTTGTCATTTTCTTGGAATTTATGTTTCATGGGTCTTCTATGTGTTTTCTGAGCTTGGTCTCAGTTAGTAGGAGAGCTTGTCTTGAGCTGTGTAGTCCATTGGGTTCGTTTTGAAGTTGTTTGGCTTCCGGAGGAAATGTGGCCAGAGTATGAGCTGAATGTAGAGGTGTGTAGAGACAAGGATTTTGAATGAATGCCTTTTACCTTGTGATATGGTGTCGTTCACTTGCTTTAAATGTGGATGAGGGTGGCTGTGAAGGCGGACTAGGCTCTATTGCTTTTGTTCATCCACCGCTTGTTTTGTCACGGAATCAGTCTGCTAATATGCCTGCAGATCACAATTGTGGAGGATGCAGTGAATGAGGAAATTGGATGACCGCTATGCAAAGTAAATGTATTATGTAATTCCATTATGCGTAAATATGGGAAGGCATTGAGTGGATTTACAAGCTAAAACGGAAAGATGATGGATTAGTAGACAGTTTCAAGGCAAGGCTTGTTGCATAGGGTTATTGCATTGTAGTGTGGTGCTTCTCCACTCCAGCTAGATGCAGCCTTTCAGACCATCACATATCTACACCGGGTTAGATCATATGGGGACTGCACATCAGGGAGACAGAGGTTGCCATGGTTGGCTCTCGATTCCTCCATGAGGTTGGCAGTAGAGGGAGACGAGTGATGCTGGTATGCACGGACTCACAGATGGTTTGTGAGACTAGGGTTTCACATCGATAGGATAACTCCTTTTCAGTACAGTTTAGATGCCCCCCCAGTACTCGCACCCACCATCCCGATCGGGCTACACACACCAACTAGGTCATTTGAGAGGATCTCTTGCAGCTACACACCTTTAGGACCTGGTTGGAGCTGAGGGACCTTCTAGTGAAGCTGAGTTTCTACAGAGATTATTGTCTTTGTATTTCGGAGGAGGGATTCATCACACCACCGAGGTACACTGAGCTTCATATGCCTCACTCACTACGGATCTCCATCGGATAGTTTCGGGTATCATCACACCGCCTCTGCATAGAGAGCGGCACAGCAGAGGGGATCCCTAGGGAGCATCGCATATGCATATTGTGCGACTGTCAGGAGGTTGAGTTGGAGGAGCATTTTATTTTCAGGTGCCCAGTGTACTACAAGATCTGAGGTCGCTACCACTGTCTCTTCAGAGACAGCTCCGGGTTTCTTTCCAGATTCCTCGCCTACCCAGATCAGAGATGCCTCGCGGCCTTCATTCACGAGGGGGTCCGACAGAGAGTACTTACTCAGGTGACGGGGCTTGGCCACATCATCAAACACCTCTTAGAGCAGGATCATAGGGTTCTTTCCATTGAGTGACATTGATCGTCCAGTCTCTAGCCGCAGACGTGACAGAGACCCCGACCCGACGACCGCAGCACGACACACGAGACATCGAGGGGACGCATAGATCACTCTGGGGGACCTCCCGTCATTGTTTAGATGAGGGATATGTCCCATGGGAGTCACGGTTGCTCTGGTCTTGCGTCGAGCCTCGTCTAGGAGATTGAGACGCACGGCACCCCTTGACGGACACTAGCGTCCCATCACCGGCTATGCACCAGCTAGGGCGACATGACATATGGAGGATTCCGCTCCGCTCTAGTTTTTTTTCTTTTCATTGTCACACTTAGATGTATTTGATTATGTATGATCAGACTAAGGATTCAGCACGGGTGATGATGCTCGTTTTAGTAGCTCCAGCCTTACTGTGATTTGTATCAGGTTTTCTTTCAGTCTCATAGACCCATCGGGCTTCCGAAGACTCTAATAAAATTTCTTTCTTTTCTTTCTTTCTCCGATAGGATGTAGATCTGCACCTAGGTGTGCTCTGGTTGTCTGGGACTTCTCCTCGTCCAAGATACGACTTCACGGGCCTCTTCCGCTGCTCTGGATGCAGCCTTTTCTGAGGCTTTCTGGAGTTTGAAGATTCCCAATACTTGGGTCTATATACAAGGGCTGAAAGCCCCCACAAACAGGCGGACCCTACTGCGGCCTGACCGACCAGTCTGTCAGCCAATGACAGATTGGGCTGATCCATTCTGTCCTCTTCTGCTCGGAGGACCTGGATCCTAGCCTATTTAAGGCCCTGTTATACTATGTAGGGGCTTTTTTACTGGGTTTCCCCCCAACCCTCCTGGAGTCTCCACGTCCTGCATCAGCCGCTGTACTGCCGACGAGCACAGTCCCAGACTGCTCCAGCCACCGTATTTTCTGCACATGCTGCTGTACCAACTGCAATACCTTCCATACCTGCTGCTTCCATACTTGCCCTTCTGCTGGCCCCATTGGTTTGTGCATTGCTCCAGCTTATGTCCAGCCAGCCTTTGATGCTGGCCAGGATGGCCCTTCAGGCTTTCCTGAATACAGTACAAGAAGGAGGTATGTGTCCTGCCCATGTGGCAGCCAGTCCACTGCCCACATGGCACCACTAGACAAAACCTCTCTGTCCCATCTCACATTATATGTCATCCTCCCCCCTGTCCTCCTATGGGGGTTCACAAGTGGGGAGGTGACCCTAATATTCTAACAGCATGGTGTTTCATGCTGCTACATCTATTGACATAAGCCTCGTTAATTTTCTGTCATGTTGCATAGAGGATCACAAAATCGAAGTCTGTCAACAGGACCTTAGCTTCTATAAGTTCTGAATGCAGCCTCTCTGCATTCCATGATGTCATTTAGGTAGGTGTCAAAATTTTGGGTTTGATTATAAGTACTTCTAGGTCTATCTGAACAAGGAGGAGGTTAAGAAGCTGAAAAGGTTCTATTAGGCCCAAAAGAGTACATCCAACTGTCGTGGTTGCCAGCATTGCGTTCTCTTATCTCCCTTCCTCTCTTGACAACTTTCAAGGGCCAAAAGTGGTGGAGGCCTTGCATTATATTAATGCATGGCTTCTTTTGTGTACCTAGAAGCTAAACAAATCGTATGGTGCTCATTGTAGCCTTTTAAAAAATACGTGTTATTGTGATAAAAGGACTTCTGAACTGCTGTTGAAGATCCTTACTTGTTCAAGGTACTAACTTTATGAGTGACTATCATGAGATTGAAACTGCACTATGTGTTGTGTTCTGAGAGGATGGGTTTGGGCATGTTCCTGGATTCATCTCGATATATCCTTACTATTTTGTTTCCTTCACCGCTTGAATGAAAGCTGACCGCTTAACTTTTTGTCATGTCTTGCACAGCAAAACACATCCACCTTAACTGGAAGCTTCACAAAATTGGGTATGCGGAAAACTTCAAACAGCGCATCTTGTCCAGTCTCTGATGATTTACAGGCAGAGATAAGATTGCCGTCAAATTCTTTGACTGGAAGTCTACCTCCTCTTGGACGAAAAGGAGGGCAAGTGTTTCTTGTGCCTCTAGCACATTCCCTTCTAATTCTCGACACTCCTGTTATATTTATAATCAAAATTTACAGATCATGCATCTATATTTTCTTTCAGAGATTAATGTGAGCAAGAATTTTGTGAAAATTTTAAACTTCTGCTACTGCCAAATTTACACGAGCTGGCTGCTGTGTATATTGGCAGGCTCACATCCATTGGTCAAACAAGCAGTACTTCAGTGAGAAATTTTCAAGGTGGAATGGCAGCTGACTATAGCACACCAGATGCAGACCCCCCTGGTTAGGTTATTCAATGATTTGACTTTTTACACTAATGTCGACACTTAATGAATGCAGCAACCTTGTACAGTTCAAGCTTGGCTTTCTACTAGTCTTATAATTCTGTGCTGCTATGTTTTTGGCTGCATGGGATTCTGATCATTTGTTAAAAATTAAGTCACTCCTGCGTAGTCCACACCTGGCAATTGTGCGGAAATTAGGTTGGTTGTGATGAGAGTCTCCTATTTCCCAGCTTCAAACGAGAACAAAAATGCAACCAAGATAAACGTAGTTGAGGCAAATGGAGCTTCAAATAATGATGGAAGACTTAATGGTTACAAATTGGAAGACCTTGCCAAGGGACATCAAGATGCCGATTCCCTTGAGGGCTTACTCATCTCTGAAAATAGGCAAGAAGGAAATCAACTTGAAAGTAAAAGTCAATATCTAAACAGTTTCTGGAGGTAAAAACCAGATTTCAGAAACTCAGCCCTTGATAAACTACAATCAACTGGGATTCTGAATGTAGTGCTTGGATGTCCTTTTGATATATACTAGGGAATGTTAGATGTGGACATGTAAATCTTGTTTGGTGAACGACTGAAATCTGAGACAGAGTAATGCTTTCACTAAACGAGTAGGAAACTGTCCTCAGTCTGTCTCTAGATTGTGGTAGGCTTCAAGTTTTATGTTTTCGTTTGCATGTATTTGAACAACATTTACATGCTTCTTCTATATGTGTCATGCAGGCAGAACACATCAGTAGCACTGTATGATGGTGCCTCATTGGAGTGAGTTTTCTGGTTTTATTTCAGTACTCTAATTTTTGCTTTTTTTTGGATCAAGTAATTGTCGATCAGAATACATTGTTTTAGTCGATGAATGTTGTACGGGGGGTGTAGTAACTTAAGTGTTCATCTTCAAATTTTTTTCCCTGCCCTTTTAAGGGTCGAGGAAATGATACTCTTTCTAAAAGGCAATCTTTAATAGCACTGTCTTGACGAGTGCAGGGGTTTGGACGAAGTTGTGGAAGAAGAAGATGCTTGCTTTGAGAAAGAGAGTTGTTCATCAGCATAATAATCTGTCAGTTGTGGGAAGTGGTGTATTTATCAACGACACAAATTTCTTGGACCTTGGTACATGCATGTAGTTGCAGCGGCAGAAAAAAGTCAACAAGTTTACTTAATGATTTCTGCTTAGTCAATGTGCCTCAAAGATATAGTTGATTGACTGCTTTTTGATGTAGGGATATAGTGGGGACTCACTGAGTCACATTCCATACAGGCATGGGGTTGACACAAGTAATCAGTTGTAAAGCTTTTGGTTTGCTCAATCCATTGTAATCATGAACTTTCTGCCTTTATTGTCATCGTTATTATTTCTCTTTGGGTACAACTCTTTAATTAGCAGGCTGTCACATGGGAAAACGTTGGTTTTTGAGGTTATGCCACCTGGTCAGGCAATGAGCATTCAGTGCACATGGTTCATGGTGGCTTTCTATTGAGTTTTGAAGTCGACTTGTGGTACCTATTTCTAGATGTGATTACATATGCTTGGAATGCTTGAATGACGTCATTTACACAAACCATCGCATATGAGAATTTTTCCTTGCGCGCTCTTAACAGTTTTATACTGGCTATTCAAATAGGACTTTTAAAAGGGGAATCCTTTTTTTTTCTTGCACAAAGGTAGATGCCATATCACAACAATCATGAAGGCTGTATGTGTTCAAATTGGACAAAGTTTGTGGTGTTCTCGTAAGTGATCATGATTGACAGCTTTGCTTGTTAGTGGAGCTTTAATGAAGATGAATGAATAAATGTGGAAATACTTGTGTAGTCATATAGTTAATTGGTCATGGTCTTTAAAACATTATGATAAGGCCAAAAAAATGGATTGGTTGTTTGGAGGGAAGAGTAATTACAACTATATGAAGATAAGGGGAGGTCTTTTCTATTGTGTAAAGAAATAAATAGGTAACAAAATAGAGTACCAAGTGCCAAATTACAAAGTAGCTTTGAACCAAAAGAGTGACTGTAAGTGTCTCTACCTTCCAGTGTTAGCAATCATGTTAAACAAGCTCTTTCAACACATCAACAATTGCATGTGGCTTGAGGGGCGACGTGTTCATGGTTATGATCATATGAAGGTGAGACATGCTCTTCATAAAATTGCTCTTGCATAGATAACCTTGGGATGATTGATCACATGCCTCACAGTTGAGGTGATCGCATTTTGTCCAAATGGTTTTTCCTTTCTTCTTGGCTAGGAGATAGGGTAACTATTAGCATGATTACCATTTTCATTTTGATATTTGGTGTAGAAGGGTATTTTGCAAATGGCAGCATGTTTATTTTTTGTGAATATGGGGATGAGGCCACTTTTAGCACGAATGAACTCTTAAGTGGGGAAAGGGAACTCAACAAAAGCCCATGAATTCACTTTTATCTTGATGTTAGCAAAAGTACAATAATTGGTTGTATGTTGTTTCATATAAGCTAGTTTTGCATATATTGACTGTGTAGAATTGTTTAGGTACTCTTGGCACCTTCGCTTATTTTTGATAACCTCTTGTAAGCCACTTTGTGATAATGTGTATGATGTAAATAATCCATGAATGCATAGGTCTTAGGGGTTAACTTTTGCCATAGTATTTCTCTATGTTCTACAAGGGAAAAAGAGTGTGCTCTTCCTCGATAGTTTGATTTTTGATTGTGCTTCATGGTCCCATATCCATACAGATGAGTGAGCCCCAGTTTTGTCAATGTTTGCAATTGATTCCTATTGTTGCCTCCATAAAGGATATGTAAGAAACGCAAAGCCATGCCATCTTGGCTTGTGACTTGTAAACTTGGGCATGGAGACATCAAGAATGATAATTAATTGCAAGCCCTTGAGCAAGTCCATGGATAAGAGGCTTGAGTATAAGATTCTTGGCTTTTTTGGCATGAGTAAGCAGCTTGGTAAAACATGTTATGCGACCTTGTTAGATATATGTGGCTAACTCATAAAGATAGTAGGTTAGGTCTATAAATACAATCCTAGGACTTTGTACTGAATCTTTAATAAGTTTAAAACTTTGTTCCATGGGAGTGGCTGCAATCTTGCAATCTGCCATATGAAACTGCTTTAGGAGACTGTCAATATACTTGAGCTGACTCATAAAGGTGCTGTCTGAATCTCTCCAGAACCAATTCCAAGACAATAGTGCATCGGTTCAAGATCTTTCATGTCAAACTCTGCAGATAAGTCTTGTTTTAGCTTTTTGATGAAGCTATCCTTACTTCCAGTCACAATCAGATCATCTACATATAAAAGTGCAATAGTGATGTCTTCCCCTTGAACTTTGTAGTAGAGAGTATGATTTGCATTGGATTTCATGTATCTTAGATCAACAAAATACTTGTTAATTCTATTGTACCAACTTCTGGGTGCTTGCTTTTAGGTATAGAGATTTTTCTTGATATCAATTATCCTCGAGAAGAGTTGAATGTCTTGTTGACCAAGGAGTTGTACATATAAAAGTGCAATAGTGATGTCTTCCCCTTGAACTTTGTAGTAGAGAGTATGATTTGCATTGGATTTCATGTATCCTAGATAATCAAAATACTTGTCCCTGAATCTGGGATCATTTCATTGGATTTCTGAGTCAGTGTGTTAGTTCCTGCGTTTTTGGCCCGGGTGTTGGAACTTAAGTTTGGAGCAACCATTTGCAGATCTGTCAGTTCTGGTGAACTCAGGAGGTCCTAAAACTTCTATGTTGCTCATCATTCGTACTCCGGTGGAGTTTACAGATAGCTCTGTTTTCAAAAACGTTTTTCAGTCCGTGTGTTGGACCCAGTGAGTGAGACCACGGTTTCCAAAACCGTCTGTCCCATTGCGTTCCGGACGCCCAAAAACCCCTACTTGTCAGTTCTTGCATGATTCGGTGGAGGATTTTCAGAGTTATAAATCTCTGTGTATTCGATTTCGTCTCTCTGGTTATGCATTTTTCATACTAAGGTTTTGAAACCTTAGATTTATGCCACATGGCAGTGAATAAGTGTTGACTCCCATTTCTCACTCATCGGTTGGGATTTTGGAGTTCTGGCAGAAGAGAGATATTTGCAGATTTTCTTGCTAAGTCCGATTATGCAATGGCGCCCATGTTTTGAAGCATCTCAGGTTCTATTTTCAGTAGCGCTCATTACCGTGGGACTATGATTTCTTGAGCATACCTTATGCAGATCACTCTGGTTGCAGTTTGAGCAGTGCGCTCATTCGTGGTATGCATTGGGTTGCAATGGATGATTTATAGGCCATTTGGATGCATTGCGGTCCTTATTGGATGCGCTGATAGGCCCAAATTGCCTTGTGGGATGCTATTTTTATGGACGCTTTGCACATGGATGCTATTTTATGCTGAGGGACAACTTTGAAACATTGCAGGTGATGCACTGATAGTGCTATGCTCTCTTGGATGAGACATTATTGATGCATATGCCAATGGACAGTGTTTATGCTTGAGTCATTTGGCACTTATTGGCATTTTCTTTTGGGCCAGATTTGCTCATATGGATGCATAGTATATGCACATGAGTCAGATGCATCTTTTGATGCTTTGAGCTTTGAGTTTTGGTGACATTTCACTCTATTGTGGCATACACATTTGGGTGCACCTGGTATTTGGTGTGATTCTCTCTTGTAGGCACTAGCATTTGGGATTTTGCTTTATTTGCATCATGGCATCCTCTTCCATGCCTGAAAAGGAGTTTTTCAGCATTAAAAAGTTTGATGGGACAAACTTTTCTTTGTGGAAAGAACAGATAAGGGATGTGCTTATTCAAAAGAAGCAGATTAAACCCTTGGCAGGGATTGAAGCTAAGCCTGCAAATATGTCTGAGGATGATTGGAATGAGTTGGATGCATTAGCAAAGTCTACTATTAGACTTCATCTTGCAGAGTCAATTTATTTCACAGTAGTAAATGAGCAGACTACGAAAGATTTGTGGAAGAAACTGTGTGCCACTTATGAGAAGGAAACTGCCTCTAATAAAGTTTATCTCATGAAGAGGTTGTTTGAGCTGCAGATGAAGGAAAGGGGTCTCCATTGCTTCTCACTTGAATGAATTCAATATTATTTTCAGCCAGCTTCAGGCTCAGAAAATGAATTTTGATGCGGAGACTAAGGCAATATTTCTCTTATGTTCATTGCCATCCTCATGGGATACCTTCCGTACAGCTGTCAGTAACTCTGCACCTGGTGGAGTACTGAAATTTGATGATGTTGTGGGTAGCTTGTTGGCCGAGGAGATTAGACGGAAGTCTATGGATGGTAACAAGCAGGATGCAGCCTTAAATGTGCAAAGGGGCAGATCACAGTTTAGGGGGAAGTCCCAAGAAAGAGGGAAGTCTCGTAGCAAATCCAGGGCACGGAACATTGAGTGTTACCATTGTGGCAAGAAGGGCCATATGAAAAAGGATTACTATAAGCTGAAAAGAGAGCAAAAGGATAAGAAAAAGAATGCAAATTGGGGTGCAAATCAAAAGGAAGAGAGTCCAAGGGAGGACAAAGGAAAAGTGAAGATCGAGAAGATCAATGCAGTCACACGTGATAGTGACAATGATGTTCTCTTCATGTCTAGTTTATCTGCAGAGTTGCTTACCACTTCAGATGATGCATATTCCCAGGATTGGATTTTGGATTCTGGTGCTTCATTCCATGTTACTCCCCATAGGGAATGGTTCTCCACTTATGATAGTGGAAAGACAGGTTGCGTGCATCTTGGAAATGACTATGCATGTGACAGTGTGGGAGCAGGTGACATAAAGTTTTCTTTTGCAAATGGGACTGCATTTGCTTTGAAACATGTGAGACATGTGCCTAAGCTGACCAAGAGTCTTATTTCAGTGGGTCCGCTAGATGATGCTGGTTTTCACACCACTTTTGGCTTTCAAAGTTGGAAAATTCAAAAGGACTCTATGCTTTTGGCTAGGGGTGCCAAGTGTGGGACTTTGTATCCCTTACATGTATCAGGGGTATTTGATCATGTTGTTGCAATAACTGAGCAGCCAAGCACTTCTTTGTGGCATTGCAGGTTGGGGCACATGAGCTAGAATGGAATGAAACTCTTATGCCGTTTGGGTTATGTACCGCATTTGAGTTTCTCTGATTTTGAATTTTGTGAGCACTGTCTCTATGGGAAGCAGACTAAATCAGTCCATAAAAGAAGGGGAAAGAAAGAGTTTGAAATGCTTGATTTGGTGCATTCAGACGTATGTGGTCCCATGCCTACACGGTCATTAGGCGGGACTGAATACTATGTGACATTCATTGATGATGCAACTAGGAAAGTGTGGGCTTATGCTATAGCTCGGAAGAGTGATGTGTTCCAGGTATTTCAGAATTGGCTGGCCTTGGTTGAGAATTAGTCAGGTAGAATGCTTAAATGCCTACGGACTGATAATGGTGGAGAGTATCTCTCTCATGACTTTCAGCATTTCTATGATACACGTGGGATTAAGAGGGAGCTCACATCCCCTCGTACTCCAGAGCAAAATTCAGTTGTAGAAGAGATGAACCGTACCATTCAAGAAAGGTTGCAATGCATGCTTTCCAATGCAAGTCTTTCTGGTGGTTTTTGGGCTGAGGCAATGAAGACTGCAGTGCATGTGATAAATAGATCACCTAGTAAGAGTTTGGATGGTGGTATTCCTGAAGAGGCATGGAGTGGCAAGAAGCCCTCTTACTCTCATTTGCGTATATTTGGGTGTGAGGCATATGCACATGTGCCAAAAGAGCTTCGAAAGAAGCTAGATCCTAAGTCTAGGAAATGCATCTTTCTGGGTTATGGTGAAAGTGGAGAGATGGGCTATCGTCTCTGGGATCCAGAAGCAAAGAAGATCATACGCAGCCATGATGTGGTCTTCAATGAGAAGAAGATGCATAAGGCACCCATGAGGGATGTGGAAATGAGGAGAATCACTTTCCAGGATGTGAATCCACGTGCATATGTTGATAGATAGCAAGCTGTCCATGCACCAAATGTGCAAGAAATGATACCACCAAGTACTCCCACAGGTATACAATCAAGGGTAGATGATGGATCATCTATTGGTGGAAATGATGAGCCAAATGTGGCTGATATGCAAATGGGACAGCAAGCTGAAATGCCCTTGAGAAGATAATCTAGAGTGTGTAGACCACCTGATAGGTTTGTTCCAGGGGTAGACTATGTGATGCTTACTGATTGCGGGGAGCCTTCTTGCTACAGAGAGGCTATGATGCGTGAGGATCAATGCAAGTGGGAGTATGCTATGCAATCAGAGATGAGTTCACTTATGAAGAATAAGACTTGGGACTTGGTTTCTTTGCCACATGGAAAGAAAGCATTGCCATGTAAATGGGTCTACAAAATGAAGGTCATAGGTGATGATGTGCCTAGGTACAAGGCCCGTTTGGTTGCTAAAGGGTTCAAGCAAGAGAAGGGTGTAGACTTTGATGAGATATTCTCTTCGGTTGTGAAGATGACCACACTTAGATGCATGCTTGGACTAGTGACAGTAGAGGATATGGAGCTTATGCAAATGGATGTCAAGATAGCTTTCTTGCATGGGGATTTGCATGAGGAAATTTACATGGTGCAGCCGGAAGGCTTTGAAGAAAAGGGCAAAGAGCATTTAGTTTGCAAGCTAAAGAAGAGTCTCTATGGTCTTAAGCAAGCGCCTAGAGAATGGTATCAAAAGTTTGATGCTTTCATTCGGTCGCAGGGTTTTAGAAGGAGTGAAATTGATCACTGCCTCTACACTAAAAGGGCTAAGGATAATAGCCTGATAATCTTGGCACTATATGTGGATGATATGCTATTGGCTAGCAAGAATACTTATGAGCTAGATGCATTAAAGGCCAAGTTGCATGAGGCCTTTGATATGAAGGATTTGGGACTTGCAGGTCATATTCTTGGTATGCGCATCACGCGTGATCGGAGTAGGAAACTCCTTTGGCTTTCACAAAAAGAGTATGTTACAAAAGTATTGCAGCGTTTCAATATGGAGGGGGGGAAGGCAGTGAGTACTCCATTGCCTCCATATGTGAAACTGAGTCATACAGATAGTCCCAAATCAGATGAGGAGAGGGCCATGATGGCCAAGGTTCCTTATGCATCAGCAGTTGGGAGTCTTATGTATGCTATGATAGCTACTAGACCAGACATTGCATTTGCAGTGGGAGTTGTTAGCCGGTATATGGCTAATCCAGGAAAGAGGCATTGGGAGGCAGTTAAGTGCATCATGAGGTACATGAAGGGTACCAAGGAGATGTGCATCTGCTTTGGTAAAGGAGACATGCGTGTACTTGGATACATAGATTCAGACTATGCAGGGCATGTGGATAGTAGGAGATCCACTTCTGGTTATGTGTTCACCTTTACAGGTGGTGCAGTGTCGTGCACAGAAGTGCATTGCTTGTCTACCACAGAGGCTGAGTATGTTGCAGCCACAGAGGGTTGCAAGGAGGCTATATGGCTTGATCGGCTAGTGGGAGATTTGGGGATTCGTACAGGTGTACCGACATTGCATAGTGATTCCATGAGTGCTATTCAGCTAGCACGGAATCCGGTCGTTCATGCAAAGACCAAACACATTGAGGTCAGGTACCATTTCATCAGGGAGGTACTTGAGGACAAGCGCATAGAGCTTGTCAAGGTTCATACAGATGATAACCCTGCAGATATGCTGACGAAGAGTCTACCTAGTCAGCGGTTTGAGTATTGTCATGTATTGATGGGCATTGGATAGTATGCTCACTGGTTGTTCTCCCTTAAAGGCACATTGTCCTTTAAGTGGGAGGTTGTGGGGGTTAAAGGTCACTGTGCCTTTACCCCGGTTATGTACAATACTCAAACACATATATAAATGAATGAAAAAGAAGATTAGGGTGGTTTTGCACCCACCAAAACTTGTGTGGCTCTCTGTCTCTCTCTCTCCTTCTTCCGTTCTTTCTTCCGTTGGCTCACACTCTCAATAAGTTGCGATGTCTTTATGTAATGTGAAGAAAAGGGTACATAAGGGTAGATGGAGCAAACTTTGAAGGGGGAATTCTAGGCCTTAAATACTTGTCATTTTACTTGGAAAAACTAGCATATATATTGAAGGTCTATTGGTCTTGACAGTCCTCCCTCTAGAACTCTGATTGCATAAGGTAGTGTTGGAACATTAGTGTTCAAGGTCTCTTCCTCCTCACATAATCAACAAAGGTACTTGTTGAAGGCAATATTGCCTCCTTTGGCTACATTTAATTAGTTGGGAGAACTAGCTTGAAGCCTTGAAGCTACTATAAAAAACTTTACCTATTTTTGATAGGATTTTAGATGTTTGTCAAAGATTGGAGCCATGTTTTATAGTAGTAAGAGGCATTACCTATCTACAAATAGGTTGGGGAAGAGAGGAAAGACCCATGAATTGGTGGCCTTGTTCGACAAGACAAGAGGATTGTAGTACTTGTAAGTACTCTCATCATGTAGATTAGGGAGTTCAAAGCTCTGACCCACTTGTGAACTCCATGGCTAATATGATACTACACTGACGCAGAGAAACAAGTTATTTAAGTATATTTTGACTAGGCTAGCCCATTTGGCAATTGTTTTTAACACTTTGTAGCCTTCAGAGATTGTGTAGGCTTTAAATCCCCAAGAATGATGTCCCTGTGCTTAAAAAAGTTTTATATAAGCATCGGAAGCTATCATGGTTGTATTTTCATGAAAATGTCAAGATACTAAGGAAGAGCAGTATACTCCACATGCAACGGTGAAACACCTATGCAAGTGCATCAAGCTTTGAAAAAAGGTTGAGACGAAACACAATTGGTGACATCTTACACCTCATTCATGAAAAGTTTTTATCTTACCTTAAGTTTGTTGAAACATGATGTTGCCACTCATGTGAGTAGAACATGTTTCTTTGCTTGTTTTTCAATATATACAATTCAAATGGGCACATTTAAGCATACATTACAATGTTACCACATAATAAGGTGAAAATAGTCTAGAGAAAGCTAAAAGTGGTTGAGCAAGGAAGACCATAAAGGGGACCCTTAGAACGCTCATAAATATAGTTTTCTCTAAATAAACTGACATGCATATTGCAGGTCGTTATGGTGTTCCCCCAAGCCACCCTTCAAAGATCCAATTCTGATGAGGTGGCCAAAGGAAGAGGAAATCCATTACTTATGCTCACCATGAGGGTATTGAGGGACTAGGTAATGTGATGAACTTATATGCTCACCATGAGGGTATTGAGGGACTAGGTAATGTGATGAACTTGGGCAACACTTGGTATCCTAGGAGCTCATATGCAAGGGCCATATTTTGGGACATTCAAAAGAAAGAAAACAAACCCTCCAAAGTAGATGAGACAACTCCGAATCCCAACAGGACGAACTACCATGGTTTTAAAACAACGCTATTGTTATGCTAAGACAATATAAGTAGCTTTAAATTAAAACGACCCATCAATGCACTCCCTTGAACATCGGCTCAAGTAGGAAGAAAAAAAGAACTCCATTTCCTACACAAGCTCCATTCCAAAGTTGAGAAGTCATTGTGGACGGTCCCAATCCAATGGATAAGCTCAATTGAAAGAGAGATTGTAAAAATGAAATTGGGAGGCAATGGGCTACTACAACATATCCTTCTAGTTTGAAAAAGAAGGAAAAGAGAGGAATGTTGGAAAAACTTTTGCACATGGTCATGGGGCAATGAGTCTAACCAAATGACATGCAAATGTAAATCTAGCTACTAATGCCTAGTTGAAATGGGTACTAATAGTTGAAGGCACATCAAACTACTAGCCCTCTATTGATGAATATGACCTTAAGGAAGCAAAGAGACCTTCCTTCAGTTAAGCTTGCGGCACTCCCTAAGCAACTTCACTACAATAAGGATTGTAAATGTGCAATTAAGAGGTCCCATCCTCTAGTAGCTAAGAAAGATGTTTGATATGACAAATGAAGGGAAAAAGGGGACATGTGCAACTGATAAAGTGCATGGATGGAAAAAAAAGCCCTAGGCTCCAATTAAGGGGGTAAGCTATAGTGATTAGAGAACGATGACCTAACTGATGTTTGCATTCATATTTTGCCACTAGATATAACTAATTACAAGTCTCATCTTGATTATGCACCACACAATTAGTTGCTTACATTTCTTAATCTTTGTAACTCTTTCTCCTTGTGTAGTCTAGGTTGGTGAGAGTAAGAGTCAATGGAGGAAGCTTGATGATGTCGACCCTAGTCTTACCTTAGTTATTAATAGTCTTTATACTAGTTGGTCCTTTTATAGGAGCGTAAGTGGAGTTCCTCCTTTCTCAACCTACGTAAGGGTTTTCGACCTCATCTTGCATTTTAAAATAAACTTCTTGGATATTGACAATTAGAAAGATGATAATAATGCTTGCACTTACCATTTTGTTGATGCCATATTGCCTCTATGAATTGGATATGAACAACAATTAGTTTCTCCTCCGTCTCTAGACATGCAATGATCAACAGCTACCCATTAGGAGAATTTTGGAGTAAAAAAGAGCCTCAAAAGGAGTGGATTAGCAAAATGGATTAAGAACTAATTAGGCCTATAGAGGGTCCCATCACCCCCATATCGGGACATAAAAGTACATCTCCCTAGGCCCTTGGTGGTCCCCAAAAGTGCACCTCCCTCTCCCACTTGCCCCCCCCCCCCCGGTCAAAAAGTTAACTCTCTTTACAACCTTTAGGTGGTCCACATTCCCAAAAAGTATCTCACGGGTACACCCCTACCAAAAAATTTGAAATTTTTCAAAAGCGCCCAAAATGGCCCAAAACTCAATCCCTCTTTCATACTCCTACCGTAAACACTTTTCAACACCCAAATCCAATTTCTTCTCATCATTTTGTTCTAAACTTGCTTCCATTGATCCTATTCTATCCTTGCTCCTTGAATTTTGATCCAGGGCCCTATTTCTAAATCCCTCTCATGGCTCCATTGGACGATCACACCAACAAGCCATGAAAAAGCACATCGTTTGCACCAACAAGCCATGAAAAAGCACCTTGCACATCAAAGTTACACCAGAGTATGCCATGACTCGTCAATGCCATGGCCACAAGATTGTCAACAAAGGAACACTAGATCAAGTACGACAACAAGGAGCAAAGCATGTTGACTTGTGGAGTGTTGGTGGACTCTATCAAGTGAATCCCTTGACAGGTGCTCCACTATGTTTGAAAATGTGACGAGTTTGATTCAATACGTAGGAGATGGTCTTCAAGGATTACTAGGGTATTGTAAATGCATCGGCCATTCCAATAATGAAGTACAAGTTGCCAAGGTTCACTTGTTGAGAATGAAAGGAGAGACAAAGATATTAAAAATAACATGCATAACCTCCAAGAACAACTAAGCCAAGAACAAAAAAAGCTTGTTGATTCTAAAATTGCAATAGAAAAGTCACAAGAGACATCACAAGATTAATAGATGAGAAGAACTAAAAAAGACTTGGTCCGTCCAACAAGAGCTTGCTACCTTGGCTAGGAGATTAGAAAGAATAAAAAGAACCCCTCTAGGTTACAAGCATAGGATCAAGCTTGCGCAACCAATGGAGAGCTTGGCATATGGTGGTGGAGCAAGGAAGCGCAGGGTGAAAGCTAAAAGGTAAGTATGTTTGGACTATTTTGTAATTATGAAGCATCACTTAAAAAATGAGTCATTAATATTTCTAATGTTATCATGCCTTTTGCATTATTAGAAGAGATTCATCTGATAAAATTTATGCCGTGAAGAGTGTGCCTAAGAAGAAAGAATTCATTTTTATTCTTAGGGATCCTTGTCGACATGCATTGCGACATGAAATATTACAAGAGGTTACAGTTGATTTAGAGAATGCCGTAGATCCATCAGAAGTTGGCATTAGTCTTGGCAAGGGTACTTAGATGTATATAATGTCTTTGTAAATGCACTTTGAGGTCAAGGTGTAAATAATCTTTTATTGTCGAGAGCAGTATATGTTAGAAATGCAAGGAAAAAAACACATTATGCTGTCCAAGATTTTTTGGGTGGATTTATGCACATCTCAAAAAGCATGATGTTGAAAGGCACAAACAAGACAAATGGCCAACATAGCAAAAAGAAAGGAGGACAAACTACCAAAGGGGCAAAGCTAGGACCAAGCACCTTTGAGTACATAGAGCATAACAATGTCTTTTTGGATGTACATAGGGTCCAAGATACAATGGTGGAGTTTTACAACATGAAAGCATGGGGTAGGTTACAATTATATTGTTTAGAGAGTTGCAATTTTTATTGAAATCTTTTCTAATCATGTAAATCTTATAATATTTCAGATTAAGAAGGAAAGTTAGACTTCGTTATCAAATTTGATTAGTGTGAGGTTGTAAAAGGCCAAAAGTTGAAGAGGGTTAGTATTACTTTGATGAACAAAGCCCTTGGACATGCCAAAGATAAGGAAGTTAGGGTAGATTTTAGTGTGCAATCAGAAAGGCACATTTGGAGGCTTACTGTATTTGAACTTCCTAAAGAGACACACTCATTCTTGAAATGGGTCTTTGATAGATCTCCAATTCCGAGTGTCATAGATGCCCAGATGAAAGGAGAGTTGCTTCAAGTTGAAGGATTTGAATCGTTTAAAGTTCAATGGCACATGGCAAGGGATCTTAAAACATTGAAGTATATGTTTGGAACGGAATGAGAGTGCAAATGCGACATATTTATGTGTTTATTGTATGCACTCACAACAACTTCGAGGTAGTAACATACGAATACATAAAGGGAAAGAGAAAATAAAAAGAGGAAAAGACTCTGGGAATGCTAAAGATGTAATGAATGACATCACAGATGATGATTCTAACAAAAGGATGTATTAGATCAATAGAGTAATGAGTTGCAATCAGGATGTTGCATCCAATAGAAATCAAATCAATGAAAATTGGGATCCAATATTAAACATTGAGTGCATTTTTATGTGTTGTATGTGGAGATGTAGCTCATTGATAAATTTCTTTACTTGCACATTGTATATGTATGGAACATGAAACTGGAGGAGAGAGTGCCATGATGTATAGCAAGGGTCAAAGCTTTATTGTCGAGCATGGGTCTACATGGAGGGAATGTAAAGATAATCAAAGACACACAATTATCAAGAAAATAAGGAAATGTCCAAATAAAGTGTCTATGGGAGGCTCAAAGGCATGATGATTTTTCTCCAATCATGGAAAAAATTGATTAAATATGCATTGGAATTATTGGAAAGAGTTATGTGATTGCACCACAATTTGGAAGCTGATCCTCATGTGAGAACCTTGCGAATATGTGTTTGGAAAGTATTGGACAATATGGTAAAGATCTTGAGGAAGCCATAGACGATGACGATGTTCAACTGTATAAAGTCATATCGTGAAAGAGTTCACTGAAGCCATGGTAGATGGATGGGGTGAATCCCACATTATTGACTATATGATGTGTTTGGTCTTTGCTTTTTCAAAAGTTTAATTGCAATTAATTTTTTCTTGTTCACCTCATGTATTTTTCCTATGTATGCAGCACATTCTTTATGCTCATGGTCCTCATGACTTTCCACATCATAAACAAGGAGGAGAAACTTTGCCAAAATTGAAAAGAATAGTAAAAGGTAAAGGCAACGGCAACGATCGACGAGGTGGTGGTGGTGGTGGAGGTGGAGGTGGATGTGGAGGAGTCCTTAGAGAAGGGACCGCAAAATGCTTGGAATGAAGGTGCTTTTTCAAATTAGGAAGTATTAAAAGAGCGTGCAGCCTCTACAAGAGTGCTTCGTTTGCTCAATTGGTCAAAGAGATTCTATAATCCTACATGGATGATTCTTGTATTCAATCAATCGGACTGGACACATTACAAGAGGCAACAGAAATGGATCCAATATCCCTTCTTGAGGACACGAACTTGTACGCAGTCCATGCCAAGAGGGTTACGATCATGACAAAAGACATGTAGCTACCAAGGCATATTAGAGGTGATCAAATACTTAGGCCATAGATAGTTTGGTATATCATTTAGTGATTTTTTGTTGTTGTATTGACTCTAGACACCAATTTTGGTTGTCAGAAGCAATTTTGTGCAAAGATGGTTAAATATTTTCTAATAATATAATACCTTTGGACACTATAATTCTTTTTGAAAATTTGGATCTGTATAGAGTGTTTATGCAATAATTTAATCCTCTCTTTGAAAATTTGAAATTTCTTAATATATTTTTGGCCAAATTAGTATGTTCTTAATGAAATTAGGACTTGCACATCAACAAAGGAAGTTTTCCAAAAAAAAGATCCAATCAAGGGCATGAAATTTTGCATCAAAATATCCTTACTTTCAATTTGTTTTTCTAAAAAATGCCCCCGAAGGGGATATGTGCACGTAGGCACAAAATTTGTCCAAATGGGATCCCCGTTTGGCCAAAAGTTCTGCCTATTCGCACATACCTCCTTTGGGGGCATCTTTTGAAATTTTGTTTTGGGCGAAGCATCCCCCATGTTGTATTACTACCTAATACACCATGGGGAAATGCTTCCCCCCCCTCCCAAAAAAAAAAAGGCCCTAGAAGAGGGCATGTGTGGGGCCCAAATTTGCACCTGCACATGCCCCCTTTTGGGGCATTTCTTGGGAAAAAATATTTGATGGAACAATTTACCATTATTCCAATGGATCCCATCCATATAGAAAATCCGTATCTTTCACTTACCAATTCCTCTCTGTACATGCTACCCACTATCAAGTTAATCTTGCTGTTGGTTCATTTGGTGACCTCAAATGGAGGACACTTAGTACCAAATGCTCAGCAAATCCTAGTGGAGATGATTCATGATTTTGTACCTAACTTAGTGAACGAATAAATTGGTGGTGTTTCGAAACAATAATTTTCTTCCCCAATCTTTGTCACTTTCACCTTTCTATTATTTCATAATCCGTAAGGTATGATTCTTGATAGCTTTACGGTAATAAGACAATTTATTATTACTTTGGGTCCTTCATTCTCCCTTTTTCTTAGAATCATCATAGTGGAGTTTTAAAAACATGGGCTTCATTTCTTTAGTTTCTCATTACTACCGGGGGTACTGTGATGCTGAAAATTGATATTTCTAATTTGGCATTGGTATTGTTTTTCTCTTTGTTTAATAAGAATTTGAGTATCAAGCGATAGCCTAGCAACTCTCACTTATTTCTATTTTCTCAGATATTGTATGGGATTGAGAGGATGAGTGGAATGGATCATTGCAACTACCATAGGTATGAATTATAAATACCTTGGTATGGGGTAGGAGTTATTTATGTATGGGATATTTTGGGGTTTTTAGAAAATAGGAAGAGTGAGTCATATCAAGAGGTGGGCTCATGTCCATGTGTTCCAATAATATAAGAGAGCCCACATGCCAAGCGTGTGGAAGGCATGTGGAAGAGTGTGGAGTCAAGAGGAATTATTACCTCAACAATTTTTCTTCCTTACCTCTCAGTCTGTATTAGCATATCTAGTTCGCAAGCCTAATCTCGGGGGGAGATTTGCAAAATGGTTGTCAGAGTTTCAAGATTTCTCTTTCTCTTTTGTCACTGAAAATACCATTAGGTCCACTATGGCAGATTTGCTCATAGGACGGGAGGATCTAGGAGAAGAAAAGAAATGTAAGGAGAACATTAAAGATGAAAGGGATACACCACCAACAGCTCTTGTTTTGTATTTTGATGGGGCTTTTAGTCCTTCACGCCAACAAGGAGCCGGGGGGATAGTCTTCATGAATTCTGAAGGTCAGGTGTGGGCAAGAGGACAAGAGCTTCCAGGTATCACAACTAACAATGCAGTTGAGTATAATGCTTTGATTCTTAAGAGGTTTGGAGGGTTGTCTTCAAAGTCCAAATAAAGAATTGGAAGTAAGAGGATCAGCTTATTATAAAGCAAATGCAAGGGCATTACAAGACAAGAAGTCCTCATTTGAAGGAGCTTAATCAAAAGGCTATGGCACTATGTAGTCAATTTGATTTTTGCAAGTTTGTTCATATAAATAGAATAGAAAATCAAAGGGCAAATGAGTTAGCTACTCAAGCCATTGTAGTACAAGACTGAGGGGTGGTTTCTTAAGTAGACACTGGATGGCCAGAACTACAAGATGTTCAGCAATATGTGGAAGAAGGCATGTTTCCTCGAGGGTTAACTCCACAATAGAAGTAGAGATTGGTAAGGAAGGCTTGTCCTTATACTATTGTTGATGACATTCTTTATAAATTGGAAAAAGATAAGGTGCTCCATTGGGTGGTCCATCCAATGGAGACTAGGAGAATCCTAGAAATGTGTCATGAATGCTTTGGTCATTTTGCTTCTGCAAGCATAGCTAGGAGAATTCTTAATGCAGGTTACTTTTGGCCATGCCTCTATAAGGATGTATATGAATGGTGTCGAAGTTGTAAAATATGCCAAAAGTTTGAAAGGCGACAGTTGATTCTTGGCCCCTAAAGCCTATTCCAACATATGGACCATTTGAGAGGTGGGGGTTGGACTTTGTGGGACCACTCCCTTGCTCAAGCATTATTTATTGGTGGCCACAGATTATGCAACTTGGTGGGTAGAGGGTAGGCCACAGTCAATAGCAAGGCAAGCACAGTTGCAAATTTTCTCTTTGATCAAATTTGTTCATGCTTTGGTTGTCCTTTGGAAATTCTCATTGATGGAGGAACCTCTTTTAGAAATGAACTAATTGAAGATGTAGTGCATAAGCTAAAGATAGATCATAGCATGTCCATGCCATACTATCCCCAATGTAATGGCTTGACTGAGAAAACAAATGGATTGTTGTGCAATTCAATGGGAAAGCATGTAGACACCAAGAAAAGGCATTGGGATAGGCACTTAGCAGAAGTTTTATGGGCATATAGAACCACACACAAGCTAGCTATTGGGTTTACACCATTCCAACTAGTGTATGGAATAGAAACCTTTTGGCCCATTGAATTGGAGATACATAGTCTTCGCACTGCTGTTGTAAGAAAAGAAGGATAGGAGGATGCCAATGCTAAATGCTTGGTACAGCTAAAAGCCTTGGATGAATGTAGAATTACAGGCCTTACAAAACTTAGAGGCTTCTCAAAAAAGGCACAAGGCCCATTTTGACACCAAATTACACAAGAAGAAAGATATTGTAGAAGGAGATTTGGTCATGAGATTTGATAGCCATCTGGACAAGCAGCTAAACAAAAAGTTTATCGACCGATGGGAGGGACCATATCGACTCTCGAGTCAAAAAGAAGTTCACGAATGGAACCTATCAGCTTGAGGATGTTGATGGCATGGTGATACCCAGATGCACCAATGAGTATCGCCTTAAATTCTTCTATGCTGGACCACCTTGAGGGCCATAGGTATGAATTATAAATACCTTGGTATCGGGTGAGAGTTATTTATGTATGGGATATTTTAGGGTTTTTAGAAAATAGGAAGAGTGAGTCATATAAAGAGGTGGGCTCATGTCCATGTGTTCCAATAATATAAGAGAGGCCACATGCCAAGGTGTGGAAGGCATGTGGAGGAGTGTGGAGTCAAGAGGAATCCTTTTAGAATTCCTATGTGGAATCAGGAGGATGTGGACATATGAAAAGAGAGGGTCCCTATGGGCTCCATGTGGGGAGACTCTTGACTTTCTCAATATTTTAAGAGTCTTGAGCATCTTTTGATGGGACACATGGCAAGAGTAGCCAAAAAGGACATGGATGGTGACATACGGGCTTATGTGATTGATGGGGATCTCTGCCTCCAATATTTCTTGGACCTCACGGAACTCTATCTCTGTAATTGTGGCATTACTAGAGTCATGCATTTCCTCCCACACAGTCAATATCGGATGCTCCAAAGTGTTTGAACGTGCCAAATCTGTGCACCTATCTAACCCCTTTTCTAGGTAGCCTAAGTCGACACTACTCTGCCAAGCAGAGAGTGCCCCTATTACTCCATCTTCTCTTAACTTTTTGATGATTTGGATGTCAATAAAATACAAAATTTCTCTATTTTCAATAAAAACATACGGAAGGGTTTGCATCAAAACTTCATCTGTCATATCTTCCTCCTCTTCCTCCTCTTCTTCCTCTTTTGGCTATCCTATGGATGATGATCCGCCTGCTTCTTTGAACACCACAGCCACCTTTGCCACGTGCTCCACTTCTATTGTGTACTTTCCCTTGTCCAATGTTGCATTGGACCACTCTGGAGCAAGGGCGGCTTCTGCAACAGCATTGAGATTCTCTTCAACTTTAGCATTTTACTCTACTACTAGAAGAAGAGGTGGATCTACCTTGATGAATGGAGGTGCATTTGCATCCTCCATTTCCAGAAGAATTACACAATAGGATATTTCTAGAAATACAAGATGGGTTCCTATAGGACCCACTTGTAGATCTAACTCTTCATCCTTTAAAATTCTTCTAAAATTTTTTGGACTAAGGGATTTACAAATTCTCTGCAACTTATGCCTAAAAACACTATCAACCTAGCGATATTCAATGAGGAGATTGACGGGAACCCATTCTACTCTATCTATGTCTAGTCGGATCATGTAAGGCTTAACTTTCTCTTTGATGTAATCTATCACATCTCTGAAAAGATCTAGGTGCTTGTGGACTGTGCCAATTACATCTATCTCACGATCAAAAATCTCATAGAAATCTGCCTCTCTACTCGAATAACCAATAGAAGAGATGAAGTCATGGTATGCCTCATGGTGTGTGGCCATTGGAGTTTTGTGGAAGATGACAAGAAAAGGGAGAGGTTGTGTCTAGGAGGTGAACACAATAAAGGCTATGTTCATACCTATGGCCCTTTACATAGTTGACTTCAGACTCTTTAAAGGCCCTTAAACGTCTACTACAATTTAGGTAATAAAATATTGGACAATGTAATATATTGGCTTATTTTTTAATAGATCTAGTTCAAATCCATCACCATGATTAGATACTATAAATCATGAGGATAATTTAGCACAACACTGTTGCCAAAAGCAATCAATGTTTTAAAAGATTCATAAAGATAATGTGGCCTCATTGCATAGAATCCATAAATTGTGAACTAGAAAACTACTAATTTTATTGTGTTAGTACAAATGATACTATAAATCATGAGGATAATTTAGCACAACACTATTGCCAAAAGCAATCAATGTTTCAAAAGATTCTTAAAAATAATGTGGCCTCATTGCACAGAATCCATAAATTGTGAGATAAAAAACTATTAATCACATGCATACAACAATGAGAATGGCAATCATAGCTTGAAGCAAGAGAGGCACTCTGGCACAAAGAACATGAAGAGCTTCAAGAGAAACATCGCCTTGAGTAGGAGGGATGGGGGAATGAAAAGTAGACACTTTCTCTTCAGTGTGCAGCATTGCAGGAGGAGTGTTAACCCTGTGGCAATAAGGACTAGAAGTGCAGTCTCGGACAACAACTATGAGAGCATTATGTGTGTGTAGAGTAGCGGCAAAGCTCCGCTTGTAATATCTTGAGCTTGAAAGATGGTATGATAAATCTTAAAGGATGAGGATAGTAGAAATCCTTTCTAGAAAAGATCCAATCATACTTGGAAAATAAAGATCTACAGAGAGAAATACTAAATCTAGAGAGAGAAAGACTAAAAGCCTACACTTTCGAAGGTCCCTCCACTTTGTGTAGAGACCCAAAAGGTCCCCCCACTTTGTGTAGAGACCCAAAAAGTCTCCCCACTTTGTGTAGAGACCCAAAAGATCCCCCCTAAAAGTGGAGGGACTCCTATTCAAAAGGTCTCCTACAAAAGAGATTCCACCACAGAGGTACCTACGGATTGTGTAGAGATCAAAATGTATAAATATCTCTCAATGGAATGAAGCTCCACTCTTTGGGGTTTAGTGTTCAAGCTCACTATTGTGTCCATGTGATTGATCTCCATTGCATCCATGCTCTCTTACACTATCGTGTTCTAGCATGCCCTTACACTTGCACTCTCTACCCTTGGACTTGCTTCTCCTCCTCCTTCCTCCCTCTTCCTCCCTTGTCGTTGAGAGTGCTCTCGACGGAAGAGCGAGAGACAGAAACAGAGAGCCACACAAGTTTTGGTGGGTGCAGAACACCCTAATCTTCTTTTTCATTCATTTATACATGTGTTTGAGTATTGTACATAACCGAGGTAAAGGCACAATGACCTTTAACCCCCACAACCTCCCACTTAAAGGACAATGTGCCTTTAAGGGAGAACAACCAGTGAGCATACTATCCAATGCCCATCAATACATGACAATACTCAAACCGCTGACTAGGTAGACTCTTCGTCAGCATATCTGCAGGGTTATCATCTGTATGAACCTTGACAAGCTCTATGCGCTTGTCCTCAAGTACCTCCCTAATAAAATGGTACCTGACCTCAATGTGTTTCGTCTTTGCATGAAAGACAGGATTCTGTGCTAGCTAAATATAGCACTCATGGAATCACTATGCAATGTCGGTACACCTGTATGAATCCCCAAATCTCCCACTAGCCGATCAAGCCATATAGCCTCCTTGTAACCTTGTGTGGCTGCAACATACTCAGCCTTTGTGGTAGACAAAGCAATGCACTTTTGTGTGCGAGAGATCCATGACATTGCACCACCTGCAAAGGTGAACACATAACCAGAAGTGGATCTCCTACTATCTACATGCCCTTATCCACATGCCCTGCATAATCTGAATCTGTGTATCCAAGTACACGCATGTCTCCTCTACCAAAGCAGATGCACATCTCCTTGGTACCCTTCATATACCTCATGATGCACTTAACTACCTCCCAATGCCTCTTTCCTGGATTAGCCATATACCGGCTAACAACTCCCACTGCAAATGCAATGTCTGGCCTAATAGCTATCATAGTATACATAAGACTCCTAATTGCTGATGCATAAGAAACCTTGGCCATCATGGCCCTTTCCTCATCTGATTTGGGACTATCTATATGACTCAGTTTCACATATGGAGGCAATGGAGTACTCACTGCCTTCCCCCCCTCCATATTGAAACACTGCAATACTTTTGTAACATACTCTTTTTGTGAAAGCCAAAGGAGTTTCCTACTCCAATCATGCGTGATGTGCTTACCAAGAGTATGACTTGCAAGTCCTAAATTCTTCATATCAAAGGCCTCATGCAACTTGGACTTTAATGCATCTAGCTCATAAGTATTCTTGCTAGCCAATAGCATATCATCCACATATAGTGCCAAGATTATCATACTATTATCCTTAGCCCTTTTAGTGTAGAGGTAGTGATCAATTTCACTCCTTCTAAAACCCTAGGACCGAATGAAAGCATAAAACTTTTGATACCATTCTCTAGGCGCTTGCTTAAGACCATAGAGACTCTTCTTCAGCTTGCAAACTAAATGCTCCTTGCCCTTTTCTTCAAAGCCTTCTGGCTGCACCATGTAAATTTCCTCATGCAAATCCCCATGCAAGAAGGCTGTCTTGACATCCATCTGCATAAGCTCCATATCCTCTGCTACCACTAATCCAAGCATGCATCTAAGTGTGGTCATATTCACAACCAAAGAGAATATCTCATCAAAGTCCACACCCTTCTCTTGCTTGAACACTTTAGTGACCAAACGGGCCTTGTACCTAGGCACATCATCACTTGTGACCTTCATCTTGTAGACCCATTTACATGGCAATGCTTTCTTTCCATGTGGCAAAGAAACCAAGTCCCAAGTCTTATTCTTCATAAGTGAACTCATCTCTGATTGCATAGCATACTCCCACTTGCATTGATCCTCGCGCATCATAGCCTCTTTGTAGCAAGAAGGCTCCCCGCAATCAGTAAGCATCACATAGTCTACCCTTGGAACAAACCTATCAGGTCGTCTAGACACTCTAGATGATCTTCTCAAGGGCATTTCAGCTTGCTGTCCCACCTGCACATCAGCCACATTTGGCACATCATTTCCACCAATAGATGATCCATCATCTACCCTTGATTGTATACCTGTGGGAGTACTTGGTGGTACCATTTCTTGCACATTTGGTGCATGGACAGCTTGTTGTCTATCAACATATGCAGGTGGATTCACATCGTGGAAAGTGATTCCTCATTTCCACATCCCTCATGGGTGCCTTATGCATCTTCTTCTCATTGAAGACTACATCATGGCTGTGTATGATCTTCTTTGCTTCTAGATCCTAGAGACAATAGTCCATCTCTCCACTTTCACCATAACCCAAAAAGATGCATTTCCTAGACTTAGGATCTAGCTTCTTTCGAAGCTCTTTTGGCACATGTGCAAATGCCTCACACCCAAATATATGCAAATGAGAGTAAGAGGGCTTCTTGCCACTCCATGCGTCTTCAGGAATACCACCATCCAAACTCTTACTAGGTGATCTATTGATCACATTGCCTCAGCCCAAAAACCACCAGAAAGTCTTGCATTGGAAAGCATGCATTGAAACCTTTCTTGAATAGTATGGTTCATCTTTTCTGCAATTGGATTTGGCTCTGGAGTACAAGGGGATGTGAGCTCCCTCTTAATCCCATGTCTATCACAGAAATGCTGAAAGTTATGAGAGAGATACTCTCCACCATTGTCAGTCCATAGGCATTTAAGCGTTCTACTTGACTGATTCTCAACCAAGGCCAACCATTTGTGAAATACCTGAAGAAAACTTTATGTCACCTACTCCCACTATGTCACATGCATAGTCATTTCCAAGATGCACACAACCTGTCTTTCCATTGTCATAAGTGGAGAACCATTCCCTATGGGGAGTAACATGGAAGGAAGCACCAGAATCCAAAATCAAATCCTAGGAATATGCATCATTGAAGATAAACTAGACATGAAGAGAGTGTCATTGTCACAATCATGTGTGACTGCATTGATCTCCTCGATCTTCACTTTTCCTTTGTCCTCCCTTGGGCTCTCTTCCTTTTGATTTGCACCCCAATTTGCATTCTTTTTCTTATCCTTTTGCTCTCTTTTTAGCTTGTAGCAATCCTTTTTCATATGGCCCTTCTTGCCATAGTGGTAACACTCAATGTTCTGTGCCCTGAATTTGCTACGAGACTTCCCTCTTTCTTGGGACTTCCCCCTGAACTGTGATCTGTCCCTTTGCACATTTAAGGCTGCATCCTGCTTGTTGCCATTCATAGACTTCTATCTAATCTCCTCAGCCAACGAGATACCCACAACATCATCAAATTTCAGTACTCCACCAGGTGCAGAGTTACTGACAGCTGTACGGAAGGTACCCCATGAGGATGGCAATGAACATAAGAGAAATATTGCCTTAGTCTCCGCATAAAAATTCATCTTTTGAGCCTGAAGCTGGCTGAAAATAATATTGAATTCATTCAAGTGAGAAGCAATGGAGACCCCTTCCTTCATCTGCGGCTCAAACAACCTCTTCATGAGGTAAACTTTATTAGAGGCAGTTTCCTTTTCATAAGTGGCACACAGTTTCTTCCACAAATCTTCCGTAGTCTGCTCTTTTACTACTGTGAAATAAACGGACTCTGCAAGATGAAGTCTAATAGTAGATTTTGCTAAGGCATCCAACTCATTCCAATCATCCTCAGACATATTTGCAGGCTTAGCTTTAATCCTTGCCAAGGGTTTAATCTGCTTCTTTTGAATAAGCACATCCCTTATTTGTTCTTTCCACAAAGAAAAGTTTGTCCCATCAAACTTTTTAATGCTAAAAAACTCCTTTTCAGACATGGAAGAGGATGCCATGATGCAAATGAAGCAAAAATCCCAAATGCTAGTGCCTACAAAAGAGAATCACACCAAATACCAGGTGCACCCAAATGTGTATGCCACAATAGAGTGAAATATCACTAGAACTCATGTCTCAAAGCATCAAAAGATGCATCTGACTCATGTGCATATACTATGCATACATATGAGCAAATCTGGCCCAAAAGAAAATGCCAACTGCAATGGCAATCCAAAATGCCAATAAGTGCCAAATGACTCAAGCATAAATAGCATCCACTGGCATATGCATTGATAATATCTCATCCAAGAGAGCATAGCACTATTAGTGCATCACCTGCAATGTGTCAAAGCTGTCCCTCAGCATAAAATAGCATCCATGTGCAAAGCGTCCATAAAAAATAGCATCCCACAAGGCAATTTGGGCCTAGCAGCACATCTAATAACAATCGCAATGCATCCAAATGGCCTATAAATCATCCACTGCAATCCAATGCACACCACAAATGAGTGCACACTGCTCAAACTGCAACCAGACTGATCTGCATAAGGTATGCTCAAGATATCAAAGTCCTACGGTAATGACCGCTACTAAAAATAGAACCTAAGATGCCTCAAAACATGGGCGCCATTGCATAATCGGACTCAACAAAAAAATCTGCAAATATCTCTCTTCTGCCAGAACTCCAAAATCCCAACCGATGAGTGAGAAATTGGAGTCAACACTTATCCACTGCCATGGGGCATAAATCTAAGGTTTCAAAACCTTAGACTGAAAAATGCATAAGAGAGATGAAATCGAATATACAGAGATCTATAACTCTGAAAGTTCTCCATTGAATCACGTAAGAACTGACAAGTAGGGGTTTTTGGGCGCCCGGAATGCAATGGGACAGACGGTTTTGGAAACCGTGGTCTCAATCACTGGGTCCAACACACGGACTGAAAAACGTTTTTGGAAACAGAGTTGTTTGTAAACTCCACCGGAGTGCAAATGATGAGCAATGTAGAAGTTTTAGGACCTCCTGAGTCCACCGAAATTGACAGATCTGCAAATGGTTGCTCCAAACTTGAGTTCCAACACCCGGGTAGAAAAATACAAAAACTGACATAATGAGTCAGAAATCCAATGAAATGATCCCAGATTTAAGAATGAAGGTGTTTCAAAGCTCCTGAAGTGAAGTGGATACTAAAAGCAAGCAATAGTTGCCTCTACAAGTCAATACGGAGTCTCTGTCATCGAACGAAATAGGGAAAAGCTCAAAAAATGACTTTTTCTTTGAAAACACTTAACAAGCTCTCAAAACCACTTCGCAAAACCAAAGTGACTTTTCCAAAGGTTCCTCCAAGTCTCTACACACTCGGATGCAAGTAAAGTCACCCACAAAGCTTCCCACAGAGCTTCTCCTTCCTCCCACAGAGCTGCTAAGCTTCAAGCATTCATGTATGCTCAGTTAGATCACCCGGGCTCTGATACCAGTTGAGAGTGCTCTCAATGGAAGCAAGAATGGAAGAGGGAGAGAGAGAAACAGAGAGCCACACAAGTTTTAGTGGGTGCAGAACACCCTAATCTTCTTCTTCATTCATTTATATATGTGTTTGAGTATTGTACATAACTGGGGTAAAGGCACAGTGACCTTTAACCCCCATAGTCCTCCTCCTCCTCCCTCATCCTTCTCCTCCATCTCCTCTTCCCCCAACCTCCTCTGCCCCCCTCCTCCTCCTTCTCCCTCCTCCTCGTCCTCCTTCCTCCTCCTCCTCCCATTTCCTTCTCCTTCCTCAACCTCGAACTCCTCAACCTTGGACTTCTCCCTCCTCCTCCTCGTCCTCCTCCCTTCTCCTCCTCGTGCCTCCTCCTCCTCCTCCTCCTTCCTCCTCCTTCTCCCATCTTCTTCTCCTTCCTCCTTTTTCCTCCTTCCTCCTCCTCCTCGTCCCTTCTCCTCCTCGTCCCTCTTCCTCCCTCCTCCTCCTCCTTCCTCCCTCCTTCTCCTCCCTCCTCCTCCTCCTCCCTTCTCCTCCCCCTCCCTCCTCCTCCTCCTCCTCCCTCCCTCCTCCTCAACCCTTACCCCTTGAAACCGCGAAGGAGACTAGCTCTCCACTCCTCAACCTTGGGCTCCTCCTAAACCCTACAAACCTTGGAACTCCTAGTTAGCTCTCTCAACCCTGCCCCCCTTTTGAACCGTGAATCCACTTCTAAACCCTTGAGCTCCCATGGAGGCAAAAGCCTCCATCAATCATTATAATCAATCCTCTTTCTCATTCACATGCACATGAGATCTAATTTCCACGCTTTAGCCTACACCTCTCACCGAAACACAACCCGAGGACCTATGCTACACTTGTGAACACCTATGCCACAATGAGTAATGACACGACTATAGGTGACCAACACCCTCGGAGCTTGCAGTTGGGTAAAGCAGGGACAACAAGGAGCTTACTATGCTTCAGGATGCCATACACAAGAGCATGCCGCCACTGAAAACTAAATCAGTGAGGTCCAAATAGAGCTTGCAACCACCATGACACAGCGCCATACCACTCTTGAGGCATCCCATGACTCCTTGCGACTATAGCTTTCCTCTCTACAAGTTGAGCTAGCCGTTATCCAATCATGCCATGATCACTACAACTCAGCCTATCATCACTATAAAGGCAAGTATGAGAGCTTACACAATATCATGGACATGATTGAGGAGGAGTAATAAGAAGATACACGCTTGGGACGATCTGTAGCTCCATGAAACTCTCTCTATATCAGACTTGTTTTTTCTTTCCTAAGCTCAGAGAGCTCTCACTTCTGTACAGGGGAGTTTTTGGTTTACTTTTCTTCTCGTGATCTAGCCAGCATTTGCTCATGGACATGGATGTAGGCATCTTTTTCTTCTTCAAAGATGTGTGTGATGACTTATTGTCCTACATAGGAGGATCTTTTTCTTCTTCAAAGATGTATGTGGTGACTCATTGTCTACATAGGAGGATCTTTTTCTTCTTGGTGATGTATCTAGGGACTTACTGTTCTACAAATTAGGTGTACATAGCATAATGTTGCTCTTTTAATCTTGGGTCATTTTCATCCATTGTAAGGCCATGAGCATACTCTTACATACTCTTTTATTTTACTTTCTCATTTTTGATGTAAGGCCATGAGCCATTGGTTTATTCTTTTTTATGCTATGGGGCCACTAGCCCTTGTAATTTTAAAAGGTCACACCCTTGTAAGTTTGCTGTCCCACTAGCGTTGTATTCTACTTCACCCATTCATTGGGATGATGAATGATAGTAACGGGGAAACTGTTGCAGATATTCAAGTTCAAGACATTTCAACCATATGTCGGCCAGGTGACATGGTGACAACCATATGACAATGAGGTGACAACTATGATACCATTTCAACCAAGTGGCAACTATGTTGGTGAGCTGACAAGGTGACAACTATGTTGCCATGTCAACCATGTGACAACTATGTCACAATGAGATGACACGGTGACAGCTATGTCAATTGGAGATAACCATGGTCACTTCTATACCACAACAAGATCTCACAAGTCCCCCTAAGCGATCATGTTAGAACTATGTAAATGGTGGTGTAGATGGGGCAACTAGCAGCTGCACATGGAGAAGATAAGTCTGCACTGACCAATAGTCAGAAGGCTTAATAGCACACCTAGAATAGTTTAGTGGACCATATGGAGGTTCAGATGAACTAATTATATTGCCAACTGGCAGGAGGTTGGTGACTCAAAAAGTGGTCAAAGACATGAAGAGTCGGAATGGTGGAATGACTAAGGGAGATAGAGACACCACCAATGGGAAGAATGGGAGAAGATTCTCGACTAGAGAAGGGAACCCTCCACCGGGCAGTGGAGGGGATGAAGGTGTGGGAGAAGGAGGAGGAGGGGCATTCAATGATTGGAAAGGGAAACGGGAGAGCGACAAGAAGACTTGAGTCAGGAGCTTGCGTATTGTAACATTGTGGTGTCCTTTTGGTGCACTTCTTTTGTGCTCTCATTACTATGCTTCCCTCCATCTCTGTTCACACCTCTAGCTCCCCTTCACCTCTTGCATTCCCCTCTTCATTTCCCTTCACTTGGTATAATGGAACCTAGTCATGTGGCTTGAGTTCTGTTCCATTCATGTTGAAGGATGGCTCTTGTGATTTTGTTTTGCTTGGCTTGCATCCCTCTTGCACTCATATCGTTTTCACCCTTAGTGACACCATTGTCCCCATGTGTTCTATCATTGACACCATCGTCTAGCACTCACATTACACACCATTGGTGATAACATTGGCACATCCCTACTTGCTCTATGCACCAGTGGCCCTAGGCCTCCGGTAACGCTTTCGAAAGTGGTACCCCCCCTCCCCCCCCCCCCCCCTGAGACAGTACTATTGTCATATTCTCAACCGCTAAGTACCATTTTCATATGCTAATTAGTACTATTTAGGTGTTATTGTCATAATGTTAGCACTACTTTTTAGGTACTACTTATGTACTACTTAGTCCTATTTAGCATTATTTAGTTACTATTGTTATATTTAGCACTATTTAGCTAAGTACCACTTTCATATATAAGGCATTTGCTTGTGGGGCACATTGGCCTTTAATGAAATTATAAATATTTTCCAATACAAGAATACCATGTCCATTGCAATAAGATCACAATCAAAAGAGGAAATTCAAAGAAATTTTTTGTCTCCAAACTGTAATGGGTGATATCTATAATTTCATGAAAGGCCAATGCAACCCAAGCAAATTTGCCACTAAATAGCTACATAGTGTCACTTCTTAACATGTATATCTATAGTTTTTTTACTAGTCCTAAATAGTATTATTTAAGAGTCATAAACACTTGTTCTCTTCACTACAAAACCCTTTCTTGATGATATAATGTTTGATGATTGAATGCACATGTAAAATTATTCATCAATTTCAAAGAGATTTATCCGAAGGCAAATATTAGCTTCCGCACATTTTAGAATCTTAAGCCTTACTAGTTGAAAAACTAAAGGAAAATAATCTTAAGCCATACTATGTTTAGAAATTGAAGGAAAGGAATGCTTTATTGCATCATGTATCATACAAGGATAGATTTGTTGTAAGTAGCAGTGAACAACTTGAGATAAGATAGGGCATCTTTGCAAGGGCCTATGTGTGATTGCTTATGCAAGGTTTGTAGGCTAGCACTAGAAGAAACATGTGTTGCCTACACTAGTACCTACTCTTTTGTATCTGAAATGTGGAGGCTAGTAGTATGTCCAAAGAAAGAGGATGCTGAATGGCATAATCTTGACTACTTACATCACAAATGTGAACAATGCCCAAAACATTTCTTTTGCCCACATGAGTTGAATGCTATAAATGGTGCATTCATAAGGTGGAAGATATGTGAGTATGTCACTAAGGATCAAATTACAAAAAATCAAACTTGTATACAAGGAAACAACTCCATCCACCATCATCCAACAATTTGAGCACCAATTAGAAATCTTTATCATGCACAACTTCTATAGTTACTGGTGGTGGCAGAACTCTCAATTTAAAGAGTGTATCAAAAAATTTCCAAAGGATGTGGTGGTGCTAGTAGCAGTTGATTATGTAGAGAACTATACTTTTAAAGTGTAGAATGAAATCCAATCGATGCATTGGCATAATTACCAATGTACCATCGTGGTTCACATTTGCTATTATTAGAAGATCATGGGAGAGAGTAAAATCAATCCATTTTTTACATTTCAAATGACAAACAACATGACACACTATTCATGTAGCATTACTTTATGCTCCACTACCAATGGCTATTGTCCAAAGGCATGAACTTGAAAAGACATTGGGTTTGGTCCTTGTTTGGTCAAACGGGGTAGCATCTCTATTCAAGGTAGCATGCCCATTTTACTTTTTTGCAAGGTAAGGCATTTGCAATAGGTCCTTGTTGTTTTCTACATCCCTCTGAAGATGCTGTAGATTTTGAAGTGCTAAATGAAAAGCTTCTTCCTCTTTGATTGTGCTAGATACTGCTCTTTGATTGGTATTCTGATGATGTGGAGATTTTTTGGTAGTGGGAATGACAAGGGAGAACATGATGGTGCTAATGTAGTGTTGGCAATTTCGCCAAGTAAAACACAAGGTTAAAGGCCATAGAATAGTGTTTCATTTCACCCTCGAGGTGCACGAAGAAATCTTGGCAAACATTTTGTTATGAGGTCTACATGATAGTGCAGAGAACTAATCCAGTGTGGACATCAAACACTTTCATTTTAGTACTTCTTTCGTCTGATTTAGTACTAATTTTGTCATGATTTAGTAGTGGTTTATAGTTGATTGCTAGTGTTTTATACAAAAGAGGCATTGATCAAGTTATAACAATGTATGTTCCTGATTTTGAGAAAGATGCAATCCTTTCAAAGTCCTAATAAAGAGTTGCCACATTCGTATCTATATGTGTATCATTTCAAAATTTGGATACTAGCCAATTTAGGAGCAAAGAGAGGCTTTCATCATGAGGATTTATGCGAAGCTCATTATAGGTATTCATTCCCCATTTAAAAAACAAAGAAAACAACAACACTCTCCCCAATTCCCAACATGGTATTAGAGCATATCATGTTTCTTAACACCAATTTAAAGTATTAATCTATAGATCACCGTTCTAAGATGGCCAATAGAATCTAAACCAAAAAGAGGGCTAATAGATAAAAAGAGAGCTACTTTATTATAGAACCAAAAATATATTATTATATGTACATTTCCTTTCAAAAAAGCAAAACAAAAGTTGAGGCTAGTTAAACTAGGGTAAGTAACCTAGACCCTAGAGGGAGGCATAGCAGCATGTAGCTCAAGGTAAGTAAACAAGGGTAAGTAAAGATGATTCTTTAATCCTCCTTTGATCCATCTTAAGAGGGAGCACAACAACATGCACCTCGAGCAACACATTCCAAATTTTATGTGTAATAGCCAAATGATCGCTTGTAAGAGTAATGTCCTGCTTGAGGTTTTCACAAACCTTATCAATAAGGGCATCTGTTGCTTTAGAATAAAAGTTTTAGACTTATATGCATCAACCAATGAACAATTAGCTCAAATGCATCAACTAGCTTACCTTTTAAGATTAACGAAACCAAACTCTTGTTATAAGACAAAAAATTGGCATAGAGGCAAATGCAACGAGGTCTGGGAATAGAGTACATCCCAATTAATATCATTCAAAAGACATGTGTTGATATGAAAAATAACAAAACACATCATAGAGGTGAACATAGAGAGATCTAGGAATAGAGGATGTGGGAGATCAGAGCCCAATTATTATCATTCAAAAGACATGTGTTGATACTTGGTGGGCTCACCTCATCTCTTCCATTAGCTTGAGCATACGTTCCACTAGGAGGAACATTGACATTCCCCATCATTGGCTATGGAACTGAACCATGCTTGCATGCAAGGTTGAAGAATTTTTTTTGATTTTCCCTTTGGTGCATGCACCTTGTAGTAGAGGGAACTATAGCTTGATGATGAGGACTCCTACTGATGAGGACTCCTAATTAAAATTTTCCTCTTTTTTTCAAAGGCATGCCTTGTAGGGAGTCTAGCCATTGCAAGTGTGTTTATGATACCTACAACTTTCCAAAAGTGCCATAGAAGTTGACTCTGAGTTTTTGAGGGTTGGGAGTGAGAATTTCGGCCCTCTTTGTTACACTGCTATACTTTATTAAACAGCTAAGAGTGAGAAATTTGGCTCTTTTTCAACCCTTTAGCATATCTTCCAACAAGAAGGAAAAGCTCGCATGGGCAGTCTCTTCACCTAATGTATGCCTTTCAAGTCTGATTTGAGAAATGAAGATTCCATGCCACAATGGTGCTTTGTGGCATTTCTCATTTTGCATCTCACAACACTTGTACTAGCAGGCTAGTACAAGTGAATCAACCAATACTATATCAGCCATTCCTCTTGGTGATGCTACTCCATGTAGCTATCTCAAAGAGGGTCCAAACCCTGTGGAATTTCTCATTTTGCATCTCACAACACTTGTACTAGTAGGCTAGTACTAGTGAATCAGGCAATACTATATCAGCCATTCCTCTTGGTGATGCTACTCCATGTAGCTATCTCAAAGAGGGTCCACACCCTGAGACAAGATATGGTGCCAATATTTTTTAAAGTACTAATTTAGTTGTGATATATTCAAGTGTTGATTTAGTACTTTGTTAGTACTAAATTAGTACTACAATGTAGTGCATTAGTACTAATGTAGTACTACAAAATCAACATATCAGCATTAGTACTGATCAACATATAACCATATCAAAAATCAATACTATGTTAGTATCAATACTATATTATCATTAACACTAATCACTAGTACTACATCAATAGGATTTTAGTACTTCAAGTTCTGTTCATTTATCTTATTGAATCAAGAGTGATCAATACAATAATAGTAGTTATTAGCTTGAGTTTTGGTACTTGTTTTGTGTTCATTTAGTAGGTTTTATAAACACATTGACAAACATTTATCATGTGTTTATCAATATGGCCCCTTGAGGGGTCCCCTTTAGGGGCAAGGGCCATATTGACAAACATTTATCATGCATTTATAAATATGGCCCTGCCCCTAAAGAGAACCCCTCAAGGGCCATATTGACAAACACATTGACAAACATTGCAGAACTTTTATCTTCATTTTTTGTCAAAATGTTTTTGTGTAAGAAAAAAAAAGATTTTGTGCCTCAATTAAGATGAAGGATATGACAAGTTCTTGGGTGCTTGCAATGCTACTTGGATTGTTCCTCTTACTTAACTTATGAAGTCACTGTACTACCTTAATGGTTCCTCTTTGCACCCTTGACTATAACCAATTGTTTTAGTAGAAGTCCCCTCCTTTTCTCTCTCCTTTTTTGGTTTCTTCAATCTATAGTCCAAAATGACAAGCAAAACAACAAGGCACACTCTAAAGGAAATAAAAATTTGCATACAACCTCACCATTCTAAGAAACAGTTTGGTAGTAGCTAAGCACAACCCACATAACACCTAAAGCGTGTTGCAAACAAAACACAAAATCTTTACAACCCTTGTCCAATGCTTTCACCAAAATAAAAATTCATAGTACTCAATACTGCAACACTAATATATAAACAAGAAAAGGTGTACTTGATACTATAATACTATTATAAAAAGATTGCAGGGAGAGGGAGAAGAGAGAGAGAGAGAGAGAGAGAGAGAGAGAGAGAGAGAGAGAGAGGAAAAAACATGAATAAATGAAATTCATTCTTTATATATAATTGGTGACCTAGGGTTATTACACCATGTAGTAATATATACATGTTGGAAAGGTCACCTCTCCATCTATAAGCCCCCAAATTAGGAGAGCATGGGGGAGGGAGACCTAGGGCAAGGTATGGCTAGAGAGAGAGGGCAATAGATGGCACAACAAAGGTGCTTGCATGATGGGACAAGTGGCAAGGGTAGTGGGTAGGGTCATAGCTTGCAAATAGGTCCTGGACATGGTGACACATGGCGAGTGACATCAGCAAGGGTACAACCATTGTACGGATCAATACGGGCTACTGCAGGGTAGTGTACACAAAGTGTGCAAGGTGTGCTAGGGTTTGGACAAGGGTTGAGCAGAGGTAGATCAGTAGCAGCATGGAGCCACAATATTATAGTAGGTGATGGGCAGGTCTATGGCCTACAAATAGGGCTGGCAGGTGGTAGGGTAAGCAGTCCAAAGGGGCTAAGCCCTGCATGAATCAAAGGGCCAAAAAAGGGCTAGATAGGTAGCCAACTAGCCAACCATCTGGTCAGTTGGTTAGGGCTGCTACTACAAACCAGCCAGTTGGCCCAATTAGGGTTGGCTGGTCGGTTGGTTTTGGAGGGCCTTGTGCCCTATATAAGGAGGGACTTTGTGCCCTCATATCTGATCATCAGGAGTAGCCCTCTTATAGCAGATAGAAGTAGCAAGAAGGCTAAAGTTGGGCCTATCCACAGGAGCTGAAGTGACCTTGAAGGAGCTACAGACTGAGCTGGATAGGTGGCTAGTTTCCAGACAACAAGGTGGAGAAGATCTTTGGATGCGGAAAGTCTACTTACGCGATGATTTTTTCAAGTTAGTTTCGTTAAGAAGCTAAACTCTTCTATTGGCATCGAAAGTTTGAATGCCCTAATAAAAATAAATGTTTGAAACATTCACCAAGATTTGAAACTTTAATGCAAGAAAATTTAAAGTTTCGTAAGGAATTACATTTTTTCATTCAAAATTCAAAAGAAAAAATATAAAAAAATTCTACATTCTACCAGTATTGTGAAACTAAAAAAATGAGCTTGAAAACTTTCGCCAAGATTTTATATTAATATGTAAGCATAGCTTCTATAAAAACATCCGTGTCAAGGTAGAGCAGGCGGCGGGCCCGAATCTAGAGATAGCCAACAGTCAGATAGGAGGAGTACCTAGTGGTAAGATCAGAGGACCACAACATTGGTGGGACTCTGGATCTATCTTTTTTGTATTGTGTCCATATCTTTGGATGGAACTATATTATTTTGGTGGTTTCTCTATCTGGTTGGTTCATTATCTATTGATGAGTCTGCACATGTATTCTATGCACATGAGTTTAAGAAGTTTGTGATTCCACACCCCACACCACACTGTGTGAGCTCCTGGGCAATTCTATCAGTCTTCCACCATGTGTACCCTCTGTTTGCTGATTTCTAACATGGTGTCAGAGCCTAAGTAGGAGGCTCATAGGTGTGGGATCCTAAAGGCAAGGACCTTACTGAAGGAAGACCCTGATTTAGAAGGTCTTGGGAATTGACTTCCACAACTATAGGATAGTGCACTTGTGAGAAGGAGGGTGACTCAGGTTCAGTTAGGTGCATAAGGAGTTCTAGTCCATTGAAGGTTGAGTTTGATTAACTTTGCTGTGTGGTATAGTAGGAGAGAGGTCGACCTCTTCAACTCCTTCTCTCCCTTCCTCCGTCCCCATATTTCTTTCTTTCACTATCCCTAACTCTGGAGAGTTTGGGAAACTGGATGGGTCAAATTACCCAATCTAGAAGGTGAAGATTTGGAGACATTTAGTGGTTCAAAAGCTATGGAAATTAACAATAGGAGTGGAGGTGAAGCCGGAGAACATGGTGGACAGACTAGGGAATATACTCATGGCAGTAGATGGAGAGGAGCTCGAAGCTTGGAAAGACAGAGATGCCCATGCCCTGGCATTGATCATAGGTACTACGGAGAACTCTGAGCTTCCTTACATCGAGACGGCTGAGATGTCAATAGAGGTGTGGGTCACTCTGAAGGATTTGTCCAAGATAGACAACACATCCCAGATCTTGCTTCTTCAGTAGTAGCTCTACAACCTAGATATGGATGAGGGAGATTCAATACATGAACACTTAACAAAGGTCAAGGTGGTGAGGGATCAACTAGCATCAGTTGGTCAAAAGGTGGACTCATGCCATTTGGCCTTGATGGTACTAAGGAGGCTACCTTAGAGTTTCAAAAGCTTTGTTATGATTGTGACAGCAGGATACAGGAAAAAACCTCTAACTTTTGAGGAGTTGGGTCCATTACTTCAATAGGAGGAAGCTAGGAGAAGCTCTATAACAATGATAAAGACAACAAGGAATTGTTGGGGCAAAGGACTATGCTGGCAAAGAAAAGGGCAAGCCTAAAGGTGGCAAGTCCAAGTGTGATGATGAGGACACTTCCAAGAGGAAGCAGAAGAAGAAGTGCTTCTATTGTGACATGCCATGACATTTTGCGAAGGACTGTAGAAAGAAGAAGGTGGATTAGAAAAACAAAAGGAAGGAGTCTGCTGACTTAGATTCAGAGGGTGATACAAAGGCCAAAAGCAAATGTGGTAATGGAAGTGTTGTTCCTAGTAACATCTGTGTGTGTTACCGAGATCAAATATGTTGACCTGAGATGTGGGTTGATTAGAGACCTTTGTGACGGTGATGGACAACATGGAGTGCTTGGTATCTTTTAGGTGCGTGGCTGTTGACACACTAACACAAGGGTGGATTCCATGGAGTGCCTTGGGGTCTCTTGTTCAAATGGATGCTGTATTTCAGAAGGGGATAATACATGATTACACAAGCTATTAGTGGGTGCATTGATGAGGTGCATGGTTTGCTTTTAAAGCAAGCACACAAGTAGTGCTGCAATGATCTGGTATGTACTTGATGTTCTTCATTCGAGCCTTTATAGCATGATGTGGAGAGACTTTGCTCTTCATTTGTCTTACATAATGTGAGATTGGAAGGAGTTGGCCTTCTTCGAAGGCAAAAGGTGAAGTGTCAGTGCTTCTTAAAATCTCGGACACAGATTACTGGAAGGTGATGGACAAGGTGTACTGAAGCCATAAGAGTACCTTATTGAGAGCTCAATGAGAGTTCATGGTCCAGGTTATCTAGAGATATTCATTTGTTGCGGACCTTGCCAAAGGAAGCATGGATTGAGACAGACCCTTAGAGCATGGCACCTAGAAGACTTTAGGCTATTCACTCATTATGAGGGGAACAACTGGAAGATCATGGTAGCTGGATTGCTCAAGTTCAAAGGAGGAAACATGACTAAAAGTGGTGGTGCTAGGAGGTGTTACCAAAGATGGAACTGTATATACCAGGATGGTGTGCAAAAGCAAAACTAGACTTGGTGGAGCAAGAGCCACTCGATCAAAAGCCAGGAAAAGATTTTGACATTAGAATGTCTAGAGGCCAATGACCAGGGAGTTACTAGAGCATTGTCATCAATTTGTTGGCATTGGGCCAAGATGTGTTGGTGAGAGGGGTTTTGAAAAGTTCATTTCCCCATCTGTAAGCCCCCAAATGAGGAGAGCATGGGGGAGGGAGACTTAGGGCAAGGTATGCCCAAAGAGAGAGGGCAACAGATGGCACAACAAAGGTGCCTACATGACGAGCCAAGTGGTGAGGGTAGCGGGTAGGGTTATAGCCTCTACAAACAGACCCTGGACATGGTGACACATGGTGAGTGACATTAACAAGGGTAAAACCACTGTACAGATCAGTATGGGATACTACTACAAGGAAGTGTATGGAAGGTGTGCAAGGTGCGCCACGGTTTCGACGGTAGATCAATAGCAGCATGGAGTTGCAATATTGCAGAGCAGTAGGAATTGGGCAGGTTTATGGCCTACAAATAAGGCTAGTAGGTGGTGGGGTAAGAAGTCCAAAGGGGCTGGGCCCTACATAGAACAAAGGGCTAGCAAAGGCCCTAAATAGGATTGGATAGGCAGCCAACCAGCCAACCATTTGATCAGTTGGTTAGGGCTACTACAGAAGACCATCCAGTCAGCCCAATTAGGGCTAGCTGGTTGGTTGGTTCTGGAGGGCCTTGTGCCCTATATAAGGAGGGCCTTTGTGCCCTCATATTTGATCATCAGGAGTAGACCTCTGACACCAGACAGGAGTAGCAAGAAGGCTAACTTGAGCCTATCCATAGGAGGTGAAGGTTACCCTAAAGAAGCTATAGATTGAGCTTGAGTGGCATCCCACCTAGGTTGGTTTCTAGATAGCAATATGGAGAGGATCTTTGGATGTGGAAAGTCTACTTACGTGTGCGGTGGAGCAAGAGGGCTTGAGTCTAGAGATAGCTAGCAGGTAGGAGGAGTACCGAGTGGTAAGATCAGAGGACCACACCATTGGTGGGACTCTAGATCTATCGTTTGTATTGTGTCCATAGCTTTGGATGGAAATATATTACTTTGGTTTCTCTATCTAGTTGGTTCATTGTTTATTGATGAGTCTACACATCTATTCTATGCAAATAAGTTTAAGAAGTTTGTGATTCCACATGCCACACCACACTATGTGAGCTCCTGGGCAATTCTATCAGTATTCTGCTGTGCGTACCCTCTGTTGGGTGATTTCTAACACTACATGTACAAGCACTCGTCAAGTCCCATATAATGGGGGATAGTGTTTAGCAAATAGCTTTAGTATAAGAATTTCTATCAACATGTCTATTGAGACCTCCGAGATTCTCTAGATCACATCCTGCCAATTTGTAGGCGCACTGTATCAGTTAGCATAAATCTGATAATATTTTCAGCATGAGTCATTTCACCATAGCTTCTAGAAAATTCTCCAATAAATAGCCAAAATGGGTGATTACCAGAATCATATGCTATGGTATCGATGGCATTGCCCTCACAAGGAAACCTTAAAATAAACTCTACTTGAGTTCTTTTGAAATATTACTAATATATAGGACTACATTCTTGCCAATATAGTACATACACCATAGTGTAATTTTGCCCTATGGAGCATACACTTGACTAGGTGTGCATAATTTTCGTACAACATCCAAGGCCCCTTTAACCATTGACTACTATCATTATTAAATTCAAGATTGTGGATTTTGGCATTTGCAAGTCTTTGCTCATGAATTAGAGGACATAAAAAATACTAGTGCAATCTATCGTGATGATTTTACTATGTGGTTTTACGTCTAAATTCTCAAATAATATTTGGTATTTATTTACAATTCAAATATATAGTATTTGCGTATATATAGGGGTAAGAGGCACTTTCAATTTTCACTTTTCTTGAGCAATAGCTCTTATAATCTTACAACTATGTACTCTCTCAATTGCCTAATGACCATCCTAGTCTTTAAGTACATCATCCATGTATCTAGCAAAAGCTACATTCCACAAATTCATCTCATGGACTTTGTTTGTTGATAGGGAAGATGGGCCTTTTCTCATGTTTGACAAGATCCTAGGTGTCCTAGGTATATATATGAGAGCCAAGGATGAGTTAGAAGACCACATCAAGTACATGCAAGATGTTGTTAAAAGATTTTGTAGATTAACTTTATGATTCTAAAGATGGGTTCCCATTTGATCACCTCAAGTTCCTATCCAATGTGGGGAAATCAAGTATGGGAAGTGCGCCTGGGTCATTTTTGTGAAGTGATAGTTAATTAACCATTCTCATCACATTCCATGCAATTACATGATGTTTTCCACATTGCATTTAGTGTTTTATATTCAAAATTTTTGACAAATCTAGAAGGAATCTAACTATGGCGCATGAGGGATAGTCCACTGGGCTAGCATGTTTTGTTTGAAAACACTACAATTGATGAAGCTATAATCAAAGGAGAGTACACAAATAATTTTTTGTATAGCATGGTAGAGATGGCATAGAGGTGGTTCAATCAATTCCCAATATTAAGGATACTTCTCAAATTAATACCATATGTTAGAATCTTTTCTAAGGTGATTCTGACAAGAGGTCAATGAGGAGGACATCCATACCAAGCTCAATGACTTGAAACAAAAAAAGGGAGAGGAAATACAAGATTTGTTTCTATGTATAAGAGCCCTGATCAATGAGCTATGCACCTTGCTGGATGACAAGATGACATGTAGTTAGCTATTCAATCGTACACATATGGTCTCTGTTCACTAGAGATAGTGAGCCCCACATGGCTTATGAAGAACTCCTTGACCAAGCTATTGCTCTTGAGAAGAGTGGGATACTCAAAAACAAGTAGAAGAAGAAGACTGAGGACAGCAAGGAAGAGGATAGAGCTCTTGACTCCAACATACCAATGGGTATCTGAGGTAGCCTCGGAGTCAGTGAGAGAAATAGTGTGACAAATGCTTGCACCACAGACACACCAAGGTAGAATGCCACACTAAGACTATGATGCTTGTGCTAAATACAAATATGACAATAGACCATCATGACCAAAGTAGGGAAGAGGAAGAGGCTATATACCTAGAGGTCAAGGAGACCAAGGTCCACATTGACCAGGGCACATAGCAAAATAGTACTCTTGTAGAAAAGATGGCCATGTGAAAATAGAGTGCAAGTTTATGGTAGGAATGCATCAAGATCCTCAAAAGCAATTTTAAATGCAAGGAGGTAGGATCTAGAATTTTGAGAACCCTGATGGAGGTCCTTGAAACCACCAAGGTAGACGTACTAACCTAATCAAAGTGTTCAAAGAGTGCGCGTTGAGGTTTCCCAAAGATGTGGTGGCTTTGGTGTTGGGCTTTGCAAAAATTTCTATTTCAAGGAGCAAAATAAGATCCAGACCATGCATTGGTATTCTAGCTAGGTAACAACTTTTGTGCACATAACATACATGTGCAATGAAAATGACATCAAGAATACATTTTAATTCTTGATTTTTGATGAGAAGGTGCATGACATTGCCATGGTCGAGCATTGTTTTATGCTAAACCACAGGTGGTTGACAATTCAAGGGTTGGAGCTTACCAAGCATTGGATATGGTGGTAAAAGGAGAGCTTTCTATTTTGTTTCTAGAATCTGGGGGTTGGGAGATTTACAAATGACATGGAATTCCTATAGATCTAGGCATGGCATAGGCAAGGACAATGGAGCTGGGTTATTGTGAAGAGAGCATTAACACATGAACAACGAAACAAAAAATGGAGCAACCTTGAAATGTGTAGTAGATGTTGTGGATTTCTTGTGGATTAAGAGGTCTCATGGGGCTCAAGCTGTGGATATGCCTCCAAGGGAAGGAATGTAGCAAAAATATTTTGAGAGGATAAGGAAGGACATGTTGATAGATCTTGACAATGGTACTATAAATCTATGCTAGAGATACAATCCTTGCACTATGTAAGAAGGTAAATGAATGGCGATGTGGACACAAAGCCTATGTCCTAGACAAAGATTGGGGCAAGTGGTGTTGTTGGGTATAGATTGTAAATTTAGATTGATTCATCAACTTATGAATGTCTTGCTATAAGTTGTAATTAAAATTTTAAAAGGAACCAAAATGGATCTCTCTCTCTCTCTCTCCGCATGGGCAAGAAACTAGTATGCTTTAGCATCTCTCTCTCTCTCTCACACACACACACACACACACACATGAATACTTCCCTAACTATGAATTATTCTTTTATGTACCCTCGTGAAATCTTCCATTTACACTTTCTTTTTAACCACCCCACATACCAAGCCAATTAATTGTCCCATACCTCCTCTAATCCCTTCTTAACCCATGCATTCATTTGATCCTTACTCCACTTGTGACTTAAACTTCACTTGTAGCTAAATCATTTTTTAAATTTATCTAAGAATCCATATGGTTGTCTATATTCCTAGGTAAAGCGATAACAAGCCGAGGAAAATAGGAATTATCTATCTACCCAAAGGTAACTATGATGTTCTAACACCTAGTTTGTTTGGATGGTGGTAGGTAAGTGGACCCCGACCTTGGAACCTGGACTACCTGAGGATTCGACATCTTTTTTTAATATTATGTTTGTCAAACTCAATATTATTAAAAATTATCAATTTGATCAAAATTTTTGCAAACTCTAGTTGCATTTTTCAACTTAGATGTCTCAAACATTTTTTCCTTATATGTTTTCATTTTTAAACTTTTTATCCAATTCATGGAATTAAATGTATGGCTCAATTATTGATGGGACTTTTTAATTTAAACACCCACACACACACACTTTTTTTTTGGTGTGGACACACACACACACACACACACACACACACACACACACACACACACACACATTTTGTACACTCTTACACACATTTATGTATGCACATACACACACATAACCCCATAAACTCTTACACACGTATGAAATACACACACACTTTTTTTTTTGGTAAAATCCATTGTATTTCATTTGCTGCTTGTTTTTGAAATACACACACACACACACACACACACACATACATTAATTCATCTTAATAGTTTATCTTATTTTTAGACACAAACCCCCTCCCCCTACCTTCCCTATATTCATTTATGATTTACACTTTCCCCCAACCTCCCTTTTTATTGTTCATTATGATGTAATTCTTTATTGTTCATATGTATGAAATTTTTTATTATGCTTTATTGTTCATTGTTATGGCATTTTTTAGTTAGCATCTTATTTCTTCTTTTGGTTTTATAATAATAACCCTTGTTTAGGTTGTTCCCCCCTCTATCTACACCCTCTAGTTTTCCAATAGTTATTGGTAATATATATATATATATATATATACATATAGAGAGAGAGAGAGAGAGAGAGAGAGAGAGAGAGCTTATATATATATATATATAAGCTCTCTCTCTCTCTCTCTATATATATATATATATATATATATATATAGAGAGAGAGAGAGAGAGAGAGAGAGAGAGAGAGAGAGCTTATACACTTACTATTCATCTTCCTAAGCTTTAGCACTAGATAATCACCCCCCTTTTGCCCCTCGCAATCCCCGCACACACACACTTTTTCACTTATATAATTATATAATTATTTAGACACTTTTTTCACTTGATTTAAAAATTATAAGTGGTGGCATTTCTAATTGAATTCAATGTAATGGATGTATATCCTCTGCAAGCCTATTAATCGAGATATTTCAATGTTTAATTTGTTTACTCCCCTCCAAACCCCCACCCCCCTTATGAATTTATTGAAAATTTCACATGTGTATACTATTAGCTTTCCCTTGTTAAAATTATTGTTTCTATGGTTACTCTCATATATAGAATATACATATATAAGTTTTTGTCTTGATCTTTAGTATAAGCGATAACAAGCTGGGGTGCATAGGCATTACCTGCCTTCCCTCACAAATCTATGTTGTCCTAACACCTAGGTTTGTTTGGATGGTGATAGGTTAGTGGACCCTAAGCTTGGAGCTTGGACTACCTGATGGATTATTCGACACTTTTGTACCAATTGTACACATATTTTATGAACACCCATAAAATGAGAAATTTCTTATCTACCCTTATTTGAGCATTGTGTGCTGTGTTGTAAAAAGTTTTTATTTTTAAAAAAACTTACACACCCCCAAAACATGTTAAACCTTTGGCCGGGTTAACCATGTGTCATGTTGCTAACCCTTGGCTACGTTAGCGACATGGCACATGCCATGTGCCATGTTGCTCGTGAAACTCTTATCAAGTTGTACAAGAATGAGGTTCTTGTACACCTTTGCTTCAGGAATGACTTATCCCTTCCACATTTCAATTTTTGTTAGAATTGTCATAACTACGCAATCTACACACACACACACTCTCTCTCTCTCTCTCTCTCTCTCTCTTCCACTTTCTTTGACACATTGTCACTTTTGTGCCACAACAAATGTTCACTCCTCCTTGTAAATTATTAAAATTCCCCTGCACCTTGTTTCACCCCCTCCCCCCTTCTCTCTCTTATTATTCCACTCGTATTAAGCACTATAACTTATAATAATTATAAGCATATTTAATTAGGTCCTCTTGACACATACACTTTTGTATGTGTTATATTTCTACTTACTATAATACTCTCTTGATAAGATCAATTAGGTGGTTTGTTTAAATTGCATATAGAGCTAATAGAGACTTATTTTGGTGGCCCATTTATGGTTCTTATAGAGCTAATAGACACTTATTTTGGTAGTCCCCCCCCCCCCCCCAAAAAAAAGAAAAAACTACATTATCTGTGGAGCCTTGTTGCTGCCATCCACCGACTTACAAGTAATAATGCCCCCCCCTCCCCCCCAATTGCACCATTATCTTGCAACCCTTTTTGTTGCTATCCACTATCATGCAAGTAATGATTAGCACCCCAATTGCACCATTTCCACAACCCGCTTTGCTGTTATCATCTTCCTTACAAGTTATGGCTTGCTTGGCTACTTGTGAGACTTCCTGGCTGTTTTGTGCATTATCACAATTTAGTGTGATGGATGGCATCTGTCTGGTTGGACCTCGTCACTCTTTGCCATCTTTCAAGCTCTCCTCTTAAGTGATCTCCTTGCCCTCCCTTTCATACTTATGCTACACAAATAATCCTGTTGAAGCTCACACGGCCCTCGCTTGTTGTTACAAATGAGGCGTACATGTTATAATTTTGCAAAGAAAGTCTACAAAGTAATGGAAAATCTGCCAAAGTAATGCACTACAAAATGGCAAAAGTGCCAAACTCCAAAATGGCAAATCCGTTGAAGTAACACACTAATGTGTTACAAAATGGCGAAAGTGCCAAATTCCAAAATGGCAAATCTGTCAAAGTAATGTGCTACAAAATGGGAAAAATGCCGAACTCCAAAATGACAAATCTGCCAAAGTAATGCGCTACAAAGGGGCAGAAGTGCAAAAATACTAAATGACTAAATGTCCTATCCTACTATTGCTCCTCCTTGTCCTCCTGACCCTCCTTGCCCTTGGTCTTTTTGCATGTGCTTGATACCTCACCCTTGTCTTCTATAAGCTTGCACAACTGCTTCTTCTTCAAATCCAGTCTCTAAGGTTGAATCTCTGCTTGGATCTCCGAATGGGTCGAACGTACCTCCCTAAGAATGAAATAAGTTAGAAAAACTAAAAGTGTCGATTGTAAGACAACGGTGATAGTCAAATGATAAAGATGAGGAACAGTCACCTGATGCACCGCCACCCTTTCCCAATTGATGTTGACTCCTTCTTTCTCCTTCTCATAAAACCAAGGCTTGGCTCCAATCCTAGACGCCCTTCTGTACTCCTCATTGTCTCGAGGTCTTCCAATCATAGATTCCTGTGGTATCTAATTCAATTAGTCAGATATGAATGATAAAACGTTTGAATGACTGAACATATTAGATATATAGTAGAAGGTAAATATATACCTATCACCCATGCCCCGTTGCCTAGTCTACCACCGCTCCTGAGGTGCGAAGGATCTATGATCCCTAGACATATCCTCACCACCCTCTATTGAGCCTCAAACACATTTGGATTCTCTGCGTGCTCCTTCTTTGCCCACCTTGGCTTGTGCTTACCCTCCTTAACAGCTAGCCCGTATCCATGGGACTTAAGGAGCTCCCCCAAGCATGTGATCGTGGCATTTTTATCAAACTCATATCCTCTAGGGTTGGGAAATTCTCTTGAGGGCATCTATGATGGCCTCCTTAGCTCTATTGTCCTATTGTTTCCAAGGTTTGAATACATCCTTGGGGAAGTGGGTGCTCATCAATTGTGGGGGTTAAAGGTCACTGTGCCTTTACCCCGGTTATGTACAATACTCAAACACATATATAAATGAATGAAAAAGAAGATTAGGGTGTTTTGCACCGACTAAAACTTGTGTCGCTCTATGTTTCTCTCTCTCCCTCTTCCATTCTTGCTTCCGTTGAGAGCACTCTCAACTGGTATCAGAGCCTAGGTGATCTAGCTGAGTGTATGTGAATGCGTGGAGGCTCAACAACTTTGTGGGAGGAAGGAGAAGCTCTGTGGGAAGCTTTGTGGGTGACTTTACTTGCATCCGAGTGTGCAGAGACCTTGGAGGAACCTTTGGAAAAGTCACTTTGGCTTTGCAAAGTGGTTTTGAAAGCCTATTAAGTGTTTTCAAAGAAAAAGTCGTTTTTTGAGCTTTTCCCTAATCCGTTCGATGACAAGGACTCCGTATTGACTTGTAAAGGCAACTATTGCTTGCTTTTGGTGTCCACTTCACTTCACGAGCTTGGAAACACCTTCATTCTTGAATCTAGGATCATTTCATTGGATTTCTGACTCACTGTGTCAATTTCTACGTTTTTGTGCCTGGGTGTTGAAACTCAAGTTTAAAGTAACCATTTGCAGATCTGTCAGTTTTGATGGACTCAGGAGGTCCTAAAACTTCTATGTTGCTCATCATTCGCACTCCGGTGGAGTTTACAAATAGTTCTGTTTCCAAAAATGTTTTTCAATCCGTGTGTTGGACCCAGTGATTGAGACAACAGTTTCCAAAACCGTCTGTCCCATTGCGTTTCAGATGCCCAAAGACCCCTACCTATCAATTCTTATGCGATTTGGTAGAGGATTTTTAGAGTTATAGATCTATGTGTATTCGATTTCTTCTCTCTGTTATGCAATTTTCATTCTAAGGTTTTGAAACCTTAGATTTATGCCACATGGTAGTGGATAAGCATTGACTCCCATTTCTCACTCATCGGTTGGGATTTTGGAGTTCTGACAGAAGAGAGATATTTGAAGATTTTCTTGTTGAGTCTGATTATCCAATGGTGCCCATGTTTTGAGGCATCTCAGGTTCTATTTTCAGTAGTGGTCATTACCGTGGGACTATGATTTCCTCATGATTTCTTGAGCATACCTTATGCAGATCACTCTGGTTACAGTTTGAGCTGTGCGCTCATTCGTGGTGTGCATTGGGTTGCAGTGGATGATTTATAGGCCATTTGGATGCGCTGATAGGCCCAAATTGCCTTGTGGGATGCTATTTTTATGGACGCTTTGCACATGGATGCTATTTTATGCTGAGGGACAGCTTTGACACATTGCAGGTGATGCACTGATAGTGCTATGCTCTCTTGGATGAGATATTATTAATAAATATGCCAGTGGATGGTGTTTATGCTTGAGTCATTTGGCACTTATCGGCATTTTGGATTGCCATTGCAGTTGGCATTTTCTTTTGGGCCAGATTTGCTCATTTGGATGCATAGTATATGCACATGAGTCAGATGCTTTGAGACATGAGTTTTGGTGATATTTCACTCTATTGTGGCATACACATTTGGGTGCACCTGGTATTTGGTGTGATTCTCTTCTGTAGGCACTAGCATTTGGGATTTTTGCTTCATTTGCATCATGGCATCCTCTTCCATGTCTGAAAAGGAGTTTTTTAGCATTAAAAAGTTTGATGGGACAAACTTTTCTTTGTGGAAAGAACAAATAAGGGATGTGCTTATTCAAAAGAAGCAGATTAAACCCTTGGCAAGGATTAAAGCTAAGCCTGCAAATATGTCTGAGGATGATTGGAATGAGTTGGATGCCTTAGCAAAATCTACTATTAGACTTCATCTTGCAGAGTCCGTTTATTTCACAGTAGTAAATGAGCAGACTATGGAAGATTTGTGGAAGAAACTGTGTGCCACTTATGAAAAGGAAACTGCCTCTAATAAAGTTTACCTCATGAAGAGGTTGTTTGAGCTGCAGATGAAGGAAGGGGTCTCCATTGCTTCTCACTTGAATGAATTCAATATTATTTTCAGCCAGCTTCAGGCTCAAAAGATGAATTTTTATGCGGAGACTAAGGCAATATTTCTCTTATGTTCATTGCCATCCTCATGGGGTACCTTCCGTACAGCTGTCAGTAACTCTGCACCTGGTGGAGTACTGAAATTTGATGATGTTGTGGGTATCTTGTTGGCCGAGGAGATTAGATAGAAGTCTATGAATGGCAACAAGCAGGATGCAGCCTTAAATGTGCAAAGGAACAGATCACAGTTCAGGGGGAAGTCCCAAGAAAGAGGGAAGTCTCGTAGCAAATCTAGGGCACGGAACATTGAGTGTTACCACTGTGGCAAGAAGGGCCATATGAAAAAGGATTGCTACAAGCTAAAAAGAGAGCAAAAGGATAAGAAAAAGAATGCAAATTGGGGTGCAAATCAAAAGGAAGAGAGTCCAAGGGAGGACAAAGGAAAAGTGAAGATCGAGGAGATCAATGCAGTCACACATGATAGTGACAATGACGTTCTCTTCATGTCTAGTTTATCTGCAGAGTCGCTTACCACTTCAGATGATGCATATTCCTAGGATTGGATTTTGGATTTTGGTGCTTCATTCCATGTTACTCCCCATAGGGAATGGTTCTCCACTTATGACAATGGAAAGACAGGTTGTGTGCATCTTGGAAATGACTATGCATGTGACATAGTGGGAGTAGGTGACATAAAGTTTTCTTTTGCAAATGGGTCTGCATTTATTTTGAAACATGTGAGACGTGTGCCTAAGTTGACCAAGAGGCTTATTTCAGTGGGTCAGCTAGATGATGGTGGTTTTCACACCACTTTTGGCTTTTAGAGTTGGAAAATTCAGAAGGGCTCTATGCTTTTGGCCAGGGGTGCCAAGTGTGGGACTTTGTATCCCTTACATGTATCAGGGCTATTTGATCATGTTGTTGCAATAACCGAGCAGCAAAGGACTTCTTTGTGGCATTGCAGGTTGGGGCACATGAGCCAAAATGGAATGAAACTCTTATGCTGTTTGGGTTATGTACCACATTTGAGTTTCTTTGATTTTGAATTTTGTGAGCACTGTCTCTATGGGAAGCAGACTAAATCAGCCCATAAAAGAAGGGGAAAGAAAGAGTTTGAAAAGCTTGATTTGGTGCATTCAGACGTATGTGGTCCCATGCTTACACGGTCATTAGGCGGGGCTGAATACTATGTGACATTCATCGATGATGCAACTAGGAAAGTGTGGGCTTATGCTATAGCTCGGAAGAGTGATGTGTTCCAGGTATTTTAGAAATGGCTGGCCTTGGTTGAGAATCAGTCAAGTAGAATGCTTAAATGGTGGAGAGTGTCTCTCTCATGACTTTTAGCATTTCTGTGATACACGTGGGATTAAGAGGGAGCTCACATCTCCTCGTACTTGAGAGCAAAGTCCAATTGCAAAAAAGCTGAACCGTACCATTCAAAAAAGGTTACAATGCATGCTTTCCAATGCAAGTCTTTCTGGTGGTTTTTGGGCTGAGGCAATGAAAACTACAATGCATGTGATCAATAGATCACCTAGTAAGAGTTTGGATGGTAGTATTCCTGAAGAGGCATGGAGTGGCAAGAAACCCTCTTACTCTCATTTTCATATATTTGGGTGTGAGGCATATGCACATGTGCCAAAAGAGCTTCGAAAGAAGCTAGATCCTAAGTCTAGGAAATGCATCTTTCTGGGTTATGGTGAAAGTGGAGAGATGGGCTATCATCTCTGGCATCCAGAAGCAAAGAAGATCATACGCAGCCATGATGTAGTCTTTAATGAAAAGAAGATGCATAAGACACCCATGAGGGATGCGGAAATGAGGATAATCACTTTCCAGGATGTGAATCCACCTGCATATGTTGATAGATAGCAAGCTGTCCATGCACCAAATGTGCAAGAAATGGTACCACCAAGTACTCCCACAGGTATACAATCAAGGGTAGATGATGGATCATCTATTGGTGGAAATGATGAGCCAAATGTGGCTGATATGTAGGTGGGATGGCAAGCTGAAATGCCCTTGAGAAGATCATCTAGAGTGTCTAGGCCGCCTCATAGGTTTGTTGCAGGGGTAGACTATGTGATGCTTACTCATTGCGGGGAGCCTTCTTGCTACAGAGAGGCTATGATGCACGAGGATCAACACAAGTGGGAGTATGCTATGCAATCAGAGATGAGTTCACTTATGAAGAATAAGACTTGGGACTTAGTTTCTTTGCCACATGGAAAGAAAGCATTGCCTACAAAATGAAGGTCACAGGTGATGATGTGCCTAGGTACAAGGCCCGTTTGGTTGCTAAAGGGTTCAAGCAAGAGAAGGGTGTGGACTTTGATGAGATATTCTCTCCAGTTGTGAAGATGACCACACTTAGATGCATGCTTGGACTAGTGGCATCAGAGGATATGGAGCTGTTAGCCCTCTCTACTCTGAAGACTAACTCGAAACGCACTACTGCGACAGATTTACATGCGTAATCGTACTTCAGAACTGCGTATGAAAATACATAGAGTAGAACAGTGATCGACGGAATCATTCATGATAAAACAATAAGGTAGATGCAATAGAATCTCTGTATTACATTTCTCCGAGCAATACAACACTGTACTCTCTGATACATAGCACTGATCCTTGCTCCGATCCTCATCAATGAGCCTCAATTGATCCCCAATGATCGCTCCCTTCTCTCTTATCTAACCGGCACACATAACGCCTTCACGGTTGCCATGACGGTTGCCGTGACGGATGCCGTGCCTATTCAGTTCTCCGCCTAGTCCTAGAACTTCCGTCTTTTCATTTCCCACTATAAACTAGAGACAACGTATGAATGATAATAATCTAAGGACTAATGATCTAAGGACTCCCCCCCTAGTTCCTCTTTGCTGTTGCTGCTTTTGCCCCTAACACTTGGCACTCCCGGTGAATCGGATTCCGGATCCGCATCCGAACCCACTGGTTCTCCGCTACGGTTCATCCTCGACGTCGCCACCGTCATTGTCCACCGCCGCCGCTGCTGCTGCTGCCGCCGAAACTGCTGGAACTGCTGGAACCGCCGGCACCGGTACTTGTACTGCCGGAGCCGCTCGCGCCGGTCGAAGTAAAGGTAGCTGCTGCGGGTTGAGAGCATGGGCATCCACAAAAATTTGGAGCTGTCCATAGAAAGGTGGTGCCGCCGCCCCCGCCTGCTGAGCTACTGCCGCCATCCGATGAATATAGCGGCATGCTGTCCGCAGGTCGACCAACAGAGCTGCTCTCTCAACATGACTCATTCTCCGCAGCTGTTGTAGCTCCTCTTCATGCAGTCGGGTCTTCTCAGATAAAGCGAGTTCGAGATCGGTGACCCGCATAGTGCGATCTGCTTTCTTCGCCACATTATCCAGTCGTTTCATTACCCGCCCCAATTCCTTGGTTTGGGCACCTGTTGATTGTTCTGGCGTAGTAGCTCTGAGCTGCAGCAAATCGGCCATGAGGCTCTTCACCTCAACTTCATGTTGCTGGTGCTCTTCTTTCCGGGCGAGCTTGAGTGCCAACAGCTGAGATCTGGCATCGTCACACTGCTGTTGCACCACCGCGACGTGTTCTTTCAGCTGCAAAAAGTGCCTGTCGTCCAAGGATTCCCCGTCCGCTGGCTCCGGAAAAGCTGCCACAAAAGCGGCTGCTGCGTCTGCTTGGGGTCGTGGCTTTATTGCGATCTCGGGTCGTTTGCCTCTGGCCTTCGCTCTTCGGAGGGCTTCTTCCAGTTCGGCGATCCGTTTGAGATAGCCTTCGGCAGAATCCACCGGTCCCGCCGCTGTCTGCTTCCCGAGAGTATTTGCCGATGTAGAACTTCCACCCTCCGGTTGTGCCGCAGTTTCCGTCACCGGTAGTGGTGGTAAAAAGGCTGTTCCTGTGCCCCCTCCCGCCGGATCATCCTCATCCCTCCGGGCCAACCGTCGGTCGAGAGGCCTGCAAGCCCGCTCCAGCTCGACTCGCAATTGATGTTGATGATCAAGAAAAATACCCTGCATCTCTGCGACGAAGGCTTCCGATAAATCCAACAAAAGTGCCTCGTCCAGCATGCGTGTAGAGCTAGAGGGTTGCCGGTACGCCATCACTTCCGCTTCCAACAACTGCACCCTGGCGGTCGCAGTTGTAGCCTTCTCCGTCAATTGTTCCGTCAGCCGCAGGTGTTCTTGAGTTTGGGCGACAATCGCCGTCCTTGCTTCCTCCATATCCTGCTGTCGCCGTGCATCCACCTGTTGGAGTCGGACCAACTGCTCCTGCAGCTGTTGATTGCGTTCGAGCAGCCTGGCATTTTCCTGGCGCAACCTCGCCTCATTCTCCTCCAGCTGCCCCTTCTGAAAACATTGGAGCAAGCGCTCCGCCAACCGTCGTGCCGTGACCAGATCATAGGTCTCCACCGGCGGAGATAGCTGCAGCTCACCACTCCCCCTTGGGACTACACGGGCTTCCTCCTGACCTGCCTGTCTCCCCGAACTGTCCTCCCGAGTGTGGACTGAGCTTTCCCCTTGCAAGGCCTCCGCAATAAACTTGTAGCATATCTTCGTCGAAGCATCCAGCTTCTTCATGTTGTACTCCCCCTTGCAACCTGCGCCGAGAGCTGCCTCCATGGCACTGCTGGTAAGCTTCGTGACTTTGCATGGACCATCCACCGGCAAGTGCAAACGGGCCGCTACCAGCTCCTTGCACAAGGTGAAAGTCTTGCCATACACCACGACCTTGCGCCCGCGTGCAAGCTGCGCCAAGATATCTTGCGCCAATGGATGAACTGGTGTCGTAGCCCATGGCAAACCCGCGAACTCCACCAGACGAGCTCGTGTCAGCCAAGACTGCACAGCCTCATCCCCAACAGGTAACGGATTGATCAGATGGAAGACCACCATAGCGGCGAGAAGCTGGGATGCGAGAGAGAAGAGTTCTGGAAAACAAAGAGTTGGAAATAAGCCCCCTTGTGCTTCCAAAGTGCCTTTTGGATGCCCTGGTGAACTCCTTGTTTGCATGCAACGATCAAGTGTCCCATCATCTTGATAAAAGCCGCACTTCGAAGATTCAGTAGATTGCATGGCAGCGTCCGCGCTCCGCAACACGAAGCTTTGCTCCCACCGTTTCTCGGAATAAAGTGAGTGATACCACACGTGCGTACTAATAGCCCCCATCATCGGTTTCTCCACCGAAATGGCTATAAATGCAGTTGAAATGATCATCACAGGTGGTTTCTCCGGAAATGGGTAAGGTGGCATGGGCCCTGTATATGGTCGGAGACGAAATCCATTTACCGGCTTCTGCAACAGCTCCCCCTGTAGTGTTCCTAATCGGAACGTGCCATCACCATAACGGTCCACCACCCAATACGGACCTCCCCACCGTAACTTCAGCTTACCCGGATGCGGACCCATCCGAGTGTTAAACAATATCACGGCATCCCTCCGTTTGAAGGTCTTCTTCTTTGAATGACGGTCCACCCAGACCTTCCGTCTGTCCTGGACTACCTGTGCAAGATACGCACTGTAGAACCGCTCCTCACCCAGCCGATCCAGCTGTTCAATCCTCCGGTCTACGGACTCGTCCCAGCCCAATTTCTCTGCCGCTGCAATCCGCAGACTCGGTACTAGGAATTCCATGGGGACCACTGCTTCAACTCCGTAAACCAACTTGAATGGCGTGAACCCCGTCGCAACCTTATAGGAAGTCCGGAACACCCATAATGCGGAGTAAAGTTTTTCATCCCAATCTGTCCGATTTTCATTGACCAGCTTTTTCAGAATGACTAGCAACACCTTATTCGAGGACTCCGCCTGTCCGTTTGCCTGAGGGTAATACACTGTGGACTTCTTATGAATGATTAGGTGCCGGGTAACCAGTTCCCGTAACACCGCATTAAGGAAATGCCCACCTTGATCCGTGACAAGCTCAACCGGACATCCGTACCGTGTCATAATGGCTTCATAAAGGAATCTGGCCACAGCCTTTGCCGAATTATCCTTCAGTGCTCTGGCCTCCACCCATTTGGTACAGTAATCCGTCGCCACCAGGTATACCGGTTACCGGTCCTCCTCGCCGGCGGCGAAAACGGACCTACAAAGTCCAGCCCCCACTTCATGAACGGTTCGAGGGCCAGTATGGGATTATGCGGCATCCGGTCCCGACCTGATGGCTGGCCCAACCTCTGGCACACATCGCATCTTTTGACGAACCTATGCGCATCCCCCATTAATGTTGGCCACCACAGACCTCCTTGGAGTACCTTCCGTCCGGTTACTTCTCCTGCGAAGTGTCCACCGCTGATTCCTTGGTGAGCCTCTTCCAGGATGACCTCCTGCTCATGTGGGTACACACACCGTCGCAACACACCATCTAGCCCCTGCTTATACAATTGGTCAGCGATGATCCGGAAGTCTCTGCTCTTGAGCGCGAGCCGTTTCCGCTGGTCTCGCGACATTCCGTCGCGCATCTGGCCCGTGTCGACAAAGTGAAACATGTCGTCGTACCACGTCTTTGGAGCTGCCGGGACCACCGCCTCCAGTTCGAACAGCTGGGCATCCGGAAAATCGTCTTCCACACCCATCGGGTCTTCGCCAGATTCCAACCGCGAAAGGTAATCCGCTACGGCATGTGTACTTCCTGGTCGATGGACCACCGTGAAGTCGAACTCCTGTAAAAGCAGCATCCACCGGGCCAACTTTCCAGTGAGCTCGGGCTTGTGTACCAAATACAACAAGGCGGAATGATCCACATGAAACGTGAACCGATTCCCCAACAGGTAGTGACGAAACTTTGTTACGGAATAAATCATCCCCAATGCTTCCCGCTCCGTCGTAGAGTAATTCCGTTCGGCTTTTGACAACCTGCGACTTGCATAATACACCGGTCGGAACCACTTGCTTGTCGCTTCCTGCATGAGGACACTACCAATAGCCACGTCCGAGGCATCCACGAAGACATGAAACATCTTCGTCCAATCTGGCGGCTGAACCACCGGTGCTGTCGCCAACATCAGTTTGAGCCGTCGAAAAGCTAAGTCACAAGCAGGAGACCAGACTACCGGTACTTTGTTGAGTTGGTCATACAGTGGTGTCGCCACATCCGCCAGATACCGCAGCATTCGGCTGTGCCATTTAACCTGCCCTAGGAATCTCCCGAGCTGCTTACCGTTGCCAGGAACCTTTGCCTGCCGGATCGCTTCGACCTTCGCCGGATCTACCGCAATGCCTTCCGCCGAGACAATGCAACCTAGCAGCATACCGCTGCCCACGGCGAATGCACATTTCATAGGGTTCAGACACAACCGTGCCTCCCTACACCGGGTTAAGCATTTCTTCAGATGCTCAAGGTGCTGCTCGCGACTCCCAAAAACATTGAAATCGTCCAGAAATACCTGCATAAAGATTAGTAAATAATCATGAAATATCTCTTGGACCATGCGTTGAAATGTTGCCGGAGCATTCTTTAGCCCAAATGCCATCACCAGGAAAACAAATGCTCCCCACTCCGTGATGAAGGCTGTTTTCTCTCGATCTTCTGGTGCCATCTGCACCTGGTTATACCCACTGAAGCCATCCAGAAAAGAATACATCTCGTGACCTGCCACTGTATCCAGCATAGTATCATTAAACGGCAATGGAAACGGATCCGTGATTGTCGCCGCGTTAAGCTTTCTATAGTCAACACAGACCCGCAACTTCAAATTCTTTTTCGGAACAATCACGATTGGCGAAAGCCACGTTGCACGGTCAACCGGACAGATAAACCCGACCTTTAGCAACCTGTCCAGCTCCTCCTTCACCCTCTGGGCATAGTTCGGATTCATTCTATACCGTTGTTGCCGAACCGGTATCGCATCCTTCTGCAGATTGATCCTGTGCTGATAGAATTTGGGATCGATACCGAGCAAATCTGTGTAGTCCCAGGCGAACACGTCTTTGAAGGATTTCAGCAATATCTCCAATTTTCCCCGAAATCCTTTATCGAGCTTCGCACTGACACGGACGTTCTTTGGCTCCTCCTCCGTCCCGAGGTTAAGATCCAGCAGCTCATCTTCTTTGACCCTCCGCGAGCAACGGAGTTCCTGCTCGAAAACTCTTTCCGCCTCCGCCACTCCCGCTTCGTCCGGCATGTCTCCTGTGCCTTCCGGTAGACTCCCTTCGACTGGTTCTTTCGTGGAACTGGATGACTCCTGCGTAGCCGAGGGAATGTGATGCTGATATTGCTTTAAAACGGCAACCACATCGACCTCGAACAAGCTTACTAGCTCCGTATTCCTACTAAAGTAGTCATCCTCCTCTTCGACCCCCATTCCGTCCATCATATGGATACCTTCCGCCATCGTCGGTCGGAATGGTGTCCTCAGCCCTTGTTTGGTATGTACTGAGAGCTTCAGCTTCTTTTTTCCTTTCCGAATGGTGATGCGGTCGGATTGCCAGTCTTGTTTCACACGGGCCTGCCGCAACCACGGTCTTCCGAGCAATAACGGGTATGACCCGCTAATATCCTCCATCCGGAGAATCACCGCAGCGATTTCGAACTTCACGCCGCAAACCTCCATTTTCAATCCACGGAGCAATCCTAACGGCTGCACTCTCCGTTGGTCTGCCATCCGAACGGCGAAGGGTGCGGATTCCCATTTTGTGATACCCAATGGCACCAGCATTTGTTCGGACAGGATGTTGACCCCAGACCCTCCGTCCAGCAACACCCCTCCCACACGGCTGTTCTCCAGTGTTACGAAAATTACCGGGACCGCTTCGTCAAAAACAGGAGGATGTTCTTCCGCTTCAGGCTTTGCAGATCCGTCTGACGACACTTCCATTGTTACCGCTTCCATCTCCGACTCCATCGCCCTGACTGGTTCCGTCAATTGTTTGATGAGAGAACTCCGGAAATTGGGTACCAATGCTAACAATTGCTCCATTGTCATGTGTATTTGCTGTTTCCGCAAATCCTGCCATAAATCATATGGTTCAACACCCTCCTCGCCGGTCACCAGGCTGTCCTTCTGACTGGTAGGTAGACAAGTTGCTTCTGGCTGGTCTCCTTGCAGGCGCCTTGCCTCCTTCGCACCATTCTCCGTCACCGAGACTGCTTTTTCCGTGCTAGGCCTAGGTAACACCGTTGGGGTTTTCTGGACCCATTCACCGACCGTCGACCGCACCTTTTGTTGTGCCTGCCAATCCAACGCCGGAGGTCGCCCCTTCTCTTGCGGGGCCTTGTAGTCCCGCACCTTTTCCTGGGATCGTGTGACCACGAGCACATCTCCGCTCGCACTTCCTCCCACTTTACCTTCAACAGGGACACCCGCCGGTACTTCCGGTACTTCTTCGGACTGCGGACTAGGCTCCTTGCTATCCTGTTGCGGACTGTCATCATCGCATTCGATAATCAGAACCGCATTCACTGCTGGTGCGGACTTGCCTTCTCCGGATCCCCGGGTTGCTTCCCTTTCCGCCTTGTGGCGCTTGAATAATTCGCAATCTACCTTTCGATGTCCGGGTTGATTGCAATAAAAACATAGGAACGTCCGTTCCCCTGCTGGTTCATCTGCACCTGTTCCAGCCGTTCTCGGCCGCCAAGGTCTTTTCGCCGGTGCGGCTGGTACCGCGGCTGGTGCCGCAACTACCGCCGCCACCGCTGGTGTCGGGGCTATTCGTGCGTTATAGCGGCAGATCTCCGTGGTATGCGTCGCTGTTTGGCAAATCGCACACCACCGCTCATTCAAACCGCATTCCTCTGCTAAGTGTCCTGCATTCCGGCACCGATTACACCAAGTATCCTTGCGAACTTTTGAAGAGGACCCTATTCCACTATCCCGGCTTTTGGCTCCGGCAACAGATCCTTCCGGAAATGACTTCCCTGCCGCTTTTCCAGCCTTCCGCCTCATGGAACGTTTGTCCTCCTCCTCATCCGACTGATCCGACTCCTCCTCATTATCGGTATCGGAGTCTCCCTCAGCCTCCTCATACTTCACCTTTCCTTTCCTTCCCTTGGAAGTAAACAGAACTTGTTCCGCCCTCACCGCTGCCTGGACGACTTCTTCCAATGAAAGAGCTTCCAGATCCAACGATGCCAGGGACCTTTTCAATCCTTTATTCAGCCCCTCCATGAAGTAAGCATTTTGGATGGGGACTGCCGGGGTAGTTGCTGCATCGAGGCGGCGGATCAATGACCGAAACCTGGCCGCATACGCCTCCACTTCTTGGTTCTTCTGTTCCAGTTTCCCCAGTTTGGCCAGGACATGAACACGGGTCTTGTCCTCCCGAAACCGGAGCAAAAAAGCATCCCGCAGTAGATCAAACGTGGCGAAATGGGTAGCTCCATATTGCGCGATCCATACTGCCGCCTGCTTCTGCAGTGTCGGGATGAAAGTCGCCATCTTCATAAGATCTGTCGCCTGCACTGGTGGAGCCGTATTTACCATCCATGCCATCTCAAATGACAGTATATGTGCATCCGCATCCTCCTTATCCCGTCCCGAAAACTTGGGGTACTTCACCGTCATCCTGGATACCAGTGGTGGAAGAGCCGCGCTACTTACCGCCGGAACTCCACCCCCGCCTCCGCCTCCACCGCCTCCACCTCCCCTACCGGGATCTGGTGACGGACCTGGGGCTCCGCTTCCTGCAGGCACACCACCCTCCCGTCTCCTGGGACTCGGTGGTGGGGAATTCCGCAACGGTGACGCTTCGTCTTCCGGAGGAGTACCTGTTAAATCGAACGGGCTACTGCGTCCGGAGGATTCGCCTTCCTCCTGAACACCGGAAACGACTGGACCTTCCTCTCCTGGGATCAGCGGAGGTGTGTCAGAGCGACTACTACTCTCACTATCCGTGAAGAAGCCGAAGAGAAGATCACGTTGAGCCACATATCTGTCATGCCGTTCCTCGCGGGTTGTACGTGCCGATACTGGAGTTGCAGGCTCCCGAGGCCGTTCCGGAGAGCGCGATGTTCCCCCTGGCTCACTCCCAGCGTCATTCATGCGCTAGTCTACGCACCGAGGAATCAGAGTATTACAGATGGGGAGCATCCAACCTCTCCGGGGTATCCACCGCGACAAACATGGAAATCTTCCGTGGTCGCCAAAGTGTTAGCCCTCTCTACTCTGAAGACTAACTCGAAACGCACTACTGCGACAGATTTACATGCGTAATCGTACTTCAGAACTGCGTATGAAAATACATAGAGTAGAACAGTGATCGACGGAATCATTCATGATAAAACAATAAGGTAGATGCAATAGAATCTCTGTATTACATTTCTCCGAGCAATACAACACTGTACTCTCTGATACATAGCACTGATCCTTGCTCCGATCCTCATCAATGAGCCTCAATTGATCCCCAATGATCGCTCCCTTCTCTCTTATCTAACCGGCACACATAACGCCTTCACGGTTGCCATGACGGTTGCCGTGACGGTTGCCGTGCCTATTCAGTTCTCCGCCTAGTCCTAGAACTTCCATCTTTTCATTTCCCACTATAAACTAGAGACAACGTATGAATGATAATAATCTAAGGACTAATGATCTAAGGACTCCCCCCCTAGTTCCTCTTTGCTGTTGCTGCTTTTGCCCCTAACAGGAGCTTATGCAGATGGATGTCAAGACAGCTTTCTTGCATGGGGTTTTGCATGAGAAAATTTACATGGTGTAGCTGGAAGGCTTTGAAGAAAAGGGCAAAGAGCATTTAGTTTGCAAGTTGAAGAAGAGTCTCTATGGACTAAAGCAAGCACCTAGAGAATGGTATCACAAGTTTGATGCTTTTATTTGGTCCCAAGGTTTTAGAAGGAGTGAAATTGATCACTGCCTCTACACTAAAAGGGCTAAGGATAATAGCCTGATAATCTTGGCACTATATGTGGATGATATGCTATTGGCTAGCAAGAATGCTTATGAGCTAGATGCATTAAAGGCCAAGTTGCATGAGGCCTTTGATATGAAGGATTTGGGACTTGTAGGTCATATTCTTGGTATGCGCATCACGCATGATCAGAGTAGGAAACTCCTTTGGCTTTCACAAAAAGAGTATGTTACAAAAGTATTGCAGCGTTTCAATATGGAGGGGGGGAAGGCAGTGAGTATTCCATTGCCTCCATATGTGAAACTGAGTCATAAAAATAGTACCAAATCAGATGAGGAAAGGGCCATGATGGCCAAGGTTCCTTGGGCATCAGCAGTTGGCTCCAGGAAAGAGGCATTGGGAGGTAGTTAAGTGCATCATGAGATATATGAAGGGTACCAAGGAGATGTGCATCTGCTTTGGTAGAAGAGACATGCGTGTACTTGGCTACACAGATTCAGACTATGCAGGGCAAGTGGATAGTAGGAGATCCACTTCTAGTTATGTGTTCACCTTTGCAGGTGGTGCAGTGTCGTGGATGTCTCGCACATAGAAGTGCATTGCTTTGTCTACCACAGAGGCTGAGTATGTTGCAGCCACAGAGGGTTGCAAGGAGGCTATATGGCTTGATCGGCTAGTGGGAGATTTGGGGATTCATACAGGTGTATTGACATTGCATAGTGATTCCATGAGTGCTATATTCAGCTAGCATGGAATCCGGTCTTTCATGCAAAGACCAAACACATTGAGGTCAGGTACCATTTCATTAGGGAGGCACTTGAGGACAAGTGCATAGAGCTTGTCAAGGTTCATACAGATGATAACTCTGCAGATATGCTGACGAAGAGTCTACCTAGTCAGCGGTTTGAGTATTGTCGTGTATTGATGGGCATTGGATAGTATGCTCACTAATTATTCTCCCTTAAAGGCACATTGTCCTTTAAGTGGGAGGTTGTGGGAGTTAAAGGTCACTGTGCCTTTACCCCGGTTATGTACAATACTCAAACACATATATAAATGAATGAAAAAGAAGATTAGGGTGTTCTGCACCCACCAAAACTTGTGTGGCTCTCTGTTTCTCTCTCTCCCTCTTCCGTTCTTGCTTCTATTGAGAGCACTCTCATCAACCTCCTCACGTATCTTGTGACCTTCTTCTTGTCATCATCTTGTATAACTTCCCCAACGTTGTTCACTTTGTAGGATAGGTCCTTGTGCAAAACAAAGTTCAAAGGATGCATGGTGGATGGAGTAGTAGGGCTAGAGTGAGGGGTGGAGCAAGCACTTAAGGAGTGAGGAGTAGGGGAGCGCATTGTGTTCAACTCTTCTTGAACCAACATCCAAGAGCAAGATGAGGTCTCGAGTGACCTGTCTAGCCATGAGGAGGAGGACAGTATGAGTGATAGTAATGCAAAGAAATAGACCTCCTCTTTCTTTAACATATGCATGAGAATGTAGAGACAAATCTTGTTTATGAATACACTTTTGGAGAAAAAATTTGCATATGAATACTATTTTGGAGACAACTTTGTTATGAATTCTCTTTTTGGATACATATGGTAATGTATTTTATGGAGATATATGATAATATATGATAAAGTCTTTTTATGGAGATCAATGTTGTTATCAATACAAATTTTGTTTGTCAATACGAATTTTTCATAGTTTTAGTAAATTGAACTTGAGTTTTAAGTAGTAAATTGTCTTTTAAGTAAAGTGTAAGTATTTACTTTCGTACCCACTCTTGTGTTTGCATTTGTTTTCTTGTTTGTGTCTGTGTTTGTCCAATCCCCCCAAATTAGGCGTCATCACATTGCACGTCCGGAGAGCACTTACCCCATGATCATGGGACCCCTCGTAGGAGGAGACATCATGGTCTCTTCTCTCCAAAGGACTTTGATTCCACTCAACCGACTCCTTAGGGGACTACCCCCCTAGGTGGACTCCCTAGGGGCCAACTCCTCAAGGGACTACCCCTCGAGGAACTTCTTTATTATCTACCAATGGCTTCGTCTAGAGTCCTGATGAGTTCATCACAACCATGAGCCACATAGAGGCAGTGAGATTCTTCTCTCTCCTATCTCAAAGGACCTCCACTGTTCCCTCTCCTACACCCCTCCGGGGTAGATCAGGGACAACAACTGCTTTACCTACTTGTCTCGACAGTCATCCCATGTTGCCCCTTCCGAGGGATCATCACCTAGGCATCAGCATCGTAGGTCCAGAAAGAGTAGTAAGGGTCGAGGCTGCTGTGGTGGCATGGTAGATGTAGATGAGCCTACACACTCCCACCATGCTCTAAGTCCCCCCTTGTTCATGAGACGTAGTACCAGTCTGGTTTCTCGCCCTCCCCACTCACAGGCTGCATCACCCCATATATCACTCCCCTACTCCTCACTCATAAGTGCTCACTCCACCCCAGATATCACGTCTTTCACTGTCTCCTCCTTGTTAATTTTTGGTTCAAAGTGGTTTCTCCAAAGCTTGTGGTGGAGATCCTGTAGGTTGGTTCTTGTGGCCCTTAAGAAATGCTGCTCCCTTGATGATTAGTCTCAAACCCACCCTTGCACGTGCACTTTGACATTAAACTTTATCCAATCTTGATCATGCAAAATTTTCTCTGCTACATGGGATAGCAGAGTATCCATGTGCCAAATGGTGGCAACATGGGAAAGAGGGTTTGGGTTTAGGGAAGACTGTACGGAAGGAGGGTAGTTCATTTATAATATGCTGGAAAAAAACAACCAAATATGGGCATATAAAACAAATACAGAAAAGAAAAAAAGAGAAAGAGTAAAAGAGAGGAGAGAAATTAAAAGGAGAGAGAAAAAGAGCAAATGGAAAGAAATTAAGAGAGGAGGGAAAGGGAGGAAGAGAGAGGAGTGAAAATAAGAGAGGAAAAGAGAGAAAGAGAGGAAAAGAGAGGGGAAAAAGAGGAGAGAAGGAAAAGAAAAAAAGAGAAAGAGGAAAAGAGAGGAAGGAAAAAGAGCAAATGGAAAAGAGAAAACAGGAGAGGAGAAAAGAGAGAAAGAGAGGAGGGAACGAGAGGGAAAAAGAGAGAAAGAGAGGAAAAGAGAGGGGAGAAAGAGGGAAACAAGAGGAGAAAAAGAGGAAATATAGAAGAGGAAAAGAGAGGAGGGAAAGAGATGGGAAAAGAAAAAAACAGAAAGAGGAAAAGAGAGGATAGAAATTAAGAGGGAAAGGGAGGAAGAGAGACGAGTGAAAATAAGAGAGCAAAAGAGAGGAGGGAAGGAGAGGAAAGAGATGAGAGAAAAGAGAGGAGAGAAAAGAGAGGAGAGAAAGAAGAAACGAGAGGAAAATAGAGGAGAGAAGGAAAGGAGAGGAGAGTAGGAAAAGAAAGGAGAGAGCATTAGGGGAGAAATGGGGTCTCAAAAGGGCCTCCAATTAGTATTTCCTAATTTCAAGGGATTAGAGATGGATTTGAGGTGTACCAATGAGATTGCTTCTTTGTGTGGGACACTGGTATGTTGTGTTGTACAAAAGAACATATTAAGCATTTATGGTTGGGGAGACCTCTCACCCATGATTTGAATCCATGGTCCTCACTCCTAGCCATTGATCTGATCTCCAATCCAAGAGCACTCCCAGCCATTAAATCAATGGGTAGATCCAAGGGAGGGGATGAGGGGAAAGTGTGCTTCAATCTAGTCCATGGATCAAGGGGCAGATCCAAGGGAGGAGATGAGAGTAAAATGCGCTCCAATCTGGGCCATAAATCAAGGTGTGGAGCCAAGGGAGGGGATGAGTGCAAAATGCACTCCAATCTAGGCCATAGATCTAGGTTAGATCCAAGGGAGGAGGTGAGAGCAAATAGCACTTCAATCTAGGCCCTTGATATCAGATCTTCATCTCCACCATCCAAAATGCGCCTTCATCCTAGCCCTCCAAACATGTGCCTCAATCTTGGCCATTGATCTTGGATCTAGATAAAGGGTGCACATGAAAAGGTGCCTTTTCCCTCTTAATGAGTCCTCCACAAAGTCAAACCTTGCCCTCCCCTTGTTAGATCTTGCCACTTGGAGCCCACCAAAGCCATCCTAGGCCTTTGATCCATCCACCACCCATCTCCATTCAAAGGCCAACGTTGATCAATTTCAAACCATGTCTGTTGAGTAAATGCTAAGGGACCCTTAGTCCATGGGTTACCATAGTGCTTCAATTGTAATTAACTTAATCCATTTCTTAATCAATTCCTTATGAGGCCCTTGTAAGACCCCAATTCTCCCCTAATGAAAAGAAAGAAGAGTAGGGGAGAGAAGAGTATGAAAAGAGAGGGAGAAAGAAGCTTGGAAAAGAGACCAAAGAGTAGGAGAAAAAAGTGTAGGCAAAGAGAGGAGGGAAAGAGAGGAACAGAGGAGGGAAAGAGAGAAAAAAAGAAAGAATGAGAAGAAACGAGAGGAGAAAAAGAGGGAAAAGAGAAGAGGAAAAGAAAGGAGGGAAAAGAGAGGAGGGAAAGAGAAGAGGGAAAAGAGAGGAGAAAAAAGACGAGGGAAAAGAGAGGAGGGAAAGAGAGGAAAAGAGAGGGGAGAAAGAGGGAAAAGAGAGGGGAGAAAGAGGAGGGAAAGAGAGGGAAAGAGGGAAGAGAGAGGGGAGAAAAAAGCAGGGAGGAAGAGACCGGAGAGTAGGAGAAAGAAGAGTAGGCAAAGAGAGGAAGAGAGGAGGGAAAGATGGAAAAAAAGAGAGAAAGAGAGAAAAAGAGAGGGGAAAAAGAGGAAAAAGAGAAGAGGAAAAGAGAGGAGGGAAAGAGATAGGAAAAGAGAGGAGGGAAAAGAGAGGAAAAGAGAGGAGGGAAAAGAGAGGAGGGAAAGAGAGGAAAATACAGAAAGAGGGAAAAGAGAGAAGGAGAGGAGAGAAGGAAAAGAGAGGAGAAAAGAGAGAAGGGAAAGAGAGGAAAAGGGAGGGGAGAAAGAGGGAAAAGAGAGGAGAGAAGGAAAAGAGAGGAGCAAAAAGAGAGGAGGGAAAGAGAGGAAAAGAGAGAAAGAGGGAAAAGAGAGAAAGAGAGGAGAGAAGGAAAAGAGAAGAGAAAAAGAGACGAGGGAAAAGAGAGGAGGGAAGTAGAGGAAAAGAGAGGGGAGAAAGAGGGAAAAGAGGGGAGAAAAAAGGGAAAAGGGAGGGAAAAAAGAGGGAAAAGAGAAGAGGAAAAGAGAGGAGGTAAAGAGATAGGAAAATAAAAAAAGAGAAAGAGGAAAAGAGAGGAGAGAAATTAAGAGAGGAAAGAAAAAGAGCAGATGGAAAAGAAAGAAGAGGAGAGGAGAAAAGAGAGAAAGAGAGGAGGGAAAGAGAGAAGAAAAGAGAGGAAAAAAGGAGGGAAAGAGAGGAAAAAAGAGAGAGAGAGGAAAAGAGGGGGGAGAAAGACGGAAATGAGAGCGAAAAAAGAGAGAAAAGAGGAGGAAAAGAGAGAAGGGAAAGAGATAGGACAAGAAAAAAAGAGAAAGAGTAAAAGAGAGGAGAGAAAAAGAGCAGATGGAAAAGAAAGAAGAGAAGAGGAGAAAAGAGAGAAAGAGAGGAGGGAAAGAGAGGAAAAAAAGAGAGAAAGAGAGGAAAAGTTCCTATGCCCATCACTGCAGCTAGTGCTTAGCTACATGCCAATGTATGCACGAAAAGAAAAATAGGAAAGAAAGGAGAGAAAGAGAGAAAAAGAGAGGGGGAAAAGAGAGAAGAGTTCCTACACCCATAACTGCAACTAGTGCTTAAGATGCTAGCTGTAGGACAATGTATGCACAAAAAGAAAAATAGGAAAGAGAGGAAGCACATTCTTACCTGGAAAGTACGTGTCCTAGCACCGGCTGATCCCGCTCGAAAGAAGGGGTGTTTCGTGTTTATTGCCCTATAAAAGAGAGAAAACATAACATTTTAAGAAAACTAATTAGTGAAAGGAGGAGTTTGGAGAAACAACATTCCAAAGGAGTGGATTGAGGAGACAAAGAGAAGCCTACAAACAAGGAGAAAGCACGAAAACAATAGGTAGAGATTTCATACTCTTCTCTTTCATGATTGTTTTTCATGTATTGTTTCTTCCTTGAGAGAAAGAAAAGGAAAGGAGGAGAGAAACTTTAGAGAAAGGAAGGGAAAGTAGCAGAAGAGAAAGTAGAGGAGAGGTAGAAAGAAAGACAAAGAAACCAAAAAAACTGGAAATAGAAGTGGAAGAGAGCCTTGAGGTGGAGAGGGAGTAGCAACAAGTCTTGTAGGTACAGAGGGAGAATGTAGGAGAGGATGGAGAGGTGGGAGGGGGAGGGAAGAGGAGGGAGGAGTGAGGAGGCAATGGTTGCGGGTGATTGCGAGCTTAAAGCAAAAGCAAGGGAGGAGAACACACAAAAAATCAAATGGCATCGTGGGGACAAAGTGCACGAGTTTTTGGTCCCCAGATGCCATCGGTATTAAGGTTGGTATATAAAAGCAGAGTGTTGGTATGGGAGTCTATATATACCAATGCCCATACCGACAAAACAAGGGGTTTGGTTTAGGGTTTTTGGGGGGCTTGGGAGATTTTGGAGGTGAGTGGGTGTTTGAAGGGATTTAAGGGGGAGTTAGGCCTAGTGATGTTTGGGGTTTAGAGGGGATTAAGGGTTTGGGGGGGGGGGTTCAAGGAATTTGGGTGGGTTTAAGGGGTTTAGAGGTGGGGGTGAGGGGGTTTGAGAGAATTTGGGAGATTCGGGTGTTTGATTGACTGGGGGGGATGATTTTGGATGTGTTCACGAGGAGAGGATGAGTAGTAATAGCTCGTTAGATAGGGGCCACCTCTCGGGAGTTTGGAGTGGCTTCATGAGAGATTGCCTTGTCCTTGCATGCATTGTAGGCAAAGGGTTTTTCATCAATGCTGTATTGTCATGCGCCACTTGCAGATGTATGAAGAGGCACCACAGAAGAGGATATTGGTCATCATGCTAGCACATTATTGGCAAACCAATGATATTTGAATGATTAATGTTTATATTGCATGCGTGTTGCACATACTAACCTTGAATCATTATATAGGATGAGGAGAGCAGTGAGGGAGCACATGTACCACCACCACAGTTTGAGCAAGATGATCTTGAGGATGATCCTCTAGAGGAGGACGAGGGCATGGCAGACATGATGGATTCTATTTTTAAAGGCACCATGGGAGATGGGGGTGAGATGTCTAAGAATGAGAATGTGATGCAAGATTTGGCATCAACACTCTTGTGTGAGGATGAAAAAACTACAACTTGCTTGATCTTAGTATCTTGTTTCCAATTATTTTAATTAATTAGTATCTCATTCACAAGGTTTCTTGGATTTGCAAATTGCAGTAGGTTGCTCCAGAAGGTGTTGCGTGTCCCAAATACCATGCCGAATTCCAGAGACGAAGCAAAGAAGATGTTGACGATGGTTGGGATGGATTATTACACCATCCACACTTGTCCTAATGATTGTATTTTGTTTCATCATGAGCATGGTGATATGGTTAATTGCTTGGAGTGTGAAGCACAGTGTTATAGACACGAATTGTTAGGGGAGACGATCCCAGTGAAGGTCTTGAGAAATGTTTCCATCAGTTTTGCAAGTCCATTGCAAAACTGATGAGGTGGCATGCTACACACTGGTCCACTGATGACACTTTGAGGATCCCTGTAGATTGTGCTACTTGGAAGTACATAGACAACATGTGGTCGGGCAAGGGAGTCACACAATTTACATCTTGGGCTCATAATGGATGGCATGAACCCTTTTGGGTAATGCTCTACATCTTGGTCAACATGGCCCATAGTCTTGGTGAACTAAAATATCCCGCCATGGCTGACAATAAAGAAGGGACACCTCATGCTTGCCCTACTTGTGTCGGGGAAGTAGAAGGCAAAAAATATGGATGTGTACATGGCACCCTTGATTGAGGAGTGCAGACCCTATGGAGGGGCATACGTGTCTTTGATATTTCTAGAGCCTCGAGGCAGGCCGCATACATTTTCATCAAGAGAATTTTGATGTGGAGCATGCATGATGACTATCTAGGATATGGGGAGTGTGTAGGTATGTGCTTTTGCATGCCTATTGATACCTTTATACTTTATTGTGGTGTGATCTATGCATGTCTAATGACCTATTTGTGCATCCATTTATGTAGGACTTAAAACACAGGGGTACTATGCTAGTCCTATTTGTGGCCCTAGTGTGAATGCGTGACACTCCAAACATATGAGGAAGATGGATTATGAAGGTCATGCTCAATATCTTCCACTTGATCATCTTGCATGTGAAGGTGAACTTGATCCACCACTAGTCTATAGGAAGGCAAGTGATTGGATCCAAGATTGGAGAGCTAATAGCGAGGAGCCTCCTCCTGGTATGGACCGGCTATCTATCTTTCATGAGCTTCTATATTGGGGCAATTTACAAATTAATCACCTCTTGGATCCCATGCATATCTTCAAGAATGTGGGGGCTTCTGGTTGGGCACACTTGGTTGGTGACAAAGACACAAGGGGAGTGCAAGAAGACTTACATGAGATGGGTAGGATGCCTCACTTGTGGCCCCAAGAGCATGGGCATAGGACTCAAGAGTGTGGTTTTTCAACTCAGGAGGGTGGTTCAAGAATCCAAGAGCGTCCTCCTAGAATTGTTCTCCCGAAGGCACCATGGATCCTTTCCAAGGTAGTGGAGGAAAGGGTCAAGGTGGATATTGCATCTTTTTGGACACCCACATGACACATGGATTGCCTGAGGGGAGCATTCACAAAGGACAATAAGCTTAGTGGACTCAAGTCCCATGATTGGCACAAGGTCTTACAAGTATTCTACATGTTAGCTTGAAAGAAGAGTAGAACTAATATTGTGATGCTTTCACGTAACTTATATGATTGTGACACATTGTTATAACTCCTTTGTTGCTTGGGTAGTTTATCCTCCCAGTTACATAGAGAGGATGCTTATTGGAAGATGTTAGAAAAGCTATCTACAAGATCAATGGCATTGTCATGTATGCTTACTATTATATCACCTTCATTATATTTCATACAATTTTAAATGATTGGTGGAAAATATTAAATCTTACGGGTGCATGTGGAATAGGTGGATTTATCAAAAAGAGATATCTGTATCGATCATCGAGAGGGCTAAGGTGGACTCCATTGAAGCTGTGTGCTTGCTTGAGAAGCACTTTCCCTCAAGCATTATGATGACTCAGGTGCACTTGCTTGTATACGCAGTTGATGAGGTTGCCATTGTAGGAACAGCAGTTCATAGTCATTGGATGTTCATCCTTGAATGGTTTATGAAAACTTCGAAGGGATTTGTAAGGCAAAGAGCTAGACCCAAAGCAAGCATGGTGGAGGGATGGCTTGTGCAAGAGTCATTACTATACATCACAGAGTTTCTTGCATCCATGGATCTCGATATGCCACATGCTTGGAACATCAAGAATAATGATCATGTCATTGCAGAGGTTCCCCAAGGTAAAGGTGTTGAAAGAAAGATGAGCAAAGAGCAAAGAAATTCAATAAGTTTTGTATTCTCAATAGTCCCGAGATGCAAAGATGGGTGGAGAGATATGAAGAGGCCAAAGCAAAAAGAATAAATAAGAGGACGAGATTTAGAGTCATCCATAGGCGGAGGGTGCCATATATCCAACGGAACTTGCTCTTCTCCCTAGACACATGTCTCATGATTGGCTACAGGAAGCTCTTTGCGTGAAGCCAAAGATGATGGAGAGAACATAACTGATCGAGAGTTGGAACTTGCAATTGGATGTATGCTACATGTAAGTTTTTAACCTTTCCACTTATTTTGGGTATTTATGATCACAATCGCTACAAAACTCATCCTCATTGTTTTAATCATGTTCTTTTGTAGTACAAAAAGTAAAGTGCATTGGGTCACATGGATGGCATTTTCATGTGGAACGCATTGATTCAAGGAGAGTCACATATGATTGTGGAGTCATGGCTAACTTTATATTCGATAGCCGAGCAAGTGCTTCTGATAGCAATCTTCTCTCCTCGTAGTTAGGTTATTGTGGGACCACACGTGACATCTATGAAGTTGATTTTAGATGGCTTAGTATTTTCATTCTTGATGAGAACTATCTACAATGGTCCCAATGCTAGAGTCAAGAGAGACAATAGTGGTTTCTTTGCCATTGACTCCACCAAACCTTGCACCAATGAAAGTGATACTTTTGTTCTTCTAGAGCATTGTGAATAGGTACATACTAATGAATTGATTAAAAGATAATATCTTCATTTTCAAATAAATGCTGATAGATGTTCATATATATTATATTTTAATACTTAAGCATAAATGAATATAATTACTAGCACCTAATTTGTATCTTCAACATAGGTGGTAAGGATGTGCATCATTGATGACGAAGACTATGCTTTCTAAAAGCAAATGCTGCTCTAGCAGCCAAGAAACTAGAATAATGTAGACTTGTATTGCCAAAAATACCCTGTAGGGTTGAGGTAGAGTGTTGTTTGTCAGTTTTTGATGTCACCATTTCAGTTTGCTTGTTCCTATTTGATTAGCTATGAACATTTTGAGTAGGATGTCTTTGATAGTTCCACTTTATTTTGTGGAAGCATTTGGACATATCCTCTCAGTTCAATTTTGCATCGACTTTGGAACAAGGCTCTTTGTTTTTTGGGCACTTGTCAGTTTGTTGATAGCAAGATTTTCTCATAGCTGATCACCATCCTCAGTTTGACAGGGGTGTTGGAAGCAAACTTCAGTTTGGCTAGTCTAGAGTGTCTAGTTAGGTCTGAAGGGGGGTTGGTAGAAGTACTGCCATGTGGCAAGCTTGCATGAAATGCATGGAAGAAGGAATTGGCACCGGCAGTCTTTGCTGTGATATGGACGCGATTGTTGGTAGAATTCTCTCATTTGATTTTCTCAGAAAGATCGAGCTATTGATGGCGACATCAACTTACCTCTCTATATGTAGTTCATGGCTCAGTTGTGAGTCGATATGCTGCCTATTCAAGATGTAGTCTCTTTCTTGCTATCTATTATCTTGGTCTCCTTCTCTCTATATTTCCATTCCGTGTTATTGCATGCAATTGTAGTGATTAGTTCTAACATAAATATATTTCATATCTTGCATTTTATTGGATATGGTAGATGACCCAATATGGATAAAAGATATTTCTTGTCAATGTTTGGCTATTTTTGGCAGTTAATATAGATTTTTCAAAAAAATTGAATGCCTTGATTGTCTAGCTTTTTGTCCCAAATCCAAATTAGATTGTAATTTTCTAACAATCACCTTAAAAAAACACTATTTCTTTAACACTTCTAGCACTCATTTCATGTGATTTGTGCATTGAATGGCCTCTAGAAATTGCAATCTATGCCGCATACCCAATATGAATGCAAATGGACTAGCACATCAAGACGAACAAAAAAATTAATTGCATGCAACCATGCTTTAGGAATAATATTTTGTGATCATATTAGGGAATGAAGGTGGCCTTTGCTAGATGATTGAGTGATGCCAATAGTACATCTCAGCTCATAGTAAATGTTAGGAAGTTAGGAAGAGTAGATGCAAGAACTCATCTCATTAACAAAGATATCAATAGTAGAGGAATGAGTGATTACTAGAAATTGAAGCTCAAGTTAGTATACTCTACATTATGAACAATAGAAGAAACCCAAGCCAAGGAGGGAATTGAGTATATTGAGTAGTTCACCATATGTGATAGCAAACAAAGAGAGGGAGAAGAGAAAGACCAAAGTAGTGAGAAGAGGGAGAAGAGAAAGACTCAACATGAATGCAAACGGACTAGCACATCAAGATGAACAAAAAACTCAAGTGCATGCAACCCTAGTTTAGGAATAATCTTTTGTGATCGTATTAGGGAATGACGTAGTCTAATTGTTGATGTAATAGACGTGGAACTCTCCTCATTTTTCTCTTCATCACTTAGATTTATTCTATCAAAATATGCATGTCCTTATTCTTCCATGACCTTTCTCTCCTCTTACTTCTCATTGACTCTTGAGTCTTTGTATATATTTGGAGTCGTTATACCCCCTGTTCACTCCCCTCTAGGATCTTCTCTTCACTCCCCTCTAGAATCTCCTCTTTGAGCTACTCACAAGACTTGTCAATGTGGTTGAAACATGTCTTTCCTATCTACACACACTTGACCCCCCTCCTCCCACAACACGCACACATACACACACACACGCATGCACGCATGCACACACACATGCACGCACGCACACACACACGCGCATGCACACGCACGTGCACACACACATGCACGCACTCACTCATGCATAGCCCCTTGGGGACCCTTGTATGTCTTGGGGTTATCAATACTTTGAGGACTATCCCTATGCCGTTTAGGGACTCATACCACAATTTCCTTAGGGACTCTTTTGATTTTCACTAACATTAAAGAGTTCTCATCATTAGAGGTGTCTCTTCAACCTGGCTTGGTCCAAAACCTTCCATAGTGGACAATGCCCTTAGTCTCTCATCTTGAAGCTCTCATTTTCTAGATCTTATCTCCTATGTCATTGTTGAGGGGGTCACACCTCAGTTTATAATATAAATACCTATATTGATAATACATTTAGTCCCCATGAGAGGACAAGTTGAATCTCGGCACAATTTTTTTGCTTCCTCTTTCTTTCACTATAATACTGCTTTAAGGTGATTGGCATCCACAATAATTTAGATTTGGTTAGCATTTACAAGATTACACATGTAAAAAATCGATAATACATACCCAATAGTGTATCCATTATTGTTTCACTAGTACATCACCCGCACGTTGCTATGGCAGCCTTGTAGAAATTTAATTTAATTACAGGCTATCATGCCAAAAGCTGTGGCCAGCTCTACTGCTACGTCTGCCTACCTAGGGTTACAACAAGCAATTGCTAGTGCTTCTCCAGTGCTTGTACTATGCGGTATGAGAATAGTTGGGGTGTTCGATGGAGATGCTGACCAAACCTCTGAGATAGCATGATGATTTCATTCAGACTGCTGTTGGCAAATTCTGGTTTCTTGTCTACATCCAATGCAGTGTTAACTCATTCCATGCTCTGATCTTTGTTACTATTAATGCCTTCCTGCATGGGTTGATCCAAAGTTGCGATGAAATTTGGGCTGGGTGGAGAAGGATTGTTTTTCAATTCAAGACTTGCTCCTACTCCGATTGCGTCGATGGCATACTCCAATATAGTTACTTGGCCTAGAGGTTTATGGCCTACCGCAAGGAGTCACTGTGGTGGAGGCTATCAAGACATTCGTGATGGACCATGCATCCATCGGCCAGCAACAACAAAGATTGGATGAGCTGCAGAATTGTGTAGCTAGGCTGATGGATGCTGAGGATGATTGTGCACGATGTCATTTTGGCCATGCGATGAAGCATCTCCCCATGACTTTGAGAGCCCCTATCGAGGTCAGAGGTTGGCTTGTCTAATAGAAGCACAATGAGGTTATGGACAATGTCCACGCCAATGGAAACTCTTCTCCTTTCTCCACCGACGGACGTCTTTGTTACCAATGCGTGTATGTGCTACATGTTGTAATCCAAGCTCAAAGAGGAGGTCTCGCACTTGCTCTTCCTTCTTTGCTTTGGGAACAGACGAAGGTAGGCACGTGCTAGTACTAAACATCAACATCTTCTCCACAGTGAGAAAGGAAAAAAGGACATCATCCTCTGATATGTAACCTTAAATTCTGCTAAAAAATGCCGCTTTCACTGGCTATCGATTAATTAGAATGCTATTCGTTGAGCTGGTGGCCTCGATCTACCCCACCAAGGTCTCAATTCGCAAGTTCTGGCTTGGAGGCGAACAATGTAGAAGAAGATTAGAAGTTGTAACTACCTTCGCGTGTCCTTTTCATGAAAAATGAATCAATGGCCCATAGATATTTTATCTAATCCAACGATCATATTTGCTCCAATTGTCCTCCCCCAAACCTGTCCTTAAGAGAGAAAAAGATTCACATGGATGGGCTACCATAAACAATAGCTTTCCTCCTCCTCTAGGGTCTTTTAGTACTCTCATAGCATTTGAAACTATGCATATAACTATTAAAGAAAATACATGGTTTTTGATGCCTAGCTTTATATGGAGGATCCATACTCAAGACAGATATAGTGTGCAGATGGGGGTTTGAGGAAGCCTTCATTGAAACTCTTATTTCAATGTTCCCTATCAAGGATGGTCAGGATCATTGCACCATTTCACAATTCTTCATTTGCTAATAGGGCCTTGATTGTGTTTCCAAGAACTCCTTCATTTGTTTGTCCAAGCAATCATGTAGCATTAAGGAAAAATCAATTTCCTTGAATTATCTAAGATATCGATGCTAAATCATTGGTTTTGGGATTAAAAATTGCCAAAATTAATCGAGGAGGGGATTCCTAGATGTTTGAGTACTTTTGTTCCATCCCCCTATCGTGTTCTCATTAACATGTTGTATAAAGGAGAATTGCATTCTTTGAAATAATTGTGCAAAATGAAACAATTGTGTTCTCAATGCTAAAGATATAAGAACTTTGGTAGAATGAAACGATTGTGCAAAATGAAACAATTATCACAACAACACAAAGCAACTCCCAGGGGATTCATAAGAGGAAACTTATAATATCACGTGAGTGTACAATAGGGGGTTTTTTTAAAATGAGGCATAAGCTTATATATTAGGGGTGGGGGGCCTTTTATTTTTTCCCAATATTGAATTTAAGTTAGGGGGGCCACGCCATATTTAAGAGGGGGGGACATAGTATAGGCTACCTTGGGTAACTAGTCCAAACAAGTTTGGTTTTGTGTGTGGTTTTAATAGTCATAAGGAAAGTAATCTAAATTTGCTTATTGTGTGATCTAAATGCTTGAGAAAGAACGTAGATTTAAGGAAAGGGGGGACATAATTGAATTTTGGTGGTATCTTATAAAAAAGGGGTGTTTTATCATCCTACATGGATCTTAAATAGGGGGTTTTCTTGAAGTTCATGCACGCAGGCGACGTCCCTCTTTCATGAAGAGTGAATCCCCCGAGAAGCAACTATAGACACGCTTGGTAGACGCGCAAAATAGCGGGCGCATCTATAGGCGTTGCTTTAGTAGAGAAATTATGGGCACGTCTAAATGTGCATCTAAAAGCTCGTCTATTTGCACGTAAATTACCGCGTCTACGTGTGCGTCTGACCTGAGAAAATACGGGCCTGTCTAACATCCCGTTTATTAGCACGTCTATTTGCGCGTGTATTTGCACATTTATTTGCGCGTTTATTTGCGCATTTACACTGAGAATCAGACGTGCATTTAGACGCGTAAATAGATGCAAACCAGAGAATACAGAAAGTGAGATTTTGGTGTACATCATTGCTTTCCAAACATTGCCCATGATTACCAAAGCACATAATTTTTTGCAAGCCCACATATACAAGAATTAAGTGAGATGAGGAGAATGAAATAATATGTAAAATAGTTTTGCCAATATCAATTATGGGGCTACAGTTCAATCTCATCCTCAATGAGATCAACCCTTGCCAAACTATCTACTTCAAAGTCCAAACAAGTGTTTAGATCTACAAATACATTCAACCCACTACTACTTGTGCCACTCATGTGCTCATCGAAATCAGCATCTCGAATGGTAGGCTCGTCCTCACGGGTAATGGACTCAATATCTATATCTCCTATCTCATGATCATCCTCCTGTCTTGTATCACGGTCATCATCAAGTCCATGGCCATGATCATCCTCCATATGCTTCATATTAGTAAATGTACTATACATCACTTTGGAACGTGGCATAATAGGTATGACATGCCACTATCTATTATTATCCACCATTGGTTGATAGACAACCTAATTCAAACACAAATACAATCATGTTACTTTTCTTGCATCAAATATTTAAAAGCGAGTATTTTTATATGTGTGCACAGTACCTGTTCACATTGTTGCGGTAGTACTAGTGTGTCCTTCCTACTTTGCCAAAACTTTGTGGAGTCAATAGTTACAAAGCCACTTGCATGGCATTTGATTGTTGCATTAGGGCCTCTTTCCATCACGTCCTTAAACCACTTTACATCCAAAACATACACAAAGAAGCATCAAAAGTCAAGCATAATAATATCTTGGATTATGCCACAATAATCATCCATGGCTCCATTGGCTCCCTTAAAGCTAGCAATGACGCCGCAATCTTGTGTGTTTCTCTTATCATCAATCCGTTGTGTTCAAAAATGCTTGCCCTCACACCATATAGCATTGAACATAGTGCACTACACCAAGAAAAAATCAATTAAATAAGCAATCTAAATCATAAAAAGCATAACATTCTATATACCGACCTTGCTCATGCATCCCCTAGCATACTCCCATTCTTCCATTGTGATATGCATCCCCTCATCTTTCTCTGCTTTCTCCATTTCATCAAGTAGCCAATCCACATGAATATCCTTTGGAAGTGCTCTTAGATGCTGAGGGTATGGCACACGAGATCCGTGGTGTGTACAAAAGAGGGCCCTTTCTTCTTGTCTTCTTGCCTTTGCATCCTCGTATCTTGTCACCCATCTTTTCATCACATCACTATTAAGCATGCAAAAGAGGTTGATACTATTATGCAACTCCGTGTCTATTACTTTGTTGCGTCCTTTCCCTTGAGGCACAATAGAGGTCATCCTTAGGTCTTCATCATCTCTCCATAGTCGTGGGAGAGAGCTATCCACATCAACAAGAAACTCAGAAATATATTCAAGTGACTCTTGTACCAACCAACCCTTGGCCATGCTACCTTCGGGGAGCCTTTGGGTCTCTTGCATTTTGTCTCACGAAGCCCTTCAAGGTCTTCATGAAGTGCTCGAGGAAGAACAACCATCGTGCATGTATAGTACCGCATATAGCAATCTCATCCACCAAATGCACTATGAGATGTAGTTGGCTTGTGAGAATAGAATGTGGAGATGTCTCCTCCACTAAACAAACCGCCTCCATTGACATAACTCGAGCATTCTCAAGCATGGTGGGATCTATTTCCTTTGAGCTCACATACCTCCCAAGCTCGCCCATCTTGTAAATACAATCTTTCACGTCCTTCGATGCACTACGTGAAATGCTAGTAGGTAGTATGAACTGAGGAGGTGGTTGATTAGTTGCTTATAGCTATTCACTCACAAATTTGAAAGGAAAAAGATATTATGCATATAAAATACTTACTTGGAGCATCTTGTGCCAATCATGAGATTTCAAGCCATATAATTGCTCTACACCTCTTTTCTTGCTCTTTGTAAAGGCTCCCTTCAAACACCTCATGCATCCAGTGGGAGTACAAATTGTAGTAATAGCATGCTTCACCGTCACCATCTCTAGCTTTGATAACATCCACGGTGCACGAGGTAAAAAAACACGCCCATTTGGTCTCTCTTGAGGCCAAGCTTCACGCATCCTCCCTGTGGTACGTAGATCCTCCCTTATGCCTACCGAATCTCGTGTCCCATTCAAATGCTCCCAAATGGTAGATGCCACATTCTTGAAGATATGCATGGGATCAAGCAGGTGATTGATCTTCAGGTGGGACCAATATGGTAAACCATAAAAGATGGAGTATCTAAACAAAATAAAGTGTTAGCGTGCAATCTTTACTTTCAGCCAATATAGCCAATCTTTACTTCCAGCCAATAGTTACAAACCCTTACCGGCTCATGCCAAGTGGTGGGGGAGTCGTGGAACTGTCCCAAATTCTCATCCAATCTCCTGCGGTGAGTGATTGTGGGAGGACTTCATTCCAAGGGGCAACATATCTAGGATGATCAGGTGGGAGAAATCGATGGTGATTCTCATAGATGACCTTATTCAATGCGTCTGCCCGTGAGGCAACTAGCGAAGGACCACAAATAGGACATGCATGGTAACCCGATGTAGTGAGACCTGAACAATAGATGCAATTAAGAGTGGGAGGTGGGTTTAGGGTGCCACATCCTTTGCCTATTCATAATAAAAAATGCAATGCTTACCTGAACACTCGCCATAGCCTAGGAAGTCATGCATCGTCCACATCAAGACTGCTTTGCAGTTGAAGTCTCGTGACGAGGGAGGCCTGCTCACATCATGCACCTCGATACCTCTCCAAAGTATCTCTAGCTCATCAATCAAAGGCTCCAAATAAACATCAGGGTTTTTGACCTTATGTTTCCCTGGAATTAGAAGGGACAGCATGACATGTCCTTTCTTAATAGCCATAGAGGGTGGAAGATTGTAATTCACCAATACCACTGGCCATACACCGTAAGACGTGCTTTTGAGACCAAATGGGTTCACACCATCCATACCCAATCCAAGTATCAAGCTCCTAGGTTCTTCCTTGAAGCTTGGCCATGTGTCTTCAATATGCTTCCACGCAGGAGAGTCTGCGGGAGTTCTCCACTTGCCATCGGTTGATCGATGGGAGGAATGCCATGACATGAGCTCTGCAATAGATTTGCACTTGAACATATGTTGGATGCGAGGGATTATGGGAAAATGTTGCAATACTTTATGAGGCACGTCCAAGGTTTTGAGATCTGCTCTATATCTTGCCTCTCCACAAGTAGGACACTCTCTTGCATCCTTATGTAGTCCATGAAACAAAACGCAATCGTTGACACATGCATGGATGCGCTTGTAATCTAATCCTCCAAGAGAGGTCACATGTTGCCTTGCCATATCTCTTGAGGTCGGTAGTTTATTCTCCCTTGGAAGCATTTTACATAATAGCTTGCACGTGAAGACCATAAATGAGGAAAAGCATTCGAGTAATTGACCCACTAGCATAATTCACCATGTTTACAAAATCGACTTTAAAGCTTACTTGAGTAATGCATTCAAACTTGCATTGCTCCATCCATAGATGGTTTGCAAGTTTAGTAACTCAAGGGAGGCACGTAGAACAGAGAATGTGCACCCCTCAAATAGTGGAGTCGATGCTGCGGTAAAAAGATCATCCTGCTCCATGCTATTATCCCTCCCTTGATGGACATATAAATCCCGCACCATATCATCAAACACTTCCTCCTCCACGGCTTCATGAGGTAATGGCGGAGGGCTACTATCACCATCACTCCATGCATCCGTAACGGTCCCTCCTGAAGATCCCACCTCATATCGCCGACGCTTCGCCTCCTCATGATGGGCATAGGGTAACATATGCGGGTGTGGCACTGCATCTTGTATCATACTTTGAGATATGATTGAGTGTAATCCTGCGTGCACGATACATGTTTCCTCGACATCGATCACATAGACATTTGATTTTTTGCTCCAACCACATTTCGCGATGGTGGATACGGAGGGATTCATCCTCACTAGAGCTACTTGTTGAAGATGGAGACATCCTACAAACAAACAACCCACCAAATTTGCTCTTCTTCAAATGTTTAATTTAAACTCTGTGTTGCGTCTATCGCCGCATCTATAGTCGCGTCTAACATCGCATCTAACGGCGCGTCTAAACGCATGTCTACTCTGTGTATTTAGACGTGCCTATAGACGCGCTATTAGACGTGACTATAGACGCAACTTTTAAACCTACTTTTCGGCACGCTGCTCGCTTTGCTTTTCTTCACATTACTTAAACTTCGCGTGGCTTGCTTCCTTCTTTATTAGTAGATCCATAGTTTTGAAGCTTAAGAGGGAGGCTCCCATACTTACTTCCAAGCTTATACTCAAGAGAAAGCCACCCACACTTACTTCTAAGCTTAAAGGAGAGGAGGACGAACAAGGAGAAGAAGCAACTTTGAAAAAGAAAGAAGAACCTTCCATACCTCTATCCAAGTAAGTCTTTTTGCAGTTGATCTTATTTGGAAGTTTGCTCTTTCCAGTTTTGTACTTTCTCGTATCCAAGAGCATGATCTGGGTATCAGTGTCACATTTTTGTGTCGGGCGCAATGTCCTTTTCTACTTTTTAGAAATCTCGTCTGTCGGAGCGCGTCTATAGGCGCGTCTCAGGGTGCGTCTAAAAACGCATCTACAGGCGCGTCTAACCGCGCGTCTAGCTTGTTACAGACATAGACAGACACGTCTATAGACGCTCTGTTAGACGCTCTTTTAGACGGTCTATTAGACGCTCTGTTAGATGCTCTATTAGACGCTCTGTTAGACGCTGTGGTAGATGCTCTGTTAGACGAGGAGTTAGACGCTCTGTTAGACGTGTCTATAGACATGCAAATCAGGCATGTCTATAGACGCGCTCTGACAGTAAACCTCTCTTTTCTTCCCCTTTCTTCTCAGCTCATCAGTAATAGATTTTTTTCCTTTTTTCCAGTTCAACATGTGGCCAGGAAGCGCTTCTAGCTCACCTGATCCCAGGAATCTATTTGGAAGGACTTATATAACCTTTTAGGGCACCCTCCTAGTCCTGCGGAGTTATACGGGTATATGACGGGTACTCTAAACACTCCCCAGGAGTCGGCACTACAGACTCCAAGCCACCCCACACCGCCTGAGATCACCCCAGCAGAGTCAGCACAGCCGTCTTATGCCCCTTCTTATGCCCCTTCCCCCGTACCGTCTTATGCCCCTTCCCCCATGCCGTCTTATGTCTCTTCTGCCATCCCATCTTATGCCCCTTTCCCCATGCCGTCAGGAGGTCCTTCTGTCTCGGCGAGCCATCGATGTACTCCTGTGCCATCGAGACTCGGTTCTCCAGGTACGAGTGGCCAGCATAGTCCCGTGCAGTCCCCAGCTACGAGTGGCCAGCATACGAGCTCGACACGATAGGGTAGCAGGCGTAGTAGCAGGGAGAGCGGTGGGGGATGCATGGCACAGTGCTTTGGGCCATGTGGCAGTGGGGAGGATGATGATTCAGATGATTTAGACGTGCCTCTAGGTGATGGTACGATTTATTATGACATCACTCAGACAGGAGGCATCTTGATGGATGCGCGGGGGAAGGACATCATGGCCTTCATGTGCTCTGTAATTGCTAACAATTACAGAGATTGCTTTATCCACTACAAAGACCACCCAAAGACGTTGGCTAATGAGACCCTCGCTATTGTTCGCTCTAGGTATCCTAACCCCCCCAATCGCCAGTTCATAGATAAATGGGGGAAGTCAAAGATTGTTACGATACTTAGCAATAAAAGATCTTCGCTTAAGAGGCAGGCACTAGCGGAGCTTGCCAAGCTTGAGGCAGGTCAACCACCAAGAGGCCCGCCCCACACCGCTCACAAGCCTGAGTGGAAGAAGGCAATGAAGTCAGCGAGGGAGGACCCCAGTTTGCAGCACGTGGAGGCATGGAGGATCTATATGGAGGAATATGGAAGCGCGCATTTTGGAGCAGGGGGTGTTGAATCATGGGAGGCCCAATTTGTAAGTATCAATCTCAAATTATATTGCTTATGTAGTTTATTAGGAGGTTGGTTGTTTCTTTGTACTAATCCCTCCGCAAAGTGTGTCGCGGTCATGCAGCTTGAGATCGTGGGTAGATACCCTACTCCAGTGGAGATAGCCTACCACCGCCACCATCACAGAGGAGATACATGGAGGCGTGGAAGGGAGCGAGGACCTGGAGAACATAGATTAGTCGTATAAGTAGTGCTAGCTACTCTTTTTTGTACTTAAAGCCACTGGCTTGGCTTTGTGCCTCTTGTATATACACTCCTCTTATTTTTTGTACTTGAAGCCACATGACATGGCTTAGCTTCGTGCTATATGTATATACAAGCACTTTTTGAGCTTTCAATTTTATTGCGTTTTGGAGTTGTAATGTTTTATTTGGAATTGTAATTAAAATGCGGTTGGCTGTAAGAATTGAATTACACAATGTGGATATGGGATTCTTGTAACTATATAGCATACACAACATACACAGTATTCTGTAAATTAAAAAAAAAAAAAGCGCATTTATCAGTGCGTTTAGAAACGCGTTTATATGCACGTCTGTTTGTTCGACTTGCGTCTATATGTCCGTCTATAAACGCGTTTATAAGTGCGTCTATTTATGCATCTAACTGCGCATCTATACGTGCGTGTGTCTGATATATAGACGCGCAATTAGACGCGGGTCTCCAAACGCGAAAATAGACGCAGAGATAGATGCGCCCGTAAGTTTTTTATTTAGTTCATGAAATGCGTCTATGCGCGTGTCTATGTGTGCTTTGTCTTGTTGTGTATGTTCTCATTGCTAAACATACAAGAACTTTGCCAGACAATTATTATCATTGCATACAATAACTCTAGCAAAATGGTCGTAGAAAGTTTTGATGGTCGACACTACACCTTCCTTGTAGAACTCATGGGCTTTCTTGTTGTGGCCAATGCACATTCAGCCACTACTTTCTTTAGATAGATAGCTAGAGCAGGCAGACCTAGTTGTTGTCTCCATGACATGAGCATTGGAAAATGACAAGCTTTGTATACAAAGCTTGCATGCACAAACACACCAAATCAAAACACATGCACAGAGTGGCTACACTGAGACCATAGGATCTCACACTCATTTATAATGTATCCAAGGTAGATTGTGCACTCATAACCTTGCCCCAGTAGAAGAGGATATTCTCCTAATTTAACTCTTGTGTCTGTGAATATTGTAGTCTCACCTCATATATGAGAAACAACATTCCTTCTTACTTCATCCTAAGAGTGTGGATGTTCTCCTCTAGCTGGTGTACTTAATCTAGCTAAGAACAATAGATCTATCTACTTCTTCAAGCTGTATTGAACCTCCTTAAAGTTTTTAGCAACTTCACCATAGGACCCTTGCAAAAATGCCAAATTACTTTGGATTTCCGAAAGGATGGAGGACTACCTCTCCAAATTTTCAAACACCACCATGCTACTCCATAGTGGTATCATAATCTAATAAAAGGGCATTGTGCTTTTCTTCCCAATAGTTTGTCTTCTCTTTCCAATATTGCATATTCTCATTATCTTTGTGTGATCCATCTAGGCCTCTCTCTGTTTGGTTTGCATCCTTCCTAATTTCTTTTTTAGATGCATCCCCCCTAGCTTTGAAGCTCTCTTTCAACTCCTGCATCACTATCATAGCATGTGCATTTTCCCTTCTTAGCTGAGCTCTAATATCACCTTTCGAGTCAATATTCAATAAGTTATACATCTTGTAGGGCTTTTGATAAATAGCTTTTTTTTTGCTCTTCGAGCATCAAGTTGTTCTTTCATTTTTCTAAACCAACCTCTTCTTGGTTTTCATATGTTCTAGTGTCTTCAAGCGAGCTTCAAGCTACTGCTACAGGTGCTTGACCTACCTCTCTATATCTTCTTTTCTCTACCTTTCCTTCTCGAACAATTTTTCAACTTCTCTTGCAGGGGCCTCAATGGCCTCAATTTACTCTAGTGCTTGTACAACCTTCAGTTCTACTGCCTCCATTACCATGGTTTGTACTAGCTCTACCTTGGCCTCTATGTCCTCCTTGAGGATCTTCTCCTATTGTGCTAGCGATGTTGCATGGGTGGCTTCCCTTTGTAGCTTCCTCATCTCCTTCTCGTATTGGCAAAAGTATGTACTAAGGCAAGTGCCCATCAGGTGCAATCCAACACTGGTGGCCTCAGATTTTCTTTTCAAGGACTTTCCAACCTTTACATTCTTTAAGTTGTTTAGCACTTTCTTGGAGATTGCCCTTGAGTAAGGGGCCAAACGTCTATTCAATCACTCTAGTACTGCTTGAACCTACCAAAATTTCATGGTTCCTCTTATGTAAGGAAAAAAATGCCTTGTCTCCTTAAAAAATTCCTAAAAATTTGCTAGCAATCTTGAAACCTTTACTCTACCATCTCTACTAAATTGAGATTTTGGGATAAATCTAAATGTTTTTTCCCTCCATTCCTTCTCCATGTAAAAAGCTTGCAAACTAACTTCAGGGATGCTGAGCACCTTTTCAATCATGCTTTCATCAACTTGGGGGGTTCACTATGTATAAATTCTATATATAACATGCGTTCAAGGCCTATTTATAAAACCCCTTGTTTGTAAATTTATCATGAATAAAACACACCCTTTAACTATTCAATCTGTGAATACTTCCTTAATATGATACCCTTCTGCATGTGAAAAATGTGAAAACAAGGGATTTAAAAACATCCTTCTATTGAACCCAGAGGGATGCATTAGAAAGGGCCAGATAGTGAGCTAGAGGGTTCCATTGGAGACAGGCTAAATGGCAAGGTTTAGAACTCATTGTGAGATTGGGATAAAAGTTGTAGGAAGAAGTTGTAGGAAGTCCAAGATGCTGAGTAAAAGGGAGCGAAGTTAGTGTATGGCTGAGTGCTCGTTGAGTGCAAGGGATTGCACAAGGGCATAAGGTTGAGAACTACAAGGGAATGTGTGAGGGACTATGCAAGGGTGTGTCAATGTGGTGTTAATCTAAGAATGGATGATGATAGCCAGCTTGCATGCAGAATGAAGGATGCTATACAGTTCAATTCAAGAATGTAATTACGGTTTGTATAGATTATAAGATTTTGAATATGTTTAATAACGTATGCTCAATATGATGAAAACCACTAGGCTTGCATGCAATCCAACCATTGGGAATGAAGCCACCTAGTTGCTGCATTAAAGTTACTTGATGAAAGGGTGTGCAAATTGAGTATGTGCAAGCATTGTGTTGATTTAATATTATAACGATGATTCTTGCAGTCATGATGACAACCATTGGGCACCAATAGGCTTGCAATTAATTACCATTTACCAACACTCAAGTTGGCGGCCCAATTGGCTGGCATGTAAGGGACACATGATTATTGGAGATGCCAATTGGAATTTGGAGAAAATTAATTTAGACAAATTGAATTTAGATAATCGACACTTAATTTGTTATCCTAGCTGGCTGGAAGGCATTGGACGCATGATTATCTAGAGTTACCACTATGTTGGACATTTGGCTCAAATATAGATTGATTAAAGACAACACAAATTTAGATTGATTGAAGGGAACTGATGATTATTTAGAGATATTCCACCCAATTGATAGGTGAATGATGCCACTATACATCTATGGCCCTTGCCCCTAAAGGGGATCCCTCAAGTCTCCATGCAGATCACTATTTCTCCATTGCTCATCAGCTCCCCTATTCGCTCCCCTGTTCTCCATAAAGAAACTCTTTTTCTACATTGCTCATCATCTATTTCTCCACTATCCCCTCATTCAACATGTTTGTTGTTAACAACATGCCTCCTTTTACCAACATCATGCCTCTTCTATCTTCTTCTTCCTACAAGATGGTTGCATTGCATTGCATGAATATTTTTAATGCCATTCATTGTGCATATGCTTAGTGTTCTCAAGGGTTTTTGGCAGGTGTCAAGATCAACACTTATTGAAGATGCACAATGTCGGCATGTAATTAGCTATCTTCTATGGACCCCATTCACATGTCAATGTAGGTGCCAGGAGTTAGCACTTTTCTAGAAGGGTTTGCGTGTTTTGACACTTTTTCTCCTTCGAAAGCCTTTTGCATGGCACGGTAGTCGCTAGTATTCTTTGTAAGTGGAGCTCTAAGAGCAAGATGATTTGGATAATTCAAGAGCGAGATGATTTCGAAATGCACCTTAGGATGCTACACCTTGGCCAATTGTAGGGACTAAGAGCTTAATATTCTCTTGCCAAATTTTTCCTTGGGCTCAGTATTCTCCTGCCAAATTTTGTAATATAAACTTTGTAATTATACAAACACGTTTCTCTTTTCTCATATTCTCTTCCGAAATGGTGAATTTGCAATTAAAAATTTATAAGACAGTAGACTATGGGGAGATATATTTTCAAGTTGAGAGTACAAGGTTTGGGCCACTATTTGGGTTGCTAAGAGATTTTCGTGAACATATGTGATAGTCTAGCTTTTTACATAAAAGATGAGTGTTTGGGCGATGGCACTAGCTTCAAGTTATTCATACAAGGACTTGAACCTTTTTTATGTCAGTCTAACACTTTTTCATTCTTTTGTATCAAAAGTAGTTCCAAAGTTATGACCGATTCAACTTGTCACTAATTTTTGAGGGTCTGCTACTTTAAACTTGAAGATTTAGGACAAGATTGTAGACCCTGTTTGCCTACTTACTCTCTTGGAGCTAATAGTGCTCTCAATTTTGACTTAAAAGATCTAAAATCAAAGTTATAATGTAGAAGTGATAGTTAATTTACCATTCTCATCACATTCCATGCAATTACATGATGTTTTCCACATTGCATTTAGTGTTTTATATTCAACTTTTTTGACAAATCTAGAAGGAATCTAACTATGGCGCATAAGGGATAGTCCACTAGGCTCTAGCATGTTTTGTCTGAAAACACCACAACCCTCCATAAAATGTTCTTGACCAATTTTAGCCATTTTGTACAAATCTAGAAGGAATCTAACTATGGCATAGAAGGAAAATTCCATTGGGATAGCACAATGTTGGCCATTTGGACACCAAATTGATCCGTGCTAGGTTTGGTGTTTTTCAATTGAACATTGCATCCCAATGAGTTTTCCCTTCTATGCTACCATCAAATTCTTCCATCCACCCCACTGCAAAATCCCATGGAGAGAGAAATAGGTCATAGAAAAAAATGAGCCCCAAATAACCATGTGCCTTTGACCAAGAGTAGCACATCAAATCAAAGGCAAGAAGGTAGAGCCCAAGGTCAAGGTATGCACACAATGGTGAGTGTAGGCATGCACGACTAGAGACAAGGTGGAGCCCAAATTGGATCCAAGCCACCAACTAAGAGCCTAGAAATTCAAGAATCCCTAACCAAGGGGGCCCTCTATCCAAGAATCTACTCGATGATTGGATGGAAATTCCCAAGAGGCGATGGCACAATGAGCTAGAAAGATTGAGATCAAGAAGTCCCAAGGTGGTGAAACTGTAGTGAAAAGCTTCCCAATCAATCAAGGGGAAGTTTTAGGACTTCAAAGGGATAGGGGATGAAGATCCCTGTAGTCATTTGCAAAGATTCCACTGGTGTTCACCATCGATGAAGCTACAATCAAAGGAGAGTACACAAATAATTTTTTGTATAGCATGGTAGAGATGGCATAGAGGTGGTTCAATCAATTCCTAATATTAAGGATACTTCTCAAAATAATACCAATATATGTTAGAATCTTTTCTAAGGTGATTCTAACAAGAGGTCAATGAGGAGGACATCCATACCAAGCTCAATGACTTGAAACAAATAAGGGAGAGAAAATACAAGATTTGTTTCTTTGTATGAGAGCCCTAATCAATGAGCTATGCACCTTGTTGGATAACAAGATGACATGCAGTTGGCTATTCAATCGTACACATATGGTCTCTGTTCACTAGAGATAGTGAGCCGCAGGTGGCTTATGAAGAACTCCTTGACCAAGCTATTGCTCTTGAGAAGAGTGGGATAGTAAAAAACAAGTAGAAGAAGAAGATTGAGGAGAGCAAGGAAGAGGATAGAGCTCTTGACTCCAACATACCTATGGGTATCTGAGGTAGCCTTGGAATCAGTGAGAGAAATAGTGTGACAAATTCTTGCACCACAAACACACCAAGGTGGAATGCCACACTAAGACTATGATGCTTGTGCTAAATACAAATATGACAATAGACCATCACGACCAAAGCAGGGAAGAGGAAGAGGCTATATACCTAGAGGTCAAGGAGACCAAGGTCCACATTGACCAGGGCACATAGCAAAATAGTACTCTTGTAGAAAAGATGGCCATGTGAAAATAGAGTGCAAGTTATGGTAGGAATGCATCAAGATCCTCAAAAGCAATTCCAAAAGCAAGCAGGATCTAGAATTTCGAGAATCCTCATGGAGGTCCTTGAAACCACCAAGGTAGATGTACTAACCTAATCAAAGTTTCAAAGAGTGCGCATTGAGGTTTCCCAAGGATGTGGTGGCTTTGGTGTTGGACTTTGCAAAAAATTTCTTTTTCAAGGAGCAAAATGAGATCCAGATCATGCATTGGTATTCCAGCTAGGTAACAACTTTTGTGCACATAACATACATATGCAATGAAAATGATGTCAACAATACATTTTAATTCTTGATTTTTGATGAGAAGGTGCATGACATTGTCATGGTCGAGCATTGTTTTATGCTAAACCACCTGACAATTCAAGGATTGGAGCTTACCAAGCATTGGATATGGTGGTAAAGGGAGAGCTTTCTATTTTGTTTCAGAATCTGGGGGCTAGGAGATTTGCAAATGACATGGAATTTCTATAGATCTAGGCATGGCATAGGCAAGGACAATGGAGCTAGGTTATTTGAAGAGAGCATTAACACATGAACAACTAAACAAAAAATGGAGCAAACTTGAAATGTGTAGTAGATGTTGTGGATTTCTTGTGGATTAAGATGTCTCATGGGGCTCAAGCTGGATATGCCTCCAAGGGAAGGAATGTAGCAAAAATATTTTGAGAGGATAAGGAAGGACATGTTGATAGATCTTGACAATGGTACTATAAATCTATGCTAGAGACGTAATCCTTGCACTATGTAAGAAGGTAAATGAATGGCGATGTGGACACAAAGCCTATGTCCTAGACAAAGATTTGGGCAAGTGGTTGTTGGGTATAGATTGTAAATTTAGATTGATTCATCAACTTATGCACGTCTTGCTATAAGTTGTAATTAAAATTTTAAAAGGAACCAAAATGGATCTCTCTCTCTCTCTCTCTCTCTCTCTCTCTGCATGGAAAAGAAACTAGTATGCTTTAGCATCTCTCTCTCTCTCTCTCTCTCTCTCACACACACACACACACACACACACACACACACACACACACAAACACACATGAATACTTCCCTTACTATGAATTATTCTTTTATGTACCCTCGTGAAATCTCCCCTTTACAATTTCTTTTTAACTACCCCACATACCAAGCCAACTAGTTGTCCCATACCTCCTCTAATCCCTTCTTAACCCATGCAGTCATTCGATCCTTACTCCACTTGTGACTTAAACATCACTTGTAGCTAAAGTGTTTTTTTAAATTATCTAAGAATCCATATGGTTGTCTATATTCCTAGGTAAAGCGATAACAAGCCAGGGAAAATAGGCATTACCTGTCTACCCAAATGTAACTATGATGTTCTAACACCTAGTTTGTTTGGATGGTGGCAGGTAAGTGGACCCCGACCTTGGAACCTAGATTGCCTAAGGATTCGACATCTTTTTTTTCAATATTATGTTTGTCAAACTCAATATTATTAAAAATTATCAATTTGTTCAAAATTTTTGCAAACTCTAGTTGCATTTTTCAACTTAGATGTCTCAAACATTTTTTCCTTATATGTTTTCATTTTTAAACTTTTTATCCAATTCATGGAATCAATTGTATGGCTCAATTATCGATGGGACTTTTTAATTTAAACACACACACACACACACACTTTTTTTTTTGTGTGGACACACACACACACACACACACACACACACACACACACACACACATTTTGTACACTCTTACACACATTTATGTATGCCCATACACACACATAACCCCATAAACTCTTACACACATATGAAATACACACACACACATTAATTTATCTTAATAGTTTATCTCAATTTTAGACACACACCCCCTCCCCCTACCTTCCCTATATTCATTTATGATTTACACTTTCCCCCAACCTCCCTTTTTATTGTTCATTGTGACATAATTCTTTATTGTTCATATGTATGACATTTTTTATTATGCTTTATTGTTCAATGTTATGGCATTTTTTATTTAGCATCTTATTTCTTCTTTTGGTTTTATAATAATAACCCTTGTTTATGTTGTTCCCCCCTCTATCTACACCCTCTAGTTTTCCAATAGTTATTGGTTATATATATAGCTTATACACTTACTATTCATCTTCCTAAGCTTTAGCACTAGACAATCACCCCCCTTTTGCCCCTCGCAATCCCCCCACACACACTTTTTCACTTATATAATTATATAATTATTTAGACACTTTTTTCACTTGATTTAAAGTTTATAAGTGGTGGCATTTCTAATTTAATTCAATGTAATGGATGTATATCCTCTGCAAGCCTATTAGTCGAGATATTTCAATGTTTAATTTGTTTACTCCCCCCCAAACCCCCACCCCACATACAACCCCCAACCCCCTTATGAATTTATTGAAAATTTCACATGTGTATACTATTAGCTTTCCCTTGTTAAAATTATTGTTTCTATGGTTACTCTCATATATAGAATATACATATATAAGTTTTAAGGGCAACTTACACACACACACACACACACACACACACACACACACACACACACACACACACACACACACACACACACACACACACACACACACACACACACACACACACACACACACACACACACACACACACACACATATCAATAATCCTTTTCTAGAGTATGCTTGTATGGATTAAAATTCTACCATACATTATATGCCAGCTATAATTAAAATGCTTACGCCCACATAAATATTGATAAACCCCGAAAAAACACCCAGTACTTTGAATTGGCCATATTATGGTACATAAAATTAACCCTTTGATTAACCTAAATGACTAAACCCTCTAAAAGATCCATTAACCTACACTGTTTTCTTCACTCCATGCATGGTGTGGTGCAATCTTGTCATGCATTGTCCTATGCCATTATCTCCTCGAGCTACTTGTAACTCCCACACCTCACTGTGCTCCTATACCACTCCTAAGGACCCTTGCAAAGCTTACGACATGTCTACATTGCAGGTCATCTATTTTCTCCATCTGCTTGTTCCCTTACAGACTACATGCTCTCCCTACCCTTGAATTGGCATCTTAATCTCCTTATCCTCATTGGAAATACCACTCTATCTCCACTGGCAACTCGTGTCTCCCTTCCAACATTCCTCTGCATTGTTTCATGGCTACCTTTGGCGACTCGACTAGTATTCCATCGACTAGACTACATGGCAGTTTCTCTAGATTCTCATCTACTTCTTGATGTGTGTTGCATGGTGCTTGGTGACTCCTTACTAGTTCTTAGTGACATGATTGATCACTAGCTAGCTCAACACCTATCTATGCTATAGATGTTAGTTCCCTCTTGGCCACTTTGCAAACTCTATTGTCTGCCCCCCTCTTTCGATGAGCAGATTATGTGGACCCTTCTTCTCTATAAGCTACGCTGCCCTAGATACAAGCTTTCCATGTTAAACACTTCCCGGACCTCATGCCCATGAGACGGTCCCCCCTAGATCTGAGTGTCTTGTGTCTTCCTTACTCTTGGGGCTCTCTACTTTTGTTTGTTGAACCACTGGGTCACACGTTGCATGTCGGATATGTTTGCCTTATTTACATATGTTTTGGAGAGTAGGCCACACTCCAAGAAATTGGCACAGCGGAGTATATACATGAACTAGATTGGGCTTATGGCCAATAATCAGGCCTTTACCTTACTAGTCGCAACTCAAAGGCAATGCTTGGATTCCCTTGTAGCGATTGATTGATTGATAATACGATTGATTGATTGACTTTGATGCTTTGGTCAATCAACATGAGAGTTGACTGACCTTTCTATAACCATTTTCTTTATTTTTTGCAATTTAATCTCTTTTATTCTTGTGTGTTGAAACATATGAGAACTTACAAGAAAGGCAATGAAGAGGTTCAACGTTTTTTCCACACTATATTTATGTATATGTATCAAACATATCTTAGTCCGTAATTCTCTTAATTACTTTGGTCTGCTATTTAATATGGTTATATATATATATATATATATATATATATATATTCAAAAAGTGAGGGATTTAACCCCAAATGTACATTTTAACTCTTATAGATCTACTCTTATCATACTTTTCCTATAATCTAGATTGATGTATTGCATTTTTGTATGTATGTACATATATGTTTTTATTACTCTAATTATATATATACTTATTTATAACTCTACTAATTTACTAAATTTACACTTTATTGCTTTCAAATTAGGCGTGCTTTATTCCCACCTTGAGCACTGTTTCCTTCTTTCACTATCCATGCTATCATTTTTCAATTGTTATAAACTCCAAAATTACAAAAATATGGGCATGGATAAAACCCCCTAAGAACCTATGTATCCTTTGTTAGGGAGTAATAGTTCCACCTTATTTTTTGAACTATGATGTTTTAGAATCTTGTTTGGTGTCTTGATCTTTAGTATAAGTGATAACAAGTTGGGGTGCATAGGCATTACCTGCCTTCCCTCACAAACCTATGTTGTCCTAACACCTAGGTTTGTTTGGATGGTGATAGGTAAGTGGACCCTAAGCTTGGAGCTTGGACTACCTGATGGATTATTAGACACTTTTGTACCAATTGTATACATATTTTATGTACACCCATAAAATGAGAAATTTCTTATCTACCCTTATTTGAGCATTGTGTGCCGTGTTGTTAAAAGGTTTTATTTTTAAAAAAACACACACCCCCCCAAAACTTGTTAACCTTTGGCCGGGTTAACCATGTGTCATGTTGCTACCTTGGCTAGGTTAATGACATGGCACATGCCACGTGCCACGTTGCTTGTGAAACTCTTATCGGGTTGTGCAAGAATGAGGTTCTTGTACACCTTTGCTTTAGGAATGACTTATCCCTTCCACGTTTCAATTTTTGTTGGAATTGTCATAACTACGCAATCTACACACACACACACACACTCTCTCTCTCTCTCTCTCTCTCTCTCTCTCTTTCTCCCACTTTCTTTGACACATTGTCACTTTTGTGCCACAACAAATGTTC